>NW_015090762.1:1729786-1759195 GCF_001431845.1 Calidris pugnax
AACCTTTTTCACTGAAAGGGTTATCAGCCATTGGAATGGGCTGCCCAGGGAGGTGGTTGAGGCCCCATCCCTGGAGGTGTTCAAAAGACGGGTTGATGTGGTGCTGGGAGGTCTGGTTTAGTGATGATGCTCCTTGTTTGTTGTGTGGGTGTCTATTTTTGTCAGTTGGGTTGACGGTTGGACAAGATGATCTTTAAGGTCCCTTCCAACCTAGAAGATTCTGTGATTCTGTGATTCCTCCTGGACTGTGACAAACAAGTCAATAAACTCAAATTAAATTACAAAGCCATAACAAACAGCAGGGTCAGTGGCTCCTCTCACAGGCTCTGGGCAGGTTAATGGTGGTTCCCCTCACCAAGCCCTGCAGCAAGGAGACCAGCCACCAACCAGCGCTATCTTTCAGAAAGAAAGGGGAGAGGCAAATCCAATGCATCACCACGGGCTGGAGCACAGGCCATTGAAATGGCCTTCTCAGGCTTCTGATGAGCAGAGATGGCATTTGCAGGAGGGGAATGTTCAGAGCCTTGTCACGCAGAGCAGGCTGGAGCTGGAGAGCACCTACAGTCACCATAAACCTCCTGCCAGGGCTGACCATGGGCAGGGCAATCCAAAGGGCTCAGGGCACTCCAGAAGAGGGGATGGAGAGTGGTCATCCTCCTTCTGCTCAATTCCCATCTCATCCACAGAGACCAGGGAGACTTTTGGGTAAAAAACTTCTTCTATAAGAAAATGGCACTTTACTGCTTCACCTGGACTGTCTTTAGCTTAAGGATTTGTTTTTCTGGTCACCCCAGGACAAAAATGTTTGTTCGCGCTCCTGACCGATCTAATTCTTCCCTGCTAACGTTAAGCCCCACAGCAGCAGTGGCCAGGTGGCTGCTGGTGATGTCTAATTCCCCAAGTTGGTCTGTGCCCAAGGTTATATTTGTGCCTGCTGACACCCAGTTTGAGGAGTGCCTGAGTCCAGCAGGACTCCCAGGAAGAAGCTGACCTGTGTTTGCACAGCCCCAGCTCCAAGGAAGGTGTCTCAGCCAGGCTGGACCATGACGAGCCAGAATTCTCCAGCCCTGGGGGTGACCCTGTTGTGGGATGGTCTGGACTGTTGCTGTGTCCAGTCCCTTGGAACGAAATGGCCATTTCATCAATCTGCCTGTGGTTACACCCCCCAGGGTCAGGTTTAATGAACAGGTCAGGACCCTTGGCCCTTCCACCTCCCATATGTGTTTCTCCAGCTCCTTCCTTGCCTCCAGCCCAGCTCCACCATCATCTTCAGCATCTCTGTCAAATGTCAGTCCCATTTTTGTCATACTGCACTTTTCCTCTTTCTCACTCCCTTCTCCTCCTCACCTCTCATGTAGTTCTGGAGGTGTATTTAGGCAATGCAGTGTCAGTAATCATTCTGGCCCAACAGGTCACAGTTATACCACCGGAGGCAAACACAGTAACACCAAAAGCTCATATGCTATGCAACCTGCTTCTTCGGGTGATTTTATTTCACAGTTCAGTACCACCTAATGCATGGGTCTTTTTCTCCTCCCAGGTGTCACCTCATTGCCTGCTGCACGGTAACGTACAGGCTAATGCATGGGCACGTACACAGGTACCTCACTGCCTGCGACCCAGCTTTGACACCAAGGCATTTTTCTTCCTTCTCCCTGTTTCAAGAACATGGGGTGGAATTTACTCCCAGGCTTGGGTCCCGATTAGGCTACACCCTACTTGAGGCTGTGAAGCCCAAGCCATACCTGCATCACACCTCTGCACCACAGACCTCCTGCACACCCCCCGTCGGCAATGGGTGAATAATTCATCACATGCACCAGTCCTCCTCCCTCTCTGTTCTTGAATTAGCCATGAGCAGATTGCAGCTTTCTCGAGTGAATTTGTTACTTGGAGCTGTTCCTGTGAACAATTCTTAGGCTGTAGCTCCTTTGCAAGCAGTAAATAGCTACAAGCACGACTGCTGCTTTGCTGGTCCCACCACACTTGCTCCAGCTCCAAGGCTGCAGTGGAGGGGCATCATGCCTTCGCAGGAGATGCTGCACCTGCCCTTTGGGCTCAGAGCAGTGCTGTGGACTCGCAGAGATTAATATCTCCCACAGTAAAGCCGCACTTTCTGCCAAAGGATCAGAATCAGCATAAAACCACTAATGAGCTTCCGGACACTGTGCCAGTTTCTCAGCCAGCTCCCAGACAGGCACATTCAGGAAAAGGGCACAGAAGGAGGTGCCACTGCATCCTGCAAGATGTAGAGTGATGGGAGAGGATGTCCAGACATCTTCTCAACAGTGATTCCCTTGCCTGGGAAATGCCTAAACACAGCAGACACCATAAAGGATCTCAGGTGGTCTCATTGCTGGTGAAGTGGAGCTTCATTTTTTCCTCCCCATGCACCAAATAACAGCAGCTGCACCTTCTGCAAAAGTTTGGTGAAAAAGAATACCCACTTGCTCACCTGCATCACCCATGTCTTTTATAAGCTGGTGTTGCCGACCACACCTGAGTCCCATGTGGTGGTGTCCTCCACAACTGCAGATCCGAAGTGAAGTTCCTGTGGCAAGGAGGGAGGACCGGAGGCTCCCAGGCTGTGTGCAGGCTGCTGCTGAGCATGATTTGTGACTGCAAACCCTCTGCTCCACCAGTGGGTGATAAAATTAATCTTTTCTTAATAAAACATGTTTTCTTCATGACTCACTAAAGGAGTAAAACCCGTCATCATAATAATGCACTAACCTGTATATTTATTTCTGATATCTGACCTATCAGGCAACTGCTGAATTATTCTCTAATTAGTTTTCCCATTCGTGAAGGATATGACCTTCCTCTCCAGAGAGAAATGTACAAATGAGAAACTATTTCTTGAAGGCAATACCATGAAAGCAGCAGTCATATCAAGGATAAACAGGGATACAAAGTTCTGCTATTATAGCAGAAATGAACACATTTTCCTTCAAGACTTAACAAATTTTCTCCATTTCCAAAATGGCAAAAAAATAAAAAGGAATATGAATATAGTCTGCTCTTACTTCCTCTCTGGGCAGCATAATCACTGTCAACTTTCAACTTCAACTTCTTTCACAAATGTGGTTATTAACTCCAAAGAAATCCCCAAATCGAATGCCCCATTCATATCTTCCTGCTTGCAGAACCTGTTCAGGCTCGGCCATGTGGCAGGGCCATGCCAGCACCAGTGGTTGTCCCCAAACCAACAGCCATCCTCCTGCTCCTGGGCATGCCGCTTGCATCGGTGATTGCTGTGGCTGACCTTCAGGGACATCCAGAAAAGCCTCTCAAGGGCAAAGACTCACCCAAACTGTTTTTCCCTTCCTCAGCATTCAATATCCTGCCTTCCAGGCCTGCTGAGCATCCACATCTGGTGTCACCAGCTCTTCTGCTCTGCAGACAGGCTGAAGCATCTCTTGTGCATGAGGGAGACCTGGTGGAGATCATTCCCTGGGTTCTGCATCAGCAGAGGTACAGCATGTGACTTCTTCCACCCTTTCCCTTGAACCATCCTCATATAAGACATTGATTTGTGCAGGGTAGCAAAGCACTGCGGTGGGAATGGCTGTGCACCTGGGAGGATGAAGACCAGGACGCGTCCTGTGAACATTCAGGTATTTGCTACCTTTTTGCACAGCTTTATCAAGGAGTCTCTGAACAGACTCCATCCCATCCCTCACCCAAACTGTCCTTTAGCCCAGAGCATTCTTGAAACTGGGACGGGGAAGTATTGCCCCCACAGTCCCCAGCCCTCTGGTACCAGCCCTCACCCAGCCTCAAGAGCTCAGGATGTTTCTAGAAGTAGAAAAAGCCTCTGCTTCCACCAGAGAACATGGAGAGGACTGAGCTGGCATTAGGAGGGGGGCCAGAGTCTGCCAGGATTGTGGTATGTCTACCTCTCTTCTCCACACTGAGGGAATAACCGCTTTGCTGAGAAGAGAGGACAAAATTGTTCTCCAACCAGGTTACCCCCTCACTCCTCCCAGCAAAGATGCCTGCACCACCCCTGGCCATCATCAGCAAAAGGCAGTCACTGCCAGCTTGGAGACGCAGCCAGCACCACTGTGGGGGTGAGTCTGTGTTTCCATGGGAGCTGGACACCACAGAAAAGCATCTCGGGAGAAAAGGCAGGAATAAGCTCTATTCGATTGCACCTGAGAGCAAGCTCATTGCCAAGGAGGTGGTGTCATGGATGGGGTCACTCAGTGGGGTGGAGGATTTAGCCTGCTCCTGCCCCAGATGAAGGGATCCATCCCTGAATGGTGCAGGGATATCTCAGCATCGTGCCTTTTCCAGAAAAGTCCCCACAGGGGCACAGTGGATGCTCCCACTCAGGTCTGTCCATTTTGCTTTGTGTTGCTTCTGCCAGACGGGAGATTTTCCAAAAAGTGGATAATCTCTTGTGGGACCTAGCAGAGAATGAAAAAGCAACTTTTCTCTGATGCTTCTCAGGATGCAACGAGACACAGCTGGAACCAGCAGCCATGGCACTGCAGCAGGAGCACCCAGCCCCTCTCTGGACCATCGTCTGTGTCACAGATCCCCCGTCAGCTCACAGCCTGACACCCTCTGACAGTTCCAGCGGACAAGTATCAGTAGCCATGTTTTTGCAGGGAAAAGCAAGTGAGTCTGAATGGGTTGAGGATGCTGTAAGGACATGGTCACCTCCCTTTACCTCTCCTGTGCCTGCCCACTCCTATCCCTTGTGGTATGTTGGATAACAGTGTTTAGATTTAGTGTTTACTTTTCCAAGGGCCTGCAGGGATGTGTAGAGACACTTTGGTGGGAGGATGTTCTCCAGACTGCACTCCGAGTTGTTGAAGAAACTCATGCCCACTGTCATCTCCTGCCCAGACACGTGCTCTGGCATGCCTACATGTCTGATTATGTGCCATGTCATGTCATGTGTCTCCTGTGTCAAGAGCAAATGCACTGAGAGATCTGTCTCTGGGACAACCTGCAGGCACCACAAGAGATGAGGACTGTCTCCTACCTGGTAGCCGTTGTAGCAATAGTCCCAGGGCCCCTCACAGCTTCCTCAGTCTCCTTCACTTCCCTGGCATCCCAGGACCACCCAGCTCAGCACCTCTCCTCACCCCTCTGCCCACACCGGGTCAGGTCCCGGCTGAAGGACCAGGATCCCATATGAGAGACTAAGACCCAGAGAGCTGCCATGTCCCCCTCCTCCTCCTGCCCAGCGATCTGCGTGCCCTTAGGCTCTGCCAGGAGGGAAGGGCTGGCAGGATTCTCTGCACAGCTCTCCAGAGACCATAACGCCGGGTGTGGGCTGGGCTGAGCAGGGGGACACGGCCTGCCATCCGACAGTGAGGCGGGAGCAGCAGGGGAGCAGAGGAGGGCCAGGCCGGCAGCATGGAGCAGAGGTGGAAAGGACCCGGCCCCGCTCCCGTCCGCACGGCCCTCTGTGCTCACCAGCTCTGACACCGCTCCCAAACAGCTTTTTATTAAGATGTAAATAAAACTGTCCGTGCAGCCTGGAGACATGATTGTTTTGATACCACCTTTGAACCTTTCTTAGTGGCATGGCCTGGAAGCCCCTCTTACTGTTGGGAAGATATCGCCTGGACCGGAACGTGTTCCAAGTGCTGTAATTGCCCAATAAAACCATGTTTCTTCACCATCCAGTTGAATTAGTGTCTGCAATATGTTTGAAAGCTTTATAGCCCAGTTAATTGTAAGGCAGTAACAGGAAGGGGCATTATGGCTTTAGAGAGCACAAGTTGCATCTGTATTTAATGATATTAAACCATAAGAAGCCTCCGTTCGAACGAAGCGATGGCTGCTGTAGTGCCTATAAAAGCGACGATCTCCGTGTTCAGCAGAGCTGCTGAGCCAGGGTGCGGGGACACTGGTGCCTGGGGCAAGGGCATCGTGCAGCTCCTGGGGCCGTTCCCAGAGCATGTGGCTGCGAGCTCCCTGCGCCCCAAAGACCTCCTGGGACTTGCTGCACCTCGTGCCTGCTCCAGCAGCCTGTTTCACACACAGGTTGTGGTCCCACACTCCTGGAGCCAAAGGTTTCCCAAGACCCTTTGAAGGGAAGAACCACCACCCCCATCCTGGCCACTAGATAGCTCCCACCTTCCCTGCATGTTCTCGACATCACCCTGCCCATCCAGAGACATCCTCTCATGGCCTAGAGTGGATGGAGAAGCTGCTCTGGAAGTGGAAACCAAGGCATGAATATTCATGAGTGAGACGTGTGGTCTTTGCTTTCATTAGGAGGACACAGATTTGGGGTTGGAGAGGGTCCAGGACAGCAGAGCACTGAGAACATGGTGTTTCTTATGGACTCAGCAAGGTCCTCACTCAGCACCTGCAGATGGGGCTACTTGGAAACCTCTTCTTTCTCCAGTCACGTTTCAGCCAAAGACAGGTGGACCTGGGGTAACACCTGGATGGGTTGTGGGTGAGGAAACCAGGGACCACTGTTGGGGATGAAGAAATATCCTCTGAAGCCAGCATCAGAGAACATGAGGGTATTGAGGGACAGGGGCTGCACAGCATCTCCCACACTTCAAAGGCTGTTTGGAGAAACACCTCTTCTGACAGCAGACGATTACAGCTGCATCATTTCAGATGCATCCATGTCCTGGATGCCTGCCCCAGGAAGTTCAGTTTACCAGGCAGGACCGCTGATCAGCACAGCTCCTGACGACAAGGACAGACCTAGTCAGAGGCAGGTGGGGCAGAAGCCCCACTGCTGCCCACCAAGCAGGGCAATAGTGGCTGTGGTTGATAGCAGATAAGCTGTGGTCACTTCATTGGGTCTTCACAGTCCATCCCACCCTTCTGTACACTCCTGGGGTTGTGCACCCACCTGTCCAGCCACTGTGCACCTCAACACTTGGACACACAGGGCAGTAGGGCCTGGAAGCCTGCTAAGGACCAGTGGTGGCTACAGACAGAGAGCTACAGCCCCATGGCAAAGCAAAGAAGAGAAATCCAGGGACATAGAGAAGGTCCTGACACTTCTTCCTTCTAAGCAAGCAAAGAGCAATCCTGCTCCTTTAGAGGCTCAACCAACCTCAAAGGAAGCATGAGGTCATGGACACCAGCAGGTTACTGTGGTGGGACACCAGCTCTCAGAGACCCACAGCTGCTGACGGTGGCTGTTTGTGCTGAGCCTGGCATGAATCGTGAGCTTTCCTCCAACAGGGCTTCGACGAGCAAAGAGCCAAGAGCCAAGAGCCAAGCTCAGGCCAGGAGCACTGACCAAGTGAAAACTCATGAGAGCACAAGCCTCTGCAGAGCAAGAGCTTTGGCCCCTTTCTTTGGGTGCAAAGAGTGAGTGTTTCACACCTGCATAAATGGGTGACACACAGGTGACAAGCCTGTGACTCCGGCAGCTTTTGTGTTTGCAAGGATGTTGGCTGTGGAGATTAATTGAACGTGCAGGTAAGAGGAATGAGGTGCCAGTGAGTTCATTTAGAATTAGATATGCAATCAATGGAAAATTAATACAATTAAGTTTCAAATTGTCATTTAATAAAACACGTTTTTGCAAGTGGAATATTAAGTGGGCATAAACGCTGAGACGCTGCTGGAATGTGCTGCTGTTAGCCAGGGAGGCATTTGTGCCGGGAACTGTGCACGCACACACCCCTTCCACCACTGTAATTCGTTAGACAGACTCTAATTATATATTTATAGTTTACAGAAGTTTCAGCTAATTGCGTGATGCCTCTCAGAAGCCTGCTGCAAGGCTTTGCTTGCTGTTAATGGGGCATTGGTTATTACTGAATCACCCGTAGCTGTGTTTCAGAGACCATTTAGTGGATCTGCTGAGGAGCACAAGCCTCAAATCTCCTCTCCTGACATGTTAACTGCATGCAGGGACGTTACCAGTTATAGCACAGCCAGAAAGTGGAATGGAAAAGGCCCTGATTGCTGGTTTATGTCATGGATTGGAGAGAAACTGCTCTGATTTTCCAAAGTGATGTGCACAGGCTGAACCTGAAGCCCAGCCATGAGAGAACAGTGATGGGACACCACCATCTGCTCCCAAAACTGCTATGTGACCCATTCCCAGAGGGTTTCCTTGGGCCATGGGGTGAGCACTGGTATTTGGGGTGAACAGGCACCATGAGGGATGTGCAAGAGGAGAGTGGAGGTGCACAGGGACATATGGCTCCAGAAGGACAAGGACATGGGGGCAGGAAAGGGGACGTGGAGGAACGGCCACAGCTCCAGAAGTTCCAGCATACCCCAGACCCACAGTGTTTGGCTCAGACCATCTCTCAGCCTGTTTCCCCACTGACCTCAAAGCACCGATGCAGCGAGGCAGAGACCCAAAGCTCCCTGATGGCTCTCTGGGAGAAGATTGTGAGCAACACCAAACCTGACAGAGCTTAGTTGAGCTGTTCATGCTGATTTTTTATTTCTGGTCTGACTCATCCTAGTGGCTCTTCCCACCACTGGCTCTTCAATGTGTGCTCTCCTGCTCATCCCAATACCTCTCTCTTTCCAGCAGGTTCTCCCAAAGTGATGAGTTCTGCACTGCAGGCAGGTCACCTTAGAATCATGGAATCATCAGACAGGAAACTGCTGGAGAGGGTACAGCAAAGGGCTACAAAGATGATGAGGGGACTAAAACATGAGGTCCCTTCCAACTCTGTCAAATCCATGAATCCGTGAATCTATCTCATGAGGAAAGGCTGAGGGACTTGGGTGTTTTTAGTCTGGAGAAGACTGAGGGGGAAACTGATCAATGCCTGTAAATACTTAAAGGGAGGGTGTCAAGAGGATGGGGCCAGTTCTTTTTCAGTGGTGCCCCATGACAGGACAAGAGGTAGCAGGCACAAACTGAAACAGAGGAAGTTCCATCTCAACATGAGGAGGAATTTCTTTCCTTTGACAGTGCCAGAGCACTGGAAGAGGCTGCCCAGAGAAACATGAGGTCCCTTCCAACTCTGTCAAATCCATGAATCCGTGAATCTATCTCATGAGGAAAGGCTGAGGGACTTGGGTGTTTTTAGTCTGGAGAAGACTGAGGGGGAAACTGATCAATGCCTGTAAATACTTAAAGGGAGGGTGTCAAGAGGATGGGGCCAGTTCTTTTTCAGTGGTGCCCCATGACAGGACAAGAGGTAGCAGGCACAAACTGAAACAGAGGAAGTTCCATCTCAACATGAGGAGGAATTTCTTTCCTTTGACAGTGCCAGAGCACTGGAAGAGGCTGCCCAGAGAGGTGGTGGAGTCTTCGTCTCTGGAGACATTCAAACCCCACCTGGACACGTTCCTGTGCAACCAGCTCTGGGTGGACCTGCTTTGGCAGGGGGTTGGACTAGATGATCTCCAGAGGTCCCTTCCAACCCCATATCATTCTGTGATTCTGTGATTCATAGAATCATAGAATCATAGAATTGCCCAGGCCGGAAGGGACCTCCAAAGGTCATCTAGTCCGACCCCCCCGCAGTCAGCAGGGACACCCCCAACTAGAGCAGGTTGCCCAGGGCCTCGTCGAGCCTCACCTTGAATATCTGCAGGGATGGGGCCTCAACCACCTCCCTGGGCAACCTGTTCCAGTGCTCCACCACCCTCACAGTGAAGATTCTGTGTTTCTGTCTGGGTTGGAAGGGGCGTTTAAGATCACCGAGTCCAATCATCAACCCAACACAAATAAACCCACCACTAACCCATGTCCCTCAGCAGAAACAGAGGAAGTTCCATCTCAACATGAGGAGGAATTTCTTTCCTTTGACAGTGCCAGAGCACTGGAAGAGGCTGCCCAGAGAGGTGGTGGAGTCTTCGTCTCTGGAGACATTCAAACCCCACCTGGACACATTCCTGTGCAACCAGCTCTGGGTGGACCTGCTTTGGCAGGGGGTTGGACTAGATGATCTCCAGAGGTCCCTTCCAACCCCATATCATTCTGTGATTCTGTGATTCATAGAATCATAGAATCATAGAATTGCCCAGGCCGGAAGGGACCTCCAAAGGTCATCTAGTCCGACCCCCCCGCAGTCAGCAGGGACACCCCCAACTAGAGCAGGTTGCCCAGGGCCTCGTCGAGCCTCACCTTGAATATCTGCAGGGATGGGGCCTCAACCACCTCCCTGGGCAACCTGTTCCAGTGCTCCACCACCCTCACAGTGAAGATTCTGTGTTTCTGTCTGGGTTGGAAGGGGCGTTTAAGATCACCGAGTCCAATCATCAACCCAACACAAATAAACCCACCACTAACCCATGTCCCTCAGCACCACGTCTGCCCAGCTTTTAAATACCTCCAGGGGTGGTGACTCCACCACTTCCCCGGGCAGCCTCTTCCAATGTGTAATGACCATCTTGGCGAGGAAATTTTTTTGTAATATCCATCCTAAACCTCCCTTGGCACAACTTGAGGCCGTTCTGTCTCGTCCTATGACTTGTTACTTGGGAGAAGAGACCAACCCCCCTGGCTACAGCCTCCTTTCAGGATGTTGTAGAGACCTTCCTTTTCTCCAGACAAGGCAGGACCTTGCAACTTGCCCCATCACCTCTCAGGGTAAGGCAGGTTTTCCAGTCACTCCACCCTTCCTGCAGCTCTTTTCCAATCATCTTCCAGTTTGTCAACACCCATGCCAAAGTGGGGATGTCATCCCTGGCTGGAGGATCCAGTCGCCAACTCATTAGAGCTGAGTGCGGCCGTGCAGGGTAATTGACTTTGCATGAAGCTGGGCTGTGGCACAGTGAGGAAGCGGAGCTAGTGAATGGTAATTGCTTGCTTGGAAAAATGGGATATTGAATATCGCTTGCACAGCCTGCGCGGGGCCCGGAGCTGGCAGGAAGGCACCTTGGAGTGTGTGAGTAGGAGAAGAAACCCACGCGGGTCCTGGCAGAGGGGGCTCGGCACCGTAATGCATTCAGCGTTTCTGAGGTAAGTGATGCAGAGCCCTGCTTGGAGCCCGTCTGTGCATCACCCACCCCCAGCCCCGGTGCCTGCCGTGGGACCCAACAGCAGCGGGACCCGGACCCTTGGCAGCTTCCAGAAGGGCGATAAGAATAGAAACTGAGACTCGGGAAAGCATCACCGTTGCTGTGGGTTTATTGCACAAATCCCAAAAAGAGTTGCAGATAAACATATTATTAGGTTAAATAAAAATAAAATGCATTCTAGAAAATGTTTTGAAATTTATCACATAATTAAGCTATTAATTTAATGGTCTTTATTATTTGTGTTGGAAATTCACGTGGGTCCTCATCTCACTCCCTTTACTGAACAACGAGCTCATCATACAGAGTCATTATGCATTTTCATAAACATTTGATGAACAATAACTGTGAGAAACATAAAATATTGTTTTTGTCCTTCAACTGTAATGACCATATGGAGATGCGTTTTGCATCAGAGTCAGCAGTTGTGGTACATCCCCATTAATAACAGCTCTTGCTATTTTTACTGTTTACAGCACAAATGCAGCCTTTTATGGGGGGGGAAGAAGGATTTAATCTGCAGGGCTTTTGCAATGATTTGTAAGAGAGATGCTGTGCCCACATTCCTCTGTGATTCAGTGCAAGCTATAATTACTCAGTATTCTGGACGGCTCTCTTACAAGATGTCAATTTATGTGTAATGGGAGCGAACGAGGCGGCTGGGGACGTCTCAGGCCTCTCCCCCTGCACAAACACAACATTTCCTCAGGTTTGCAAAGAATATATTTTACAAGGCAATGGAGTGAGGCGGTTGGAGGGCCAGTGGCCAAGCGAGGACGCGGTCTCATTGGTGGCCAAGGCATCCCAGGCACAAGTCGCCGGCTTCTATGGGCACCTCGTCCTGCTTGTGCTCACCAGGATGGGGATGGAGCCATTGCCTTGGCCTTCCCCCACTTCAGCTGCCCCATGTTTGTTCTTGCTCCTTGGCTGACATGGAAAGGTCCCAGACACTGCACTGGTGAGGATGGGAGGCTTGGTAGTGGTGGGTGATCGCCATCAGGCTGATGCACACACAGGATGCTCCGTGATGGCTCTCATCCTCAGGGGACATGTCTGGCTCTGGTTTCTGTTGGCAGCAGGCTCAGCCTGGGGTCACACCAGGCTGAGCAGGCCCACAGATGGCCACCAGACCCAGTGCTGGGGGCTGGCTGGGGTCCCTCCCATCTCTTCTGCTCCCCTGCCCCAGGAGGTCTTGTCCCCAGCGTGGGGACACTGCAGTGCTGCTGTGACACCCTCCCCCTCGGGCTGGATTTTGCTGCAAGCCTGAAGCACAGAGCCGAGAGCCTTTCCCAGCGGGTTCCTGTGGCAGCAGTGCCTGGACACACTATCTTCAGAAGCACTTGTAGAGTGAGCTCTCAGAGACATCCGTCAAACCACAGCCATGTCTCAAAGGGGTTTTTCCCCATGGCCAGGAGTATCCCAGGCTCTGAGGCAGAGCAGCTTCCTCTAGGGAACAAGCAGTTCTGCACAGGGGACCAGGTTGGACCCAGTTCCTCCATTCCCTTCCCAGTCCGAGGAGGGATGTGATTTGCACCAGGGCAGCTCCACAAAGCAGGGGAAGCGGAAGGGTAACCAAAATCACAGCAAAATGTGCCATCTCCTGTCCCCACTCCCAAGAAAACACCCAGTTCTCCCGCACAGAGAAGGCTCAGGAGCAGAGAATCACCCAGCAGGAGCCAGGCTGCGGCAGGAGCGGGCAGGAGAGCCTGCAAAATCCAGAGATGAATGTCCCAGGGCTTGGATGCATCTAGTTCACCATGTGAAGCATTAATAAAGTTTCTCCCAGGGCAGGACACAGATTCAGACACAACACTTCCCCTTCAGCGCCGAGGCCCAGGCCGGTGTCGGCCCCGCGCGGATTTATGGCTCCCTGCGCTCGTAAATGTCGGCATGGCCGGTGATGGATGCGGGAGCTGGGAAGCGCTCCCCCCAACTTCAGGACATTTCTTTATTTTTTTCTGATCTTTTACAACAGCCATAAACCAGCTGCTGATTAGTGACGGGTCTTAAAACTTTAGGCAAAAGCTGTTGAAATCAGCTTTAAGTGCTAAGCTTCTCCGAAAGCAGAGCGGCTTAGCATTTCCCTTTTGAGGTCACATCTGTGACGTGTGGCCCTCTGAGCCGTGACCGCTCCAGCAGCCAGCCTGGGCAGCCCTCACAGCCCCCCGGGTCAGGGACCGCCCTGCCCTGTGCTGCCCTCCCTGCTGGCACAGGAGCAGATGTCCCCAGACAGGGCCATGCCTGTGGTCCCAAGTCCCACATTGCCCAGACCGTGCCAGGCAAAGGGCAGAGCCCATTGTCCTTTCAGACCTGGGGAGAGATGTGAGGGACAGAACAGCGTGCAAGGACAGCCATCACCACCTCTCCCAGCAGGGCAGAGGGTCACCCCGTCACTCTGGATTGGCTCAATCCCCATGGGCACTGGCCATTGTTCCCCAGTCCCAATCCAGCGGTCCCAGATGATGGGCATCATCAACAAGGATGCGGGATGAGAAAGACAGTGCTGGGAAGACCTTCCCATCAGGACAGTCCTCACTACCCCAGGGACATGACAGAACCGTGGTGGCCATTGTTTCTCATGAAGGGGCTACTCCCATCACATTTCCTCATGTGCTGATTAAGCATTGCTGACCACAGAGGCAGTCTTTGCTTTCTGTTGACGCAGAACAGGGCTTCGCATTTGGGGATAGGAAATTGTCTTCTGGTGACTCTGACTCCTCATCAGTCCTGGTTCCTCCATCTTCCAGCCCCTGGGTGAGTCCTTGTCCTCCACCCCAGCCTCCACTCACCCTGCTGACCTTTTCCTGGCTGCTAGCATGGGGCTGCACCCAGCCTTGGCCAGGCTACCACAGCACCTTCGGACCTGCCTTGACTTGGACATCACCTCTGTGTTCTTGGCTCAGAGGGTTTTGCAGAATATATAGTCTATTTTCCCACATTACATTGTTAAAGGATGGATGGATGAATGGATGGAAGGATGGATGGAGGGAGGGAGGGAAGGCTGGAGTGATGGATGGACTGCCTTCAGCTGTTCTTCTCTGGCTAGAGAGAAAGTGTGGCATTTTGTGCACATTTCCTCTAGGTGAAAACCGGTCTTCAACCCACCTCTCTTGCATTCCCAATTCCCCTTCCCATTACACTCTGGGGCTGAGCAGAGCCCAGGGAAGGTGCCCATGCTCAGACCTGGCAGGTCCCACATCTCTCTTCAGCGAGGAGGAGGCTCCGTTCCTGCAGGATCCTGCGTGGACCATCTGTCCCGCACTGGGGCTGGGCATGCTCCCTCCCTGTCTGCTGCTTCTCTCAGGAACAGAAGTTAGGGAAGATTTATCATAGCACTAAACCTCAAATTGAGCACATTTGAAAGAAGAACAATTTATTCATCAAAAATATAGCTTCATTTTATCTGCAATTATTCTCAAGTTAAGGCCTCATTCAGCAAGCAGTTGGCTGAATAAACAGCAACTTTTTATGTCTAAACCACCTCATTTTGACATTCCATCACAAAAACAAATGCAGGAGGACACAGCCTACCCAGACAACATTTTGGAAAGCTCCCTGACCATGTTTTCTTTGCAAAAGTGCTGCGACTGGGGAGGTAGAGTGGGAGCAGCTCATCTAGTCTTGCTTCTGACCAATATGGGAGGACCAGCTGGGCATCATGTTGGGGGACAGCAATCAAAAACAGCGTGGTTCATTGGTTTTGACATTAAAAGAAAGGAAGCATCCAAAAAAAAAAAAATGACAGTTGCACAAACACAAACTTGAGGAACTCATGGGAATGTTTTATCACCAACAAGAGTCCCTTGGGGGGGCATCCTTAGGCAAAAAAGAAACTCAGGACTGCGGGAAGTTACTAAAAGAGAGTATATTAGGTGCACAGGAGCTAAACACCCCGATGCAGAGGGACAACAGTAAAAGACCAATATTGCTGCATCAGGAGCACTTTAGTGTCCTGAAAATCAAAAAGGAATCCTATAAAAATAGGAATGAGGGTATAAGGATGAGTGTAAAGGGAAAGCTCAAGTGCATGGGGGTAGAACGAGAAAGGCTAAGGAGCCAAGTGAGTTAGAGCCAGTGAGGAGCATAAAAAGCAACAAAAGAAGTTCCAGAAATACATTGAAATTGTAATGGAGAGAAAAGAGAGTCAGCACTCATGTCTTGTGATGGAGAGAAGAAGCAAAGAGTTGATATAGAGAAGTAAACAGTGCCTTCTCCGCCATGGTTTTCACAGTATAAGGCTGTAACCCGTATCTAGGGTAATTATCATTAGCAAGGGGGTAGGAGCTGGGGTCAGCATCAGGAAGGAAGCCATTACAGGATGCCCAGATAAGCTCAATGTATATGATTATTCAGGCATCAAGAAAAATTACCCTGGAAATTTTAAGCAATCTCTGAATGATTAGCAGTAGTTTGTGACAAATTTAAAAGGCTTGAGAGATCTCAGAGAGGCACAGAAGTCTCTCTGTAAAAAAAAGAGATGAAGAAGTTGGGGAGTTGCAGATCAGCCAGCCTGGCTTCAGTTCCTCGAAAAATTTTGGAACAAATTATCAAATGGTCCATTTGTAAACACCTAGAGGACAATAATGTGATAAAAATGAAGAATAAAAACCAGCCAACACAGCTTTATTGAGAACGAATCATGTCAGGGCCATCTAATTTCCCTCTTTGCCAGGGTAATTGGTCTAGGGGAGGAAGAGGCAGCAGTGGATACGATACATCTCAGGCGAAGCCTCTGGTGCTGTCCTGCACAGTGTTCTCATAAACGAGGCAGGGAAATACAACCTGAGTGAAAACCTGGGAGATGGGTAAAACTGAGTGCAAATTGGTGCTCAAAGCGGAGCTGGCCGTGCTGGGGTCTGTCCCGGGGCAGGCTGGGTGCCTTTCCTCTCCTGCAACGTGGCTGGTGGGCACATCAAATGTGGGGTGACACCTGGGTGGGTCCCCAAAGACAAGACACTCAGTGGTGACAGTTCTCCCTGGGGAAGGGTGGCAGGGGCCATGTGGGCAGCAGCAGTGCAGTGACAGAATCCTCCTGGGATGGAGCTGATGGAGCTGCCTGCAAGGGCTGCGGTGGGAAACCTGCCCAGTGAAACTGGGGCTGGAGGCACCAAGCACTGGACCTTCAGAGAGACATGGCAGGCAGGAAGATGTGGTGGAGAGTCCTGGGATGGCTGTGACCAGCCCTGCTGTCTCCTGCACACCTCCCATCTCCCCCAGCACCCAATGGCATCAGCAGGGCAAACAGCCTTCTCCAGACCCTTCAAACTTCCACAAACGACAGCAATTCCTCTTAACTGGGCATTTCGGGTGATGCAAAGTGTGTGACTTTGAGTAAAGCCCTGTTAAATATAGATATATATACATACTCAGATTAAAAGAGTCTATTATTATTGTTTAATTATGGTTCCTACACTAAATTAAGGATTCAATTCTTCCTCCATCCCCACTCTTGAGCCCCTGGCTTTTAAGTCATGACCAGCAACGTCCTCAGCTCCGTCTGCCAGCTCAGCCCCGGGGCAGCCCAGCTGCTACAAGCCCCACCGCAAAGAGGGAAGATGCTGCCCGATGGAGCCTCCAGTTTAAACCACTCCAGCACAAAACAAGAGAGAGCAGAGGCTGAGCTCCAGCCCCACCTCCTTACCTGGGCAGATGGTTTCCAGAAGGGAACCCTAAAAACTCCTCTCTGGGCAGCCCCAACCAACTGCAAGTGTTTGAACCCACCCTGTGACCTTTGCTTCCCTCCTCCCCTGCTGAGACCTGAGAAAAAACCCTGTGCTCAGCACGAAATACTGCAGTAAAACCAAAATGAGACAATCTTGGAGTTCAGCATCGTGCAAGCAGCCCCTGTACCTGAAGAGGCTTGACAGTTTGGACCAGGAGAAAGGTGTGATGCTGCAACATTTCTTTGGGGGGGGGAGAAGAGGGAAACAACAAGAAAAGAAAAAAAAAGAAAAAAAGATGGCTTTTATTTTTAGAAGTTTTAGCAGCCAAATTGTTGTCAGGCCGTCTGTGCTCTGCTGAGCAACACACAGCGCTGGGCACAGCCAAGAAGAGTTTTCTCATAGAGCAAAATGTCACAATAAAAACAGGTTTAATCAGGATTCCAGCACCCTTTGCAGAAAGAAATGCCAAATTTTGGACAATTTGTGTATTGTTTATCATCTTTTTTGTTACCATGACCCAGTAAGGGGTGAAGAAATGTGGCACTGGGTCTGAACTGTTGTTTTCTTTGGAAACACGCCACATTCCCCATTGATGCCCTCTAGTGATGCTGAACACAGCAAAAAGGAGGTCTGGGAGCTTATTTCTTCTCTTCTTTTCACACCATCACCCTTCACTGCTGTCCACCCGCTGCAGCTTTCAGGAAAAAAAAAAAAAAAAGAAAGGATGTGGACTATCTTCTTATTTCTCTTTGTTTTCTAGTCGTGGATATTTGTCCTATCTTTCCAGGGTTCAACAATCTCGTTATAAACTCACAGAACTCCTGAGATTGGAGGAACCTCTGGAGATGGTCTAGTGCAACCCCCTGCTCAGGCAGGGTCTCATGGAGAAGGCTGCTCAGGGCCCAACAGCTTAATCATCTTCACAGCTCTTGGTTGTACTTGGTCCAGCATGCCAAGTGTTCTACTGGGGAGACTACAACTGGGTGCAGTAAGCCAGATACTGCCTCGCTTGTCTTTACAACAAAACTAGTTCTCGGATAATTACTTGCATCAGAAGGCCAGGCTGTGGGAGATGCTCCTGTCCTGGAGAGAAGCTCGTAACCTCAGTTGTCCCTACCTCTGTCCTGCCACCAGCATGGGGCCAGGTTGGCATGGTGCAGCATGGTGAGGGGATCCTTGAGCCTAGGAAAGGGCAGCACCCTCAGCCTGGGCCAGCCCAATGTGGCCCCGCGGGCACCGGGAGGGAGCGGGCAACAGGCACGGGCTGTGCAGCACCGGTCGGCAGCTGCCGTGAGGACACACGGTGCCTGCAGAGGTTCTGCCAAGCCCGTCCTTGACATTGACTCCCAGGCACGTCCCAGGGAGAATTTATTGCTTCAGATCCCTCATAAATGCCAAGTCTGTGTGTGATGAATGGGCTGGGAGCTCCTCCCAGGACGCCGCTCACATCTGCGAGTTGCATCCAGCGACTGTCCCTGGGAGTAGCAGTAAAATGCCATTGCCATTCAGACCAGGACAAGGCACATGGAGCAGGGCCTGGCAAGGGGTGTTTGGGGGGCAGCCCTGCATCAGCCGGGCACCCCAGGGCCAGAGCAGCATGACCCACCTTCGTGTTGCTGGGTTTTGGTCCATACACACATACTCTCCCCGCCTCCTGCAGCCTCCACCACGCGTGCTCTCCAATAAACAACCATCACCCTGGGGTTGTGGCGGTGTGTCCGCGACAGGGGTGAAGCATCCCTCACACACATACACTCCCATAGATGCACACACACACATACTCTTGTGCAGTCCTGTGTGTGCTCACACCTGTACCCCCCGTACACCCACACCTTCATCCCACGCCTATGAAGACATTGGTGGAGCTGGCTGACATGGTGCTCGGGAGGAGGCCTTGTTCAGAGAGCTGCTGTGTCCTCTGCATGTGCACAGGGATGGATCCATGTGTCCCATCCTGCACCCCGCGTGCTGCTGGGTGGGAAAAGAGGTGAGGAGCAGATGCAGCCACCCAAGGTCACCTGGCGTGTCACTGCCACCTGGTACACCTACGTTAGGGATCCTTGGGGTGCTTGCCAAGTCCTTGCCATCTCAAGATCGCAGACTGGAGTGAAAGCAGAATGTCTGCCTACGTGAGAGCTTCCCACCATGCACCCCACTGCCTGCAGAGCCCGGGTGCCAGGGCGGCGTGGTGCTCAGCCTTGGGGACAGGAACACCTTGGCCATTGCACAGCTGGAGCGCAGGGAACTTGAGTTTTTAAAGAAAATTGAAGGGCCTGCAGTGCTGTGCTGGGGGAGGCCGGGGCAGGGGCTGGGGGGGCTGAGGGGCTGCAGCAGGGAGGGTTCCAGGGAGCAGTCACTTCCAGAGGGGTCCAGCCCCTCGGGTGGGGGATGGAGGAAGCCAAGAGACAGCGGAACCGAAAGTGGGACAAGCCCCCCTGGCCGTGGCACAGCAGCCCATCCTCGCTGACCCGAGCCCCGGCAGCCTCGCTCAGTAAAACACCTCCAGCAGAGCCGCCGTCCCGGCAGGGAAACCGGAGAGGGACCGGAGAGCACCGGGGACCGTGCGGGGCCCTGCCTGGCTGCAGAGAGGGGGACGCCGCGGGGAGCCGGGCAACGCTGCCGCACCCCCACCACCCCCCCGGTACTGGTACCGGCACCACCAGCCCCACCACCGGTACCACCACCGGCACCACCACCGCTGACCACCGGCACGGCCACCAGCACCGACACCGGCGCGGCGGGCGGAGCCGCAGCGCCACCCAGCGGCGTCGAGGCGCTACCGCCGCCCCCCGTCCGCACCCTGCACCCCCCGCCCAGCACCGGCGCACCCCCCGTCTGCCCACTCAATCCAGGCACCCCGCCGGCCAGCAACAACCGCCATCGCTGTGTTCTGCCCCAAAACCGTGTCCAAAGGCTGGCTCCGGTGGGTGGTGTGACCCAAGGAGTGGCAGGAACATCTCCTGAAGACCACCTCAGCATCGTGGTGGCCTGGACGTCTCTGCGCTCTGTTGCAGGAACATTCACCTCCCGCGGGATGAGCAGCTCCTTCCTCACCAGCCACGGGTCCCGGTGCAGCTTTGGCTGCTGGTCATTCCCTGGATGAAGGAACCCGATCAGTGGCGGGGGAAGAGGAGACCTTCACAGGCACCAACCTTCATGCCAAGACCCCTCACGTGTCCTTCGTTAGAGATATGTTTCTGTTTCTGGGTAATGTTCTGGGTTCTGGGTAATGTAATGGGTTCTGGCAGGAACCCATCTGTTCCTCCCAAAGTGCAGGGAATTTTCCTGTTTAGGTGCCCCGGTGCTCCCTGGAGGGAAGGAACTGAGAACAATCCCACACGAGGTGCAGTGGTGGCAACCCCAAACTTACCTCAGAGCAGGTTCATCTCTCACCTTCGGCCTTGTTTTTCTCTACCTTGAACTAGCTGCCTTGCACTTAAAAAAACCCAAACCATAAAGACAACTTTTTAGCAATGCAAAAGCAGTTTAAACACTGGGCATAACTCCGATCCAGTTTCCTTGTACAGCTCTTTCTCTAGGGGTGGATTTGGTCTGCCCCCCAGCACCTGGGGGCTTCCTGGAGGAGTGACTCAGTCACCATGGTGTGTTGTGGGATCCCTCCTGTTGCAGAGGAGCTTGGGACTTGGCACAGCCCATGAAGGTCTGTCTGCAGAGCTCAACAAGCCTTGCAGAGATGGGCTAACTCATCCTCCCAGCAAGACCTGAGTGCAAGAATTCACAGGAGGGAGATGGAGTCACACCATTTTCACCCTATGTTCCTTGTTAAGAGCAAACCTCATGTGCATCCACAAGCCAGGCTGCAATGCATGGACATGTTGAGTAGCAGTCTGCTTTTCGTTGCCCATAACCAGAGCTTGCAATAAGAACCCAGCAGTTCATTTCCACCAGGTGGTCTATCTGAGCCGTGTTAGGGGTGTCCTGGTGCAGCAATGGATCACAGAATCACAGAATCCTCATGGTTGGAAAGGACCTCTGAGATCACCGAGTCCAACCATACACACACCAAAGAACCCCACAATCTCGGGCACTAGAGCATGTCCTGAAGTGCCACATCTTCCCACTTCTTAAATACCTCCAGGTATAGTGACTCCACCACCTCCCTGGGCAGGCTGTTCCAGTGCCTGACCACTCTTTCAGTAAAGTCATTCTTCCTAAGGTCTAATCTTAACCTCCCCTTATGGGAGGGCAGCATCTGCTGTGCACAAGCAGCCAGAGGAGCAAAGCCCTCCAGCCACCACTGAGCTGGAAGGGGAGTGGGATGGGGTGACAGGACAGCCATCCCCACAAGATGCGAGGCCAGTGCAGTGTCTGCTGCTGGAATATCCACAGCTCCAGAGACAAGAAAACTTGGGAAACCCCAAAATCATCTGTTGTGGTGGTAACCTCAGCTCTTGCACTGGCAGAACATGACCCGGCTGGAGCAGAGTTGCCAAGCGGCTCTCAAAGCACAGAAGCAAAAATGTCGGCAAGAGGAACAATGTTTTTTGGGTCTGTCTGCTAAGTCCTGCCTGGATTTTGTCCAACTTTACCCTTTAGGCTTGAAGTTTTCAATCCCAGAGTCTTTTTTCTTTCCAAGTTTCAGTGCAAACAGTCACAGCCAGGGGGACAAGGAGCACTGGAGCTGGGGCAGCCAAACCACTCCGGGGTCTGCTGGTGGGAGGACGATGCCCTTCGTCGGAGCAGCAGATGAGCTTTCAGAGAGAGAGCTCACTTTTTCCAGCTGTTTCAGCAGCTCTAATGAGAGAAAATGACTTTGTTTGGCCTGCATTAAGAAAAAAAAAATCAGCCACTCCAGTGGAAAGCTGTCACATCGCCAGCTTGTGGAACAGGGACTTGGAGTGTTGCCTTTTCCTGTCCCCAGGAAAATCTGCAGAAATTTGTTTGGTGACGTTGAAAAATGAGTTCTCATACAGTCAGGATGTGAGTTTCAGTGGTGGCTGCCAGCGCTGCTGTCCCAGGCCTGGTGTCCTCTCACTGTCCCCGGCGGGAGCATGGTCCAGAGCAACGGAGTGGGCTCTCCCTTTCCAGGGTTCTCCCCTGTGGGCCTGGGGTGGCCATCATGGCTGTGTGACAGCAGGAAGAGGGCTCAGAGATGGCAGAGCTGGAGGGGGCTCTGGCACCTCCAGGTGAACTTCCCCCTTGGAGAAGCATTAGATCAAGCTGTGAGCTGAATGCCTCCAAGGAGGGATGCTCCCTTTGATACTTCCTCAGGAAAAGAATTAAGAAATTGCATATAAAAACCCAACCAGAAGGAAGTTTAAACGTGCAAAATGAAGCTACACAACCACCAGAGTGAAAGATGGGATTCATCCTTGAAAAAATAAGGATTTCTGTTCTGTAAAGTGCGTCTTGAAGTGACACCAGCCCTGCAGCCTGTTTTTTCACATGCCACGTCCATCACGCAGGATGGGGAAAGCTGGGAGACATCAGGCTTAGGGAGAGGAGAGATGCCATCATCTGCATGCCCTGCTCCATCTGGTGCCGAAACCCAAAGATGGGCAGCAAGTGCTGCTGTAAGAGAAAGGGGACAGTGAAAAGTCACCCCTGAGCAACAGCTCAGCTCTCCCTTTGCTCTTCATGGGGCTGCAAAGGCAAATTGCAAAGCCTTCACCTGGGGAAAGGGGGATATGACAGAGGAGCCTGCGGGGAGCTGATTTGGAGGGGTGGAGGGCACAGAGAAGGTATAAAGGGTGAAAAGTTCAGCAAGGACCCGCAGCCTGTGCAGTGAGTGAGGGTACGTGGGTTTGGAGGTGTAGTTCAGAGCTCTCTCCTAATGCCCGTGGACATTAGGGATGCAGAAGTGGATGAACCCTCCTTGAGCACCCCCTGGCCCCACGGCGCTCGGTTCAGCTCAGAGACAGGGGATGGCCGGGGTGTCAGGGCAGAGACTGCAGGGAGATGGAGGAGGATGGGGGACACGGCGGGTACGGGGCCTGGACAGAGCAGATGGAGAGGGAGCGCGGTGCCCGGCCGGTCTGTCAGGTGACGGATGGCTCTCATGGTGCTGCCGGCTGGGGAGGGAGGCAGACACAGCCCGCCCGCGCTGCAGCCAGCAGCCTCAGTCACTTTTCCCTTTTTCTCCTTAATTTGTCCCAGAAGGCCCCTGTCCTCCCCTTCTCAGGTTGCCAGAGAGGCCGCGGTGCTGGTGGGAGGATGGGGGACCACAGGGCCCTCAAGCAACCCCCTCTCCATCTTCAGGACCTGGCAAGACACTTGCTCCCAACACAGGAGGCTGAGTTTGGAGAGGTGAAATGACCCCAGAAAAGTCAATCTCTTTGAAATTCTATTTTCTATTTTTTTCCTATTTTCAACCTTTACAGGATCTTGTCCTTGGAGAGCAGCATGAGGCCCTTTCCCTGGGTGCTCTCCCTGGGTGCTTCCTTGGGACAGGAGAATAAGGGCAAAGCATGAAGTTTTCCTGTCTGTGAAAAGGAGGGAGGAGGGAAAACAACACAGAAAAAAAAAGAAAACAGAAAAGCTTTTCCCCTTTCCCTATGGATATCTCAGGAGCACAGGGGGAAAAGGAATATTTTTCCTTCCATTTTGTCCCACTGTAAGAGAATCCAAGTGCCAATCAGTGCTACCTGCTCGCAATTAAATGCAAGGAAAGTTAAGAAGCAAAAATAAGTGATGCTTGGAAACAGGCTGCTCGAGCTGGGAATCAACCCATTCCCTGAACGGGACCAAAACCTGCCTCCAGAGAGGAGCAGCCTTTGGGCAGTGGACACCAAGGCTCTGCCACCAAAGGGACTTTGCTGGGGCTGTACCAGCCCTTAAATCGATGAGACTTTGCTGCAAGACATCCCTGCTTCCTGAGGCACAGTAATTAACAGAGTATTTTTAGAAAAATGAGCCACCACATTAATCAATAAGGAACAGCCAGGTTCCCAGGGGTAAGGGTGGCTTGAGTTAATCTGCTACAGCCTTGAAAGCACTGCTGGTCCCGAGCCCAATGATGTCTGGTTGCTCCCAGATTGCTGCAGGGAGCCCTGCCCCTAGACCCCAGCACACCAGGCTCCTGCACCCCCACCCAGGGGGGTTTCTTCAGCTTGGCTTGGTGTGGGGAGCCTGGCTCTGTGGGCTTGGCCAAGGGGTGCTCCTTGCAGGCAGGAGCTCCTAAGTGGCATCACCTGGGAGGCAGCTGGAAGGTTGAGGAAGATGCTTGCTGGCAGCCCCAGGACACACCTCACCAGCTTCACATCTCAGCAGCAGCTCTTGATCACAGAATCACAGAATGATAAGGGGTTCGAAGGGACCTCTGGAGACCATCCAGTCCAACTACCTGGCAGAACAGGGTCACCCAGAGCAGGTTGCACAGGAATGTGTCCAGCAGGGTTTGAATGTCTCCAGAGAAGGAGACTCCACCACCTCCCTGGGCAGCCTCTGCCAGGGCTCTGCCACCCTCACAGGAAAGAAGTTCCTTCTCATGTTTAGGTGGAACTTCAGTTTGTGCCCGTTCCCTCTGATCCTGTCACTGGGCATCACTGAGAAAAGGACAGACCCATCCTCCTGACACCCTCCCTTTAAGTATTTATAGGCATTGATCAGATCCCCCTTCAGCCTTCTCTTCTCTAGACTAAAAAGACCCAAATTCCTCAGTCTCTCCTCCTAAGAGAGATGCTTCAGGCCCCCCATCATCTTTGTAGTCCTCTGCTGTCCCCTCTCCAGCAGTTCCCTGTCCTTCTGGAACTGGGGAGCCCAGAACTGGACCCAGTGCTCCAGATGGGGCCTCCCCAGGGCAGAGCAGAGGGGCAGGATGACCTCCCTCCACCTGCTGGTCACACTCTTCCTGATGCCCCCCAGGATGCCATTGGCCTTCTTGGCCACAAGGGCCCATTGCTGCCTCATGCTCATCTGTTGTCCACCAGGATTCCCAGGTCTTTTTCCTCAGAGCTGCTCTCCAGCAGGCCACCCCCAACCTGTCCTGGTGCAGGGGGTCATTCCTCCCCAGGTGCAGCACCTACACTGCCTTTATTGAAGTTCATCAGGTTCCTCTCTGATGGGGGCAACAAGGGCACAGCCAGCCCCCTGCCAAACATTCCTGCCACCCCTGCCCAGGGCTGGCCCCTTCTTCCTCCCACCCACCTCCCAGGGACCCTCCACCAAGGAGGCACAGCCGAGCAGCCCCTTTCCCCCCGGCCACCCCTGCCTTTTCCCCCGAAGTGCTCCTCTCCCTGCCCCTTCCCCTCCCCGGCTTCCCTGGGAATGCTCCACAAGAACGAGGTGTTTAAATCATTTACGAAGGGCTAAAATAGAGCTGGCTCCCTTCCAGGCACTCTGGCACCCAGGCTCTGTAAACAACCCACCCGCCAAGGGAGCCAGCTTGGGAAAAAGGCTTTTTATGTCTAGTCCCCAGACCCCACTTCCACAGAAACTTTTCAGCAGGACCTCTTCTCAGCTGTAAGTGCAGCAAAATTGTCTAAGGCGTTCACTGACCTTCCTTTTCCCCAGGCACACTCGTAGACATCTCACACAACCCACTTCTACCTGCAGGAGGGGCCATCAGCAAAAAAAAAAAAAAAATTACCTGATGTGTGAAGTCTGATGTGCCTTTCCCTGACTTGGATATTTCCTAAGTGCCCTTTCAGAGGTAACCTCCTTTTTCTTAAAAAGCTTTGACCTTTATGGAGACAGGAACTCACCCAGGTATTTTCCCATGGCAGCTGAGCCACACCAGACCTACAGGAACTTGGAGGGAGAATCAAGAGGACATTTATTTCTTAGGCTGCAAGTGACTCACCAAAAATCATTGGGATGCATGTGGAAAGTGCCAGGGATCGGAGCCCAGCCCAGCTTCCCAAATCCTGACTGTGCTGGGGGAGCAAGGTTCGAGACAGCTGGGGGATCAGCTGCAAGAGGAGCCCCCCGGGCATCTTTCTGCCGCAGAGTCCGTGCCAGCTCCCAGCTGCTCTCACCGGGGCTCCTGACCCACAGAAACACCCCAGGAGCTGGAGCTCGTGCCCTGACTCCCTGGGTGACCACCAACAATTCCCCAAACCTCCCTACTCCTGTCCCATAGAGGCAGGACACAAGTGTTGCAACCTCACCCTGCTGTGCTGGGATGGGGTTCACCACTGCCCTCGCTGCACCAGTTCAACATCCAGGGGCCTCTTTAGCGCCAGGAGGAAGAGGAAAGATGGAAGTTCCCTGGTTCCCTGGCTGTGGGAGGACGGGCCAGCTCCCCCACCCCGCTGCTGTGCTCCACTTGCAATGGTCCATACTGCGGCACAAGCCAGAACTACCCCCAGGGAGGGTGGCCGGGCTGCTTGGAGGGGTTAGAGCAAACCAACTCGGCATCTAAATGCACCCTGCCCTAGTTCTGGGGGCTCCTGTGCACCCCACAGAGGTTTTTTTCCCATCAGTGTGGATACTAGGTCTGGGGGTCTCCCTGGAGAGTGGCATGGCAGAAGGGGATGGAAAACAACCCTCAACCAGATGATGAGCCACACATGGTTGCAATCTGGGGAGCACCATCCCCACCTCCACCTTCTCCCAGGTTTTGCCAGCGGGTCCAAGGCTGCCCCTGACCCATGCTGGGGAAAGGCTCCTGGCCACTCTATCACATCCTGCTCCAAAGGGCACATTTAGCAGAGCTAGATGCCAGCTGAGAGTCCACACCATTCCCCACACCCCTGCCTGCTTGCTGGAGGGTGTAGGTGTCCCTCCCGGGATGCTGGCTCAGGGTGGAAGCAGTTTGGTAGCGCTGGTGCTGAGCACGCATCAGGCGTATGATCAGGGTGAGAAATACCTGACAGAGGAGGATCTGAATCAGCATTCTCCAAGGAAACCAGAGAGGAGGGATGCTGAGAGCACAGGGTGCCTAGTGCAGCAAGGAGCAGGCAGGGCTCCAGGGCTGGTAGAGCCTCATGACAGCAGACACCAAGCCCGGGGGATTGTCCCTACCCCAGCACCGGGCTGGAGGAAGATCATGGTGAGCAAGGCTGATCCCTGTGCCCCAGCAACGTGGCACAGCCCAGCAGCTCCCAGGTCGTGCGGCCATGCTTGCTTTGGCCAAAAGTCAGGAGGAGCCGTTTTCATCATTCTCCCGCCCAGGTCCGTGAGCGGTTGCCGGTACTTGTTGCCATCTGTTATTTTCCAGGTGTCAAAAATGCCTGTGCCAAGCGCTGACCCATGAAATATGCATGCCCTGGCTTCTTCCTTCCCAGACTGCCGTCTCCTTCTGCACTAAATCCCCTTTGCCTGTTTGTCTCGCAATCAGATTTGTTTCTTTACATCTTGTGGCTTCTCAAGGTTCAATAATGGCCTCTTCCCAGCTCAGTGCTGCCACTGGGGCGGCAGAGCGTGCTTGCTGAAGGACTTGGAGGTATGTTATCAGGCCTGGGGCACATTCCCTGTGTGGGACACAGCAGCGTGGTCACGTTTGTGATGTGGGTACCCATGCCATGGGCTGGACCAGGCTTCCCACGCCACACACGGGCCAGCTGCAGCCACCACACCAGCAGGAGCAGTGTGCATTGTCCCCCTCTGTGCCAGCAGCACCTGCAGGGACACAGTGGGATATGGGGACAGTAGCCTGAAGGGCATAAAGTCACAGCCAAGGGGAGCTGGGGGTCAGTGCTCTGCATGACCCACAGGGGCTTGGTATGTTCCCCACAGCAGCCTTGAGCACCCCACGTTGGGATGCCAGCTCAGGGATCCTCTCTGCTTCGGGAGCAGCCACCCTGAGATAAAAACCATCGGGTTTCGCTTCCAGCAAAATGTGGCTTTTTTACATTTCATCTTCGTGTCCAGGTCTGAGACTGAAGTTTCTCTGGAAACCCAGAACCATTCATGCCCCACAGATCCCCCGCCCCAGCTCGGAGGCTCCACAGATGCCACGGGGGCTGTCAGCTCTGCCAGGACGACGGGCACCACTCAGAAACTTTCCCTGGTGGGATCAGGTGGATATTTCCCTAATGGGGAATTTAATAATGGGGAATAGTCTTCCAAGGGAATTTCCTCTGTTACAAATGGGTGAAAAGGAAGCTCCCTGCCCTAGCAGGAGGGCCTGCTTGTGGCTGTTGGGGAGTCATGGCTTGTCCTGGCACCACTGAGGCTGGAAAAGGAGCAAAAATTATAGCTGATCACAAGTTTTTAATTGCAGCAGTAGTATCTTCTCCTCAGGCTTTAAAGCAGCTTGGTGTCTTGTCGGCGTTTTTTTTCTTTGACAGGAGTTTGAATAGCAGCCTGAAACTTCACAGGCACAACCTCATCGTGGCAAAAAAACATCCAGTGAGTTATTTTGCTCTAAGTGGCACAAAAGAGTTAATGAGCACAGGAAATATTTTTAAGGAAATGGATGCTTTTTCATAGCCTACTCTTTATCCAACTCTGTTCGGGGCAATGCCACTGTCTGACGGTCACCATGGAAGGATGGGATATCCCAAAAGAAAACCTTGCAGATGAGTTCAGGGAACCTTCATGGTCTCACTGCTAATTACAGCAATGCCAGTGATGGGGTGTAGAGGAAAAAACATTTGCTGAAATAATTTTTCCCATACTGCTGACCCTGTGGTAGCTGTTCCTCACCCAGACAGGGCCAGGCTTCTACCGTGATTACAGTTTGCCGGAATGGAGGTTGCTTTGGAAAAGTTTTACATCGCAGCTGCCAGAGCCTTCTCAAAGCTTCAGGCTCTTCCTCTCCATCCCTCTCAGGACGTGGTTTCCCACCCTGGCAAACCTGGCCGGGGGCTGCTGCTGCCTGCACTCAGCATCCCCAGGCACAAGATGTCCCTGAGGAGCTGGCAGGTCTGCACCAGCCCGGAGTCATCTGCCAACCTGAGGCATGGAGAGGGGACAAGGTCACGGAGAAGGGGACAAGGTCACGAAGAGTGGATGTAAGCACGGAGAAGGGACGTGGCTGTGATACTGGCTGCTGGGAAGCGGTTCTGCAGAAAGGAAAGGAGGTCCCTGCTCTCTGCTCTCTGGACCAAGAGTCGGGAGCGTATCTGGCCCCGGGGTGCCAGGAGGTGCTGGTGATCTCTGGAGTTCGGCACTGGGTGTGCCTGGCAGGAACAGCTCAGGAAAACGCCTGCCAGGATCTGCACGGGCGCTCGGCCCTGCCCGGGAACCTCGAGAGGCCCTGCCAGCCCGCTCTCCCCAGGGTGGGGTCCATGGCCCACAGCCCAACTGCCCCAGCCCACGCCAAGGGAGCCCATCTGCTGGTTCCAGCACCCACACACCCCGACCAAACAAACAGGGATTCAGCTGAAAACCCCAAATCGTTCACGCACAGACCAGGAGGGGCCAGCACAGGGGCTTGCAACGACATCTCTCCCATGACAGGTTCCCCAGGTCTAAGGTACCCCCACAATGGCCTCCCAGCTCTGTGGGCCGGGCACGCCACAGCCAGCCCCAGGAATTGCTTAGGAGGGGACAGGGACCCTCTGAGGGCGCCCTTTGACCCTGCCCAGGGCTGCTCTAAGGGGTCAGGGACCCCTTGGTCCAGCAGGGTTGGCCCTGTGTGCTCCCCTCCGACGGGATGAGGACCACTTCAGCGCTCTCGTGGCCCCTGCACAGCTCTTCCTCGGGCTCCTCCGAGGGCACGGGGTCCCTTCGCCTCTCCCCGGGCCTGCTTCAAGGGCACGGGGCTCTCTGCCCTCGGCCCTCCCCAGCGCTGCTCCAGCCCCACCCGGGGCTCCCCTGGGGCCACCCCTGCCCCTCCGCGCCCTCCCCGGTGCGGAAGGGACGCTCCCGCGGGGGCGGGCTGCCCGAGGGGCTGGGACCGCGGAAGGCTCCCGGTGGGGCGGCCCCGGTGGGGCGGCAGAGCCGGGCGGCGGGGCGGGGTGGGGGC
>NW_015090762.1:1761970-1778253 GCF_001431845.1 Calidris pugnax
GAGACAGGGCTGCCCCCAGCCCCTCGCAGCCTCACTTTTTCCAAACTGCATTTTTAAAGTATATAAAACCTCCGAAATACCTTGCTTGCAGCCCCGGGGGGGGGGACGGGGATGGCTCTTGTGAAGTTGCAGAGCAGCGGTGTTTTCGGGCACCCAGCCGTGGTGCAGGCGGGTTGCTCAGCATCCCCGTGGGGCTGTGCCAGTGGTGGGGCTGGCATCACTGCCCGCCTGGCGCCAGCTGGGCCTGTACCCAGCACCTTCCTGAGGTGCCTGCCGAGGCTCTGGCCCACAGGCTCTGCATGCACCCGTGTCCTGCCCGGTCACAGGGGGTGGCGATGGTCTGTGAGCCCTCTGGGCTGTGCTGCTGTGTCCTGCCCCCCCTCCCCAGGCAGATTTGGGGATTGCATGTGTGGGACCCCTTGCTAGATGAGCTGATGTGCTGCTGTCCAGCAAAACCTGGACAGGGTGGAGAGCTGGGCAGAGAGGAACCTGATGAACTTCAATAAAGGCAAGTGCAGGGTGCTGCACCTGGGGAGGAATAACCCCCTGCACCAGCACAGGTTGGGGGTGACCTGCTGGAGAGCAGCTCTGAGGAGAAAGACCTGGGAGTCCTGGTGGACAACAGGATGCCCATGAGCCAGCAATGGGCCCTTGTGGTCAAGAAGGCCAATGGCATCCTGGGGGGCATCAGGCCAGCAGGTCGAGGGACTTCATCCTCCCTCTCTGCTCTGCCCTGGGGAGGCCCCATCTGGAGCACTGGGTCCAGTTCTGGGCTCCCCAGTTCCAGAAGGACAGGGAACTGCTGGAGAGGGGACAGCAGAGGACTACAAAGATGATGGGGGGCCTGGAGCATCTCTCGTAGGAGGAGAGGCTGAGGGACTTGGGTTTTTTTAGTCTGGAGAAGAGAAGGCTGAGAGGGGATCTGATCAACCCTATAAATACTTAAAGGGAGGGTGTCAGGAGGATGGGTCTATTCTTTTCTCAGTGGTGCCCAGTAACAGGACAAGAGGAAATGGGCACAAACTGGAGTTCCACCTAAACATGAGGAGAAACTTCTTTCCTGTGAGGGTGGCAGAGCCCTGGCAGAGGCTGCCCAGGGAGGTGGTGGAGCCTCCTTCTCTGGAGACGTTACGAACCCTGCTGGACATGTTCTTGTGGGACCTGCTCTGGGTGGACCTGCTTTGGCAGGGGGGTTGGACTGGATGATCTCCAGAGGTCCCTTCTAACCCCATGTGATTCTGTGATTCCACATGTGCTGAGGGTCATTCCCACCCAAGAGAGATCAGCAAAGCCATGTGCTGGACCCCAGCCCCTCACCCCCCCGATGCCACCCTGCCTGAGCCCCAGCAGGATTTGTTCCATGAAACTGGTGGGGAGGGAGGAAAATGCCATCCTGGAGATCACACAAGGATGCCATGGAGAAGGACAAAGCCCAGGGAAGGGGTGGGTGGCACCAGAAGGGCTGCACTGGGGCCCTGGGCCATGTCAAGCATTGCTCTGGCTCTGTTCATTGGCAAAACTCCAAATGGCTGGTGCTTCTGCCAGGATGCGGCTGGTCTGATGTTGAGAGGGGTGAGTGGTCCAGGGCTTGAGGCCACTGGACTCGGGAACTTCATCCTTCCCTTCCATGAGGACTTCAGGGGTTTGCTCCACTGCCAGCTGGGACGCAGAGCTACAAACCAGAGGCAGCAGCAGGGGTTTTGGCCTCCTGGTGCCATCTGCTGCTGTTTCCCCCCCGCCCAGGGCAGAGCTGTGCTGGGCTTAGCGTCTTCTCCTGGAGCGAGCTGGAGATAACATCAGGGAAATGCCCTTTCCTCCCCAGCGATGGGCCCTGGCTGCCCCTTGGCACTGCTGTGCTGGCTGGGAGCAACAAACACGGGCAGGTACCAGCTTATCCTGGCTGCTGCGGGCTGTGCCCTGCCCGGGCTGGCATCCAGCGCCCTGCCAGCCTGTCCTGGTTGTCCTTGGCCACGTGCTGGAGGCTGCTGCCAGGTCAGGGTGACAGGGTGGGAGGAAAGCGTCCTGCAGGCAGCAGGGCCTGGGTGCTGCTCTGCTCCAGGGCAGGGTGTGGGCTGGGGGCTTGGGAAGGGGTGGGAGGGCTGTGGAGAGGCACCACTGTGGCTGGGCATGGGCTGCAGCGCCCTGTGGGAGGACACAAGGACCACTTTTCCCCCCCCTGTAGTGGAGGTGGTCATAGTCCCTGGTCCCCTTACAGCCTCGGGCATCCCAAGCAAGGAGATGGGTTGGGTTGTGCTAACACAGGGAAGGACAACCCTGCCCCTGAGCATCAGACACCCTGGCCGGCTCTGCCATGCAGCTCCTGGGCTTCACTTCCTCTGGAGACTTCTTGCATAGATACCTGATTCCTGCCCCAGTGTGGGCTTACAGTCCAGCCTGATCAGTCAGCCTCCCAGAGCCACCTCTTCTCCTCCTGCTGCTCCCAGTGCCACTGCCAGCCGTGCCCAGGGCTCTGCCTGTGGGTCCTGCAGGTCCCCAGGGTGGTTTCTCTTTAGCTTGAAGCTGTGCAAGCAGGTCCTGCCATGGTCCTGGGCTGGTGTGTGCTGGCAACTTGTGCGTGGAGCAGGCTTGGAAGACTGTCTTCTGCCAAGAGCTTTGCTTTATTCCTGCCTGCAGGGTTTTAAGCATCACCCATAGCTCCAGCCTGGGCTTCATGTGACCATGAGTTTTCCCTTGGATGTGGTCATTCAGGGACAGCTTCTCCCTGCTGTTCCTTCGGCCCCTTTGCCAGACCCATTTGCTGACAAGCAAAGCAAATGCACTGTGCTCGTGGCACCCTCCTGGTAACCCCCAGGGCGAAATGGATTATTGCCTACTTATTTCTGACAAGGGGACCTTTGTGCTTCTCCTGAGGTGGTTTATTTGAGCCTGATCAAAAACTTCCTGAAAGCCCAAGTCTGCTGTGTCAGCTGGGTTACTCTTCCCAGCAACCCCATGGGCTGCATCGGGTCTTGATAACTTGCTCTGCAGCACTCAGGGGCTGGTTTGGGCAAGCTTTGGGCAAGTGTGATTCCCCCAGGCCCTTAGCGTGCCTCACAGGTGGCTCCTTTCTGGCTACAGCCCAGCAGGAGCCTTTGGGCCAGTGCCTGGAGATGTGTCCTCCTCTGGGAGACTTGCAGAAGGGGTGGCTAGGTACAAACTGGGTTAAGTGGCACTTGGTTGGTGTCAGAATAGCTTTGTTGGCCAAGACTAATATTGCAAAGAAAGCAGTTGGTATGCAGGAAGAGCTATTTCTTCAGCTGGAAGGAAATTCCTTTATTTTGCTTGATGCAGAACAATGAAGCAAGCCCTGTGGCACTGCTTTGGATGCACCCATCGGGCAGGAAGGACTCGGTGCAGTCATGCAGCAGGAACGCTGCTGGAAAGGGCACATTTGTCTTCAGGAACACAAAACCCTTCCAGTTCAAGGGTGCTATTTGCTAATGAGTTGTGTGCCTTCACCCTGGGGTGAGCAGAGGAGGCTTTGCTCCCTGCTGCTGGTCCCCAGCACCTCAGGTGTTGGATGTGAGGTGTGCTTTGGGGTTCAGAGCTGTCCCACTGTGCTGCGGCTGAGACCTGCCCGCAGGACCCATCTCTCTCCGCGTGTCCTCAGAGTCCCAGTAGCGTGTCCAGCCTTCCCCTGTGCTGTCTGCTCCGAGGGGACCCACCAGACGCTGTGGGCTTTGCCATCGCATCCCACCCTTCTTCCTTTCCTCCACCCTCTGTGTTCAGGGGTTGAAGACTGCTTGACCTGTCCTCAGAGTAGCACAATCATGGAGCAGAGCCTGCCAGAGGTGGTGCCTGCTGCTCCCCATGAGCTCTGGCTGCTCCTGCCCTGGTTCACACCAGGCTTTGCTGCACTTTGAGCAAAGCAGGGCTGGTCCTGGCTCTGGAGAGCAGGAGGGAAGGGCTTGTCTCTGCTTGTTTGTACTTCCAGCAGCTCCTAATCCCTGTCACAGGGTTTCCATGGAGAAGAACATGTTCTGGGGCCATGCCATGCTCTCTTGTGCGACTCCTCTGGCTCTGAATGGGTAGCTCTGCTCTTGGCTGGCAGCACGCTTCCCCACTGCTGGGCATGGGCAGGTTTGGGACGGTGACTCCAAGGCAGAGATTTCCTGGAAGAGATGGCTCTGCTGTCACTTAGGGCTGTTCTCCAGGGGTGGGCAGTGTTCCTGGGTGAGACCTCAGGTCTGTGGGCTAGATTTAGGGTGTCAGTGAGGAGGCTGCTTGAGCTCGAGGAGGATCTCGTGACTTGGCCCGTGTTCACCTGGGCTGTCAGAGCCCTGTTATCTCTGTGCCAAAGAGCTTGGGCTTGAAATTACATCCGAGGTCGGTGGGAGTTGAAGCTGAGACCTTGTTTGTCAGCTGTTGGCAGAGGAGCGTGGGGCAGCTGAGCTGCAGCAGGGCATCCCATGGCTCAATGCACCCTGAGTCTGAAGGAGGTCCTTGTTTCATGGTCTGGCTGCTGGTGCCTGCACGGTGGGGAGACATTGGGTTGAGATTTGGTGTCACCAGAGTGAGGACTATGGGCTGGCATGGTTGGAGACAGAGCACTCAGCCCCACCAGGGCTGACCTTGTCCTTGCCATGGGGTGGGCTGGTTGAGAGCAGCTCTGGACCCTGGGACAGAACATCTTCCCTGTGCTGCTTCCAGGTACCGCTTGCCTGGACGCTGAAACCCCACGCCTTCCATGAGTGGGTTTGGGGCATCTCACCTGCCAGCAGAGCTCACACTGAGCCGCTTGATCTGTTGGCCGTGGGTTGGTGAGGAAAGAGCAGGGTCCAGCACCAGGCTGGCAGCAGGGGAGCCTCAGAGCTGCCCTGGCCACCACTGTGGGGTTGTGGGGGGTTGCTGACCTGGCCCTTATTTTCCCTGTTTCTCTTCTTAGCTCCTGCACCTCTGCAGCCGAGAAGGAGATGGGAGGTAAGTGACCAGCCTCTCCTGCTGACAGGAGATAGCCTGAAGGTCCGTCTGATCTGGGCGCTGCAGGCCTGGCATGGGGGAAGGACCTAGATCCCACAGCTTGAAAATATGAGCTGGATGATGAACATCTCTGTTCTTGGCCAACCCTGCTTCTCTGCAAAGGCTCAGCCCTTGCTTGGGCAACAGAGCAGGCTGGGTGCATTGCAGCCCTCAAAGGGTTCTTCTGAGGTCCAAGCCAGAGTCGTTCTCCCCTTCACCCATGGCAGGGGCTCCCAGGGAGGCTTGTAGGAGCTCAGCAGGGCTGCATGGCCCATCTCCATCCATCCTCTTCCACCCCAGGAGCGGAGCAAAGGGAGAAGCAATACCGAGCCCATCGGGGATTTGGGGATCGCCGCGATGGGGTCATCAGCGCCCGCACGTATTTCTATGCTGATGAGGCCAAGTGTGATCAGCACATGGAGACTTTCCTCCGCTGCATTGACGCCTCAGGTAAGTGCTCCATGTGAACTGAGCAGCCCCACTGTGCTTGGGGACTGCAGGGACCCTGCAGCCCACCATCATATCTCGGGTACTTCCTCTCTTCCCAAGCACCCTGCCTGTCAGGCTACCTCTGTCTTTGTGGCTCCATCCAGGTGGCAGCTCAGAGGACGGCTTCTCGGCCATCAAGCTGACAGCACTGGGCAGACCTCAATTCCTGGTGAGTGCCAGGGCTGTGACCAGGGCAAGGTGGGTCAGAGTCAGGGCCATGGATGATGCATCTTGGGGGGCAGGTGCTGTGGGGTGCCAGGCTTGCTGCAGTGGCGTCTCCACTGATGGCAGAGAGGAGCGGGCGCCAACAGGTTGTCCCCTGTGTGCCCAACACCACTCTGGAGACCCTGCTTCAACTTTTGGGGACACATGAAGAGCTCAGAAGTTTAGAGGTCCCTACATAAGGGTGTGGGGGTTCTGTGCTGCTGTCCTCTTCTAATGGATCAGAGTCTACCTCAGGCTGGGTATGGTCTTGCAAAGCCCTGTCATGACAGGAGGCTCCAAGCTGGCTGGACCCCAGCCTGGGTGTCTCACCTCAAGTCTGCCCCTGCAGCTGCAGTTCTCGGAGGTGCTGGTGAAGTGGCGGAGGTTCTTCCACCAAATGGCCGCGGAGCAGGGCCAGGCTGGGCGGGCAGCAGTGGAGATGAAGCTGGAGGCAGAGAAGCTGCAGGTAAGGCGGGTGATGTCTGAGGGAGGAGGCTGCACTGCTGGGGATGTGCTGTTGGAGGTGGCCTTGGAGGTCCTGGAGCAGCCCTGTGACACCTCTGAGCCTGGAGCAGTAAGACCCCTTGGCACTGATGCTCTTTTTGGTGGCAGGAGGCCCTGGCCAACCTCGGCATCGCGACCAAGGCGGAGAGCCAGCACTGGTTCACGGGCGAGAACCTGGGTGTCAGTGGGTAAGCTGCCTGCGGGTTGGGGACGCTGGGGACCTTGTCCCTGTTCGTGGGGTGGTGGGGTAGCAGCAAGGGGAGGTCTCCAAAGGCTAGCACTGGCTCAGCACAGTTACCAAGCATAGAGGAGGTTTGGGTGGAGGTAACAAGACAGGTCAGGGTGGCACATGCTGTGCACCTTGTGTGATGGTGGGGATCGGGAGCCGGTAGAGACCCCCCTGCAAGACACCAGTATGAACCTGTCTCTCTGCTCCAGCACTGTGGACCTGCTGGACTGGAACAGCCTGATTGACAGCCGCACCAAGCTCTCCAAGCTGCTGCTTGTCCCCAACACGCAGGTGGGAATCTGGGGGAACAAGGTGTGGGTACACTCCCCCAGGCCCTGCCTGGTGGCTCATGGTGGGCAGCAGCGCTGACTGGTCGCTGCACCGCCAGAGCCCGGCCATGCTGTGATCCACCATGTGTGGCCACCAAGTTGGCAGCGTGGTCACCCTGTGCACGCTGTGCTGGCCAGGGGGTGCTGGGGAGCTGGGGTGGGCAGCAGCTCATGGGACAGGGAGTCCTTCTGTCTCCTGGGGCTGGTTGGGAGGGGTTGGCCACATGAGGGTGCCAAAAGCTCTTCTCCTTTCAGACCCGGCAGCTGGAGCCTCTGCTCTCACGCTTTACTGAAGAGGAGGATCTGCAGATGAAGCGGATGCTGCAGCGGATGGACACACTTGCCAAGGTGGGGGGATGCCAGGGCTGTGGGAGGTGGGCATGGGTGCCGCTGCCGAGGGGCAGGCATGTAGCAAGCGGCACCATGAACCTGACCTGCATGTCATTCACCCCCCAGAGAGCCACGGAGAAGGGTGTGAGGCTGATGGTGGACGCAGAGCAGAGCTACTTCCAGCCAGCCATCAGCCGCCTCACCCTGGAGATGCAACGCCGCTTCAACAGGGATCGGGCGATCATCTTCAACACCTACCAGTGCTACCTGAAGGTGAGGTGTGGCAGAAGGCTGGTCAGGAAGGACCTTCTGGACTAGCTGGATGGAAGCCTTGGCTTCTGAAGCCATGGCAATGTGATGACACAAGTCTAGGGCTGGCTGCCTGAAGGCACAGGGCAGACATGGCACTGATGAAATGACCTGGTGCCATCTCTTCCCTCTGGTCCCAGGAGGCTTATGACAATGTGACGGTGGATGTGGAGCTGTCACGCCGGGAGGGCTGGCACTTCGGCGCCAAGCTGGTCCGTGGTGCCTACATGGAGCAGGAGCGGCAGAGGGCAGCCCAGATTGGCTATGAGGATCCCATCAACCCCACCTATGAGAAAACCAACGAGATGTACCACAGGTAGAGGGACAGCCATACTTCTCCCTCCCAGCCCACTGGCCATGGGCTTGAGTGGCCTCACCGTGCAGCCCTATACTACCCTGCAGGTGCCTGGACTATGTCCTGGAGGAGATCAAGCACAGCCGGAAAGCCAACGTGATGGTGGCATCTCACAACGAGGACACAGTGAAGTTTACCTTGCGCAGGTGGGTGCTGGGGAGGCAGCACATCATAGTAGGGACTGGGGACTTGAGGGATATGGGGGCCCAGCAGAGCTGCCGTGAGATGAGCTGTACTGTTCAAATCCTCTCTGCTCACCCATTGGGGTCCTGGTGCTCAGGGCTTTGACTGGGGCTTGGAGTTGGGGCGCAGTGTGGGAGCTCACAGTGGCTGCAGAGCTCGCCCCATGGCCCAGCCCAGAAGCTGTTTTAAAAATAAAACCCTCAAGTCCTTGCATTCCAGCATCCATCTGGGACATGGTCAGTGCTGTGCTGTTGTACTTGAAGATGATCTCCACTCCTCTGGTGGGATGTGCTGCCCCTGTGTGTTCTGCTGTCTCCACTCTTCCCTAACATGAGGCTTGGCTTGCAGGATGATGGAGCTTGGGATCCATCCTTCAGAGAAGAAGGTGTGCTTTGGGCAGCTGCTGGGCATGTGTGACCAGATCACCTTCCCCCTGGGTGAGTGCTGGGAACAGGGGGCATTGGCAGACGTGCTTCTGCCCCACCTTGACCCCTGAGACCTCCCTAAGGAGCTGTTGTGGGGTCTGAAGGACAGATGGAGCTGGACTATGGGTCTGCGCTGGTGAAGGCAGGGCTGTCAGAGAGCAGGACTGGCTGAGGACAGGGCCTTGTTGCCTCTTCCCCAGCTGTGTGAGCGCTTTGTCCCCCGCCTAGGGTTTTTGGGAGTATGTAGATGAGGATGTAGATGGAGAATCACATCTGTCTCCTGGAGGCCCCATGAGACTGATGGCTGGGCAGCAAGATTCCTGCTTTGGACTCTGAGCTGAGCTCAGAGTACTCCTAGATGGGGCAGAGACAGGTCCTGGCCTTAGCAAACCCCTCTTGTACCTCCTTGGTCTGGGAGTGTTGCTTTGCTCCGCTGGAGGTGCACCCGAGCCCTGGGCTCTCCCCTTGTGAGGTGGCAACAGGCTCTTGGATGACCTTGTCCTCTGCCGCTGGCCGAGGCGGTGGAGCAGAGCCCCAGGGGCATGAACGGAGGGGACACGTGAGGGTCCAGGTAGGGGTCGGGGACGGAGCCTGGTGCCTGGAGCGGGGCCCTGAGGCCAGGAGCACAGCAGGAGGCCGGCCGGGCAGATGTCCAGCCTGGATGCTTCTCTGTCCTGGAGTTCCCCTTGCGAGCGGGGCTTGGCTGCCTGTCTGCAGCCTCCTCTGGTCATGCTGGAAAAATGTGTTAACTTGATGATTCTGGTTGAATGCTTCTTGAATTGGCCTGGCCCTGGCTGCCGACATTCCCAGGGCTCCCGGTGACCTCGGCCCACTCCCCCCAGCGCCGTCCCGAGCTGCCTGTGCTGGGCCGGGGGGAAGTGTCCTCCCCCCCCCATCCCTGGCACAGCCCGTGGGGCACGGAGCGCTGGGGGTAAGGGAGGCTTTTTTCTTTTTTTTTTTCTTGTGTGTTTTTTTTCCTTTTTTTTCCCCTTGTTTTTTCCTTCCTCCCCCTCCATTTTCTTCTGCCCTTTTTTATTCAGATGTTTCCTTTCCCCCCCCCCCCCTTTTTCCCCTTTTTTTTTTTTTTTCCTTTTTTTTTTTTTTTTTTCTTGTGTGTTTTTTTTCCTTTTTTTTCCCCTTGTTTTTTCCTTCCTCCCCCTCCATTTTCTTCTGCCCTTTTTTATTCAGATTTTTCCTTTCCCCACCCCCCCTGCTTTCCCCTTTTTTTTTTATTTTCCCTGTTTTTTTCTCTACCTGATTTTTTCCTTTTTTTTTTTTTTCTTTTCACTTTCTTGGTACTTCCCTGATCAGCCTCTCTCCCTCCAGGTCAGGCGGGCTTCCCTGTCTACAAGTACGTGCCGTATGGCCCGGTGAATGAGGTGCTGCCCTACCTGTCCCGGCGGGCCCAGGAGAACAGGGGTTTCATGCAGAGGGCGAACCGGGAGCGGGACCTTCTCTGGAGGGAATTCAAGAGGCGGCTCCTTGCGGGCAGCCTCTTCAGCCCCAACCACTAACCCCAACCGTGGCGTCCAGCCCGAGGTCTCTTGTGCCTTCACCTGTAACCACTGTTGCCATTCCCCGTCCTAGTTCTGCTGCAGTTTGCCCCCCCCAGCACCCTTTGCCTTGGGAGGGGACGTGTCCTTGTTGATGCTTGAAACCACAGCCACCTTCTGGAAGTCACTACTGTAGGGTTGCCCCAGCTGGCACTGCCCCGAGGGATGTCCCCCCGCCATCCCAGGGGATTTTGAGCTGTGTATGCCCTGGGCTCAGGGGGATGCCAGCCCCCTGCCAGCCCCCCTGCCTCAGTGAATGCTTGCCCAGGGTTTTCCCCATGTGGGGAAATTTGGCACGGGGAGATTTGGCCACCTCCTTTGTGCCATGGGTTAGGTCCAAGGTGGGCTGGGTGCCTGGAGGACAAGCTGGCCTCAGCCAGAAGGTCCTCTAGCCTCTGTCAGGGGCTTAGTCTCTCCCAGCTCCATGGAGGCAGATGCTGAAGCAGAGACCACAGTGACTGGGGACGGGATGAGTCCCTGCTGCCTGTCCCAGGGCAACCACTACCTGGCTGCTCACCAGCTTTGCACAGACCAGAGGTGGGCAGGTCCTGGGAAGGACCAGGCTCTTCCCCGCGTCCCACTGGGCTGAGCAGAGTCAAAGCTGCCCAGGGTTGTCCATCCTCAGGCCCACATCCTGTGGGGCAGGAGGGGCGAGGGGAGCTGGCTGGCCCATCCCTGCGCTGTTCCTGCCCTGGCTGTGGTCCCTGGCCACTGTGGGCAGGGGTGGTGGCCATGTGGGAGCATTGGGAGCTGGACCGTGGCTCAGCTCTGTTCTACACTGGATTTGCTGAGAATAGTGTTGATTAAATCACAACTGTTCTTGCTCCTGTCTCTCTCTTGGAGTTATTGGGCAGCCATCTGGGCTCTGCTTCACTGCCCTGGTCTCAAAGTGGGGGTTCTCAGCCACCTCCAGCTATGTTCCTTGGCCTGGGCCAGGGCTTGGAGAAAGGAGCCAGAGACGGGCTGTACCCAGTGAGGCCAAACTTCTCCAAGCATGGGAATGGAGAAGCCTTGGAGCTGTCTGTGCTGGAGGGAGCTCTGGAGCATCCTCCTACATGCAGAGGGGTGGTGGCAGCTGTGGGAGAACCTCCCCCCATCCTGAGGTCTGCTTCTGGGGGACAAGCATCCTTCAGGTTTTCACTGCCTCAAATTAGGGGCAGCTTTTCCTGGGCTTGTTTTGGGTTCTGCAGGACCACAAGTATCTCTGGGCTTCCCTTCCCAGCAGCTGATGCAGCATCTCCTTTTTCCCCAAGGGTCAGTCCTCTTCTCCTCTCCCTCCATTTCTGGTGAGCCACCCCCAAGCCAAACAGGCGAAGTTTAGGCTTTCCAGAGATGTTCATTGCCTGCCTTTTCTCTAGCTGAGGCTGCTATGCCTTAAAAAACCTGGAAGAGCAGAGAGTGTGGCTGGAGGGACAGGACTGCTGGTGTTAAAAGGCAGTGCTGGTGCAGGCAGTAGCTGGGCTCCTGGAATTTTGGGGAGGGGAGCAGATGCACTCCCAGTGCTGGGCTGCCTCTCTGGCCTGTACAGGATGCTGCAGTGATGGCATGGACCATGCTGCTGCCCCAGGACCTGGGCTCTGCCAGTGCGGCTGGACCCAGGGCTGGCTGGATGCAGAAGCAGCCCTCGCCCACCACAGGCTTCCACAAAGACCCTCTGGCACCTGCAGGAGCAGATGCTGCAGCCTCCATGCCAGCAGCTTCATCTATCTGTTCATGGCCCCTCTTTTTTAAAGGTAACCCCCTCCCCAGCCCTCTTTCCAAGACAGAAAGGACGGGAGCAGCTCCAGGCAGCTCTGCAGCATGTCTCTGGGGGGGGGGAGTGCTGCTGTTAGCAGGGGATCAGGGGTCAGGGTTGCAGGGTGCTGCCTCCTCTCTACCTGAGGCACTGGATGCCCTTGAAATCCCCCAAATCTCTGGATTCCCAGCAACCTTTACCTGTGCTCAGCCAGAAAGCAGTAACCGCTCCTTTTATTTCTGCCCAGAAAAAACCCCTCCCTGTGTTTCAGGCTTTCCCCACCCCGTTCAGTTTTAGCTCTTGCTGCTGGAAGCTGCTTTCTGCTTGTCCCAAAGGAAGAGAAGGCACGAAATGGTGGTGGCGAGGCTGGTAGACGGTGCTGCAGTGCGCTGGCTGTGAGGATGCTGGCTACAGCAGCAGGGGGAGTTGCAAGGGGAAGGAACCCATATCCCTGCAGCAACCAGCTCGGCCACCTCAGGCTAAAAGCGCTGTGAGCAGCCCAAGGGGGCATGTCTGAGGAGCAGACCTTTGCCATGTCCCAGCGGGATGGTGACCAACACCTCGTGTCCAGAGTGTGACCAGCAGGTCGAGGGTGGTCATGCTCCCCCTCTGCTCTGCCCTGGTGAAGCCCCATCTGGATCACTGGGTCCAGTTCTGGGCTCCCCAGTTCCAGAAGGACAGGGAACTGCTGGAGAGGGGACAGCAGAGGGCTACAAAGATGATGAGGGGCCTGGAGCATCTCTCATAGGAGGAGAGGCTGAGGGTCTTTTCAGTCTGGAGAAGAGAAGGCTGAGGGGGGATCTGATCAACCCTATAAACACTTAAAGGGAGGGTGTCAGGAGGATGATGTCAGTCTTTTTTTCCAGTGGTGCCCAGGGATAGGACAAGAGGAAATGGGCACAAACTTGAATGTAAGAAGTTCCACCTAATGAACTTCTTTCCTGTGAGGGTGGCAGAGCCCTGGCAGAGGCTGCCCAGGGAGGTGGTGGAGCCTCCTTCTCTGGAGACGTTACGAACCCTGCTGGACATGTTCTTGTGGGACCTGCTCTGGGTGGACCTGCTTTGGCAGGGGGGTTGGACTGGATGATCTCCAGAGGTCCCTTCTAACCCCATATCATTCTGTGATTCTGTGTGTCATATGAGTCCCCACTGGGCGTTCCTGCCCACTGAAACAGCAGCAGGGATTTTTGAACTGTGGACAAAACAATGTATTTTTATCCCTTAGTTTTGTGTTTGGAAATACTATAGTGTTGGGTTGCTTTTCTCCTTGCAACAGGAGGCAAGCACCTGGCGTGGTGTCTCCAGCCTGAAGTCTGAAAAATGAACTGCAAACAGTGTTGTAATGGAAAGCATCAAGCTGTGCTCACGGGGCACGGCCTCGCTGGGATGGAGGGGGAGGCCACCAGAGGGTGGCTGGTACCCAGGGGCTGTGCAGTGCCCCAGCCCTGGCAGCACCAGTCTGCCCAGACCATGCCACCCCCGTGAGCACCCGAAATCCTCCCTCCGCCTCCTCCCCACAGCATCCTCAGCAGCTTCTCCAGCCTCTGGCTACCAACCAGCAGTATCTGCCAAGGGACTGGCTTATCTCCCCGTCTACAGCCCAACCCCTGCCCTGACACAGGTTAGATCAGGTGAAAATGGAGCAGCACAGGAGCTGCTCCCTGCCTGCAGGAAGGGAGACAGGGCTGTTTACTGAAGCCAGAAAACAGTCAAAATCAAACACATCCTCACACAAAGCAAGAGCTTTGTGGGGAGGGTGGGGGGTGCAAGCCCACCCTGGCTTCTCGGGAGCAGGGCAGAGGAGCACCAGGCACTCTCAGCACTGTGGGGAGGTGGTGAGGAAGAGAATCCTGGTTATGGAAACAGCCAGAGCGAGGCCGAAGCTCCAGGTGGACATGGCTGCCACGGGATGTGACTGCTGAGCCCAGCTCCTTGCCTAACGTTGGAGTTAACCCTCTTCCCAGCCCATTTTCCCAGACAGAAGGGGATGCTGAGCTCAACCCAGGGCCAAGTTGTCCCAAGAGAACTCCTCATGCCTCAACACAGCTGGGTCACCACGGTCTTGCCCTTTCTGCACCAGCTGTGGGGGCTGAGCAGGACCACCCGTGTATTTCTGCAAGGACCACCCTCCAGACAGGTCTGCAAGCAGGACAGGGGGAACTGGGAGACAGGGACGTGGAGGAAGGGGGAGCAGGGCAAGGGATGGTGTTTCCTGGTGCTGCTGCCAAATATGTGGAAGGGGACTGGGGGCACATGAAAGGTGGTGGGGCTGCAGAGGGGAAAAAGGCGGAGGGCTACCCGATTCACAAGTCCATTTGAAAGCTCTGGTCTGAAAAGGAAAACTGGTGGGCTATACTGGGTAAACCATCAGCAAACCATCAGCGCCAAAGATGCTGCCAGGGCCATGGTCAGCCACAATGTGGTCCCTCCACACCCATGGTACAGGGAATGGGGAACAGGCAATCTCAGGCATGGTCACTGCCATCCGAGTCCCCGCCGGTGACCTGATGCCAGTGTCACTCAGTGGGAAGGAGGAACACGCTCAGCTTTGCTTTCCCAACTTGATGCCACAGAGGGTCCTGGCTGCTCCCTGCTGGGGCATCACACGTGCAAAGGCCGTGGGGCACCTGGGCTCCCTGCACCTGGCTGGACAAGGCACTGGACCAGGATGTCAGAAATCAAAAATTGCAGGTTGTCGGGTGGCTTCTGGGGCAGTCTCTGAAAGCCATTGGAAAGAATGCATGTTTGCAGGGGACATGTAGACTGTAGACTGGAAACCATCTGTGCACTTTGCACAAGCTACTGCCTGTGGCTGGGTGTTGGGAGGTCAGTGAGACTCTTGCAGGGACATTTATTGGCACATGACTGCAAAAAGAAAATAATTCCTACTGGCAAGACCACCAGAGAGGTTCCCCGTTGTGAACCTCTTGTCTGAGTGGGAAAGAAACCTTCCCTGCACATCAGCCTCATGTACTGCAAACACAGAAGGACATTGGTGGTGAGAACCCACCAAACTCATTTACTTTTTGCTTGTGGAGAGATTGCTGAGCTGGGAAGGTGCTCTGGACACCACCAGGACTCCCTAATTCTCTCCAGAAGGATGCTGTCCAAATCATGCCTACTGTGATGGAGGCTCCACATCCACAGGAACATCCCGGGGGTGTGGGACTCAGATCCAGCTCCGCAGGAGTTGCACGCTGTCCATACACCCTGCCACAGCTCCTCGGACGCAGCCAGCGCTTGGCAGGAGATGGATACAGCTATTTAGCTGCATTTCTGCTACAACATGGGAAATGGCCAAGGTGTCCTCCATCCCTGCTTTCACCATACAGCTGTCAGATGTCCCTGGAGCTCAGACAAGCCATCTCTTGTAGTGACCATTAAGCTGAAAAGCCAGCTGGCTCAGGCTGGTGGCCAGGGGAGGCCTGACCCATTCAGTATTGCTGTGCTGTCAGGCTGAGGGGCTTATTGACCGGGCTGCCCTGCTGGGTTAGGAGTGTGGAGTAGGTGTAGGTGCCTACTAGGCACTGTAGATGCCCAGTGTGTCCCCACAATTCCCAGCTGTGTCCTTATGGTGGGTTAACCAGTGTCTGCCCTGAAGCCCTTCTGTCCCTGTTCCGGGTCATGCTCTTTTGGCCTCTCTACTGCAGGCACCACTTGGCTCCCAGCAGGCTGGGACAGGAGCTGTTGCAAACCTGGGACACATGGAGATGCCATGGCTCACCATGGATAGCTGGACCCTGGGACTGTTATGCACCTGGGGTCGCCAGACCCCCACAACAGGCAGACACTGGGGCTGTTGGGCACATGGAGCTGCTGGATCCCCAAGTCAGCCAGAACCTGGGGCTGCTGGACTTCCAGGGACTCCTGGGCACCTGAAGCTGCCAGACCACCAGGACAGCCAGATCCTGGGGCTGTCACACACCTGAGGTTACCAGACCTCCAGGATAGCCAGATCCTGGGGCTGTCAGGCACCTGAAGTTGCTGTGGACCCCCAGGTCACCTGGACACTGGGGCTGCTGGACCCCTAGGATAGCTGCATCCCAGTCCTGTTGCACACCTGGGGCTGCCAGATTCCCAGTCCCACTGGACATCTACAGGAGAGACAGACCCTGAGCCTGTTGGGCACCTGAGGCTGCTGGCCCCCAGGACAGCTGGACTCGGGGGCTCTCGGGCACCCAGGGCTGCTCGATCCCTGGAGCTGCTGGATCCCCAGGTCAGCCAGATCCCGGGGCTGTTGCACATGTGGGGCTGCCAGACGCCGGGGACAGCTGGGACCTGGGAATTCCAGACTCCCAGGGACTCCTGGGCCCCCGGAGCTGCCAGACCATGACAGCCCAACCCTGGGGCTCCTGGGCTGCTGGGCCCCGGGAGGTGCTGGATCCCCGGGACAGCCAGACCCCGGGGCTGCCGGGCTCCCAGGGACTCCCGCGGACCTGGAGCTGCCAAGCCCCCCCGACAGCCAGCCCTCCCGTGCTGCCGCCCCCCGGGGCCACCCGAACCGCGGAGCCGCTGGACTCCCAGGACTCCCGGGCACCTGGGAGCTACTGGACCCCTGGGCTGAACTGGGAGCCAGGGCTCTGCAGCCTTCCCCCGCCTCGGGACATCCGCCGGCCCCGCAGGGCTGCTGCCAGCGAGAGACCCCCGGCACCGTCGGGGCGGCGCTGCCCCACGGCTCG
>NW_015090762.1:1778855-1779636 GCF_001431845.1 Calidris pugnax
GCCGAACAAGTGAGACCACCAAGAGGGAGGTTGGGTCCAGCCTTGCTACTCCCTCCACGGCTGGTCTGCTGCTATATTTCTCCATCTTCATCCGAGCTGGCGCTGCTGCTCCCACTGCTGCTGCTCCCGCTCTCGCTGCTCTCCTCCTGCCGGGCCCGGGGCCGCCGCGCTGCTGCCGCCGCCGCCGCTGCTGTTGCTGCTGCTGCTGCTGCTGCTGCTGAGCCGCGGAGCCGCCCAGGAGCTGAGCCCCCGCGGCAGGAACGTCTGCAGGGCCGGCGGGTAGGAGCGGGCAGGGGCGGGCAGGTGGGACGGGACGGGACCCCCGACCCGCGGGCCGGGCCTGGGGCGGGGGGGGAGACCGGGACTCGCCGCTCCCACCCCCTTCCCGGGCCGGCCGCGGCGCTGGGCGCCTTCCCAGACAAAGTCCGGGGGGAGCCAGGCACCGGGGAAGGGGCGAGGAGCTCAGCCCGAGCGGGGCCGAGAGCGGGGAGACCGGTCCTGACCCCCGGACGTGCCGGGGAGGAGGGAGCCGGTCCTGGGCGTATCGGGGCCGGTCTTGCTTGCCCGTGGGTCGGTGCCCCGGGGCCGGTCCTGCTCGCCCGTGGGTCGGTTCTGCTGCAGGGAGCCGGTGCTGGGTGCCCCCGGGGCCCGTCCCGCACTCCGCGGGGAGCGGGTGTGTTGCCGGGAGCCGGTGCTGAGTGTCCCAGCACCGGTCCTGCCCCGCCTTGGGTCGGTTTTGCGGCGGGGAGCCGGGCCTGGGGGCCTCCGGGGCCGGTTCTGG
>NW_015090762.1:1779695-1811627 GCF_001431845.1 Calidris pugnax
CCCCGGGGCCCGTCCCGCACTCCGCGGGGAGCGGGTGTGTTGCCGGGAGCCGGTGCTGAGTGTCCCAGCACCGGTCCTGCCCCGCCTTGGGTCGGTTTTGCGGCGGGGAGCCGGTCCTGGGTGCCTCCGGGGCCGGTTCTGGTGTGGGGAGCCGGTCCTGGGTGTCTCCAAGCAATCGGGCTGCACTGGGGGGTCCAGTCCTGCCCCCCCTGAGGCCAGCCCCACTGCCAGGATGCGGGATGCTCGGGGTGTCCTGGTTGGAGCTGCCCTTGGCCGCTTGGGATGGAGGAGTTGGCAGCTTCAGGACCCTCGGGTTTGGCTTTCAGAAAGTGGGTGCTGGCACTGCCTGGCTGTCCCGGGGGGGTCACATCCTGCCTGCCTGGCTTGGGGCAGGGGCCCCAGAGCCAGCACTGCCATGTCCCCTGCTCCCAGTGCTCTCCGTGTACCGTGGGTCGCTTTGCAGAGCATCACCTCGGGCCGAGGTTCCCCGCCGTGCCCGGGCTGGGGGCTGGCACCAGCAAAGGTGGGGAGAGTGCCCACAGCCGCTCCCTCCCAGCGGGAAGAGCAGGATCCCCTGCCCTTGATGGGGGGCCCGGGCCATAAATGCACCTTTACATCTCGCCTGTGAGGTCAGACGAGTCCACAAGGCAAACGTGCTGCGAGCGAGAGGGGCCGCATAATGGCTCCATTCAGCAGGGCCGCAGGGCGCTGGTGCCCCCTCCTCAAATTACAGCCGGAGTTTCCGAAGGAGGCATTTCAGGAGCCAAAGCGGCCGCAGCTCCGGGCCCCGTGGCTGTTCCTCAGCAGGAGGGGATGCGGGGAGCTGCCTCTCCCTGCCTGCCTGGGATCTGTGTGACAGAGGGGACGTGAGCAGTGTGCCCTCCCTGTTCCCAGCATCCTGCCCCACGTGCTGGGGATGGGGTGCCTGGGTGCTCCCCCTTGCAGAGGGACCCCCCATCCCCGCTGGATGGAGGCTGGGGAGGTGTGGGGCTCAGGCTCGGCCAGGGAGCAGGACAGGGTGCAGGGGCAGGTGTGGTGTCCGTCCTCCCATGGCAGACAGGGATCGAAGGCAGCCCAGGAGCCAGACAAGGCAGGGAGGGGACAGTCCCTAGGAAGCTGAGATGATGTTTGCATCATTTTCCACCCCTCAACCTTCTGCGCACCGCCCCCCCTGGCTTCACTGTGCTGCTCCCCTCGACGTGGAGGACACCCATGGTCACTATCCAAACCCACCTTGGTGGCCCCAAGAACCCGAGGCAGGTCCTGCCCCATGCCCAGAGCCGGGGGCAGCTGGGCTGGAGGTGGCTTGGGGAGGAGGTCACTGCGTCCCCTTGCCTGGGCTTGATGAAGCTGCTGGTTGGACTCTTGGCCGTGTGGCTCTGCCAAGCACATCCAGGCATCCCTCAGAGATGCAGGCTGAAGGTTTCGGAGGGCTCAAGAGGATGATTCTGCTTCAGCCCCTCCTGCAACTTCCTGAGACCCAGCTAGCAAGGAGCAATTCAAGGAACTATTTAGGGCAGGAGAAAGGGGCATATTTGGGGGCTATTTGGTGTTCAAGTTTTGTTTACTAAATTCAACTGCTCCTAAATTTGAAGCCTTTTTATACTCCACTACAAGTTGGTGTCACCCTCTCTGGAGCTGCCGTTCGGGATGCAGGCTGAGCGCCCCGCACACCTGGGTGTTACTTTGTCCCCGTCCTGCTCTCGCTAACACGTTGGTAATCTTTGGTTTTTAACTCATTTTTCTTTCCTCTCTCTGCCTGAAGGGTTTGCATTTACATATGCGATCCTACTCCTGCCAGCACCAGGGGATCTCTCTCTGCCTGCACCCCGAGGCTGGATTCGTGTCGGGGAGCATCTGATGGGGGGGGGGGATGCTGCTGGTTGGAACCTGGTGGTCCCAAGAGCCCCGTGTGCCACACGGGAGGGGCTCGGTAGCACCGAGTGATGAGTGACACGGAGAAAGAAGGAGCTTGGTGCCGGGGTGATGCTCGGGAGGAGGAGCGAGGTGGGATGACAGGGATGCTGTGGGTTTCGGGGACACTCTGCAGCTCTGCCTGATGGGCTGAGAGCAGGGGGGGTCTCACATGGCACCATGAGTGGCAGCCAAGCCCCCGTGTCTCTGTCCAGCTTTGGGGGGTGTGAGCCCGCTCCTCATTGTTTAGGGGGGGCTGCGTTGGTCAGGATGAGGAGCCGTCCCTCCTGCCTCAGGATCACTCTCCATAGCCGTAGGTAAAGGGACGTGCCGCAGGGAGAAATGTGGGATATTTATCCACAAGAAAAATATTTTGCCTCCATAGAAACCCCTGGAGCATCACACTGATGCTCAGTGTGAGTGGGATGTGCCCATGTGCCAGGGGCAATGCTGGCACCGAGCGCTCCTCCCTGCAGGTCATGGCTCCAGGTCTGCTCACATCCCCACTCCTTTTCCTCCACACCAGCAAAGCTCCTGAGCCCCAGCAACATCTCAGAGGCAGCGTTTCTTTCTTCTTTTTCTCAGCGTTTGTAGTGCTTTGAAGAAAAGAAAAAGAAATAGAAAATGTATTTGTGCTGTGCGTGTCTGCAGTGGCACCTCCATGTGCATCAGGAGCGAGCTTTTAAACAGATCTCCCGGTTATCCCAGTTCCAGTGGTCAAGGGGCACGTGGAGCAAGCCCTTTATGGAGGAGCCGAGACCTCAAGATGTGTTTTAGACCCGTGCCCCAGTGGTGCCCATCACCTCTGCAGCCAATGCCAACCCTACCTGTGGCTGGCTGTGCTCAGGGACCAGTCCACGTGCCGCACTGGGAGCACCAGTTAACCAGTGCAGCATCCCAGCTGCCTCTCCTTGCAACAGGAGCAAATTTATTTGCTGTCAAAGCCACTGATAAAGGAGGCAGGGGCTGAGCGGAGGGGTGCGGGACGCCATCGGCGGGCACGGGGAAAGAGAGATTAGCTATCAGTGGAGAGATAAGCAGGAATCCTGCATCCAGCCGGGCGGTGGGTGGGCTCGTCTCCCTGCTGGTGATGGTTGTGGTCAGGAGAAGGGTTTTTCCCTCCTGCCACCATGTTTCGGCAGACTCCCTGCCGTCAGCTTGGGGCTTTCAGCCCCAGTGATGCTTTTTGGTGCATCCCCCATCCTGCCTGTTTTGGTGGCCAGGCAAGTTTGAGGGTTTCCCAAGTGGAGGAGTTTCCCCTTGCAAACCTGTGATGGTTTCATCTAAAAAACACCAAACGCTGAATTTCTAAAGGGTGGAGAGTTAAAGGCCACCCCAGGTGAGACAGTAGGTACGTTGGCTGCGCCGTGGGAGGGTTGGGGTACCACGGACCTTTCCCCGCCTGCACCCGAGCGTCCCAGCAGAACCAGCAAGGCTTTTCGGGGAGGGCAGCCTGAAGCCTCTTTCGGGGAAGAACATTGCCTGCAGCCCACGCACTCCTCCGGGAGGTGGTTTGGTGGTTGACCCCCCCCCTTTGCCATCAACACCAGGCATCTCCTCTCATGCTTGGCTGGAGCAGAGCCCCTCACTCAAGCCCCGGGGTCCCTGCCTGGGGGGTACACGCCGGCTGCCATGGCAGCATCTTGCGACCGCTTCGACGGGCTGAATAGATGGAGCTATTTTGGGCTCCCGGCTGCAAGGCATTTTTTCCAGGCCTTGAATCATTTTTGTGGTTCTTTTCTGCCTCCTTTCCAATTTTTCACCGTCTGCTGCGAAAAGGGGGGACAAGATGCTCCTGGCTCAGCTGTGTGGGTGCTGCCCACCGAGGGGCCGGGGGTGGGACCTGCCTCCAGCCCCCCCGGGTACCCGCCTTTGGCCGGGGGGGCTGCTGGCAGCTTCCTCCCCGGCTCCGGGACAAGGCGGTCTGGCAGCCAGACGTGGTCCTGTGACTGTGCTGGGTTTTGAGCGAATACTTCCTTGCTGTCTCCTCCTCCTCTTCTGCATTTGTTACATATAAAGAAAAAAGAGGGGGGAAAAAAAAAAAGGCAAAAGCAAAACGCATTCCAGGCTGCAGCGCCGGACCAGCCCGGGTGAAGTTTTCCTTGACTGCAGCCTCTGCTCAGACCATTTGTCCATCGTCGCTGCTGTCAGCGGTGGGGACCGGGTGGTGTGGGTCACCCTGGGGACGAGCAGGGTTCCCCTGCCGGGGGGTCCCTGTGGTGTCACAACACAGGAAGCCTGTTCCCCACACTGAGGTTGCAGCATCGTGAGCCCCCAGCCATTTACTTCGGGGGGGGGGTCATTAAAGAAGTGCGGGTGAGGTGTCCCTGCTTAGTCCCCATGTGTCCCATCCCAGCAGGGAGTGGAGCATCTCTGGGGGGGGGGTTGAGACCCCATCCTGGTGTCGCTGGGGTCAAGCTTGTGCCAAAAACGCTTTGGCTGATGATCCTGTGCACAGTACTCCCTGGAGGTGGTGGCACTTCAGGACATCCAAGGGCTCAGGGACACATCCCAGCCACCTCTGGCTGGGCTCCTGCATGGGGAATGTCCCCTGGGAGCTGGTGGTGCTCCAGCCATCCCAGCAGGGTGGTGCCAGCCTTGCTTTGGGGTGCCGTCCCCAGGCCACCGAGCAGCCTGGTGGGGCTTAGGTTGTGGATCGAGGCACTACCGTCCCCTGCTCTCTGCAGCACCCTCCAGGGCCAGGAGGGCCAGCACCAAGGGGGGATGCACCGGGCATCTGGCTGCAGGCACCGAGTCGTCCTGTCCTGGGAGCAGGGTGCTTTGCCAGGCCTTCAGGGGCAGAGCAGTTGCTTTTGCCCTGGGACATTTAGAGCCTTCCCTTTTTTCCCGGCTTTTGGGGGTCTTTGGGATTTATTTTTTTAATAATAATGGTTGCAAAAACGACTTTTGTTGTTTCATCACTCCTGACTAATGGGAGGAACTGGTCCTGTCCTTGCTCCTGGCGTTGCCCTGGCTGGCTGGTGGGGCATCTCACACTGGTGCCCATGGGAGCCCCCCAGCAGATCTGTGCTCCCTGCGTGGTGGAGGAAGAGCCAACAGCTCTCCTCACCCCGCGGGGGTGCAACAGCTGCTGAGCAGAGGTGGAACCTCTCACCATCACAGCATCGGTGCTCCTGGTGGTTTTTTGGGAAGGACCAGGACTTTCTGAGGGTCATGACCATTTGTGGTGCCTTTTTTTTTCCTCTGCAGCTCCTCAGTGCTCGTGTGCTGCCCAGGATGGAGGCAACAAGGAAGCGAGTGTTTAATCGGTAAGCACTGGTATTTTGCTTTGTTGGACACTGTTCATCTGCCCGTCTTTTGCTGAGCCCTTCTGGCATCACCACTGCTGTCAGGGGCCACCCTGATGTGACCTGCAGTGAGGACCCTGGTCCCGGGGACCCCTCCCTGCAGCTGGACTCCCTGGGGATACTGGAGACTGCTTTGCCTCCCTGCCGTGCTGGGAGCCGTGTGGATGGAATGGGTGCTCAGCCCCAGTGATGGGGTGCTGGTCACAGAGCCCAGCCCTGGGGCACCCTCTGCTCCCACAGTGATGCCCTGGGGTGCCCCAGCTCCTCCACAGGGAGCATCACGTCTGCTCCCAGCCTGGGGGTTTCTCTCCATGCTGGCCAGCTTTGGGTCTAAGGATTTGGGGGAGCTGCTCTGGGACCCAAGGGACAGTGAGGTGTCCCCCAGGGTGAAGCGTTGGGGACAGGGAAGGTGCAGCTGCAGGAGTGGGACCCAGAGCGGTTCCACGGGATGCTGCAGCAGCGTGAGGAGCCAAGCTGGAGCTGCCGGTGGAGGAGAAGCTGCCAGGACCAGGCATGTGTCCACCATGGCTCCGTTGGGCAGAGGTTGTTGGGGCAGGCAGGCTGTCAGGCAGGGGCCACCATGCCTGCAGGCATGGCAGCCCCATCTGGGCCATGCCAGTTGTTACAGCTCTTACTGGAGTCCACAGCGAGGCAGAAGAGATGCTCAGCATGAAGCCCTGGGAGCTCTCATCCCCTGCACTGCCACCACAACGCAGGTGGCTGTTTTGGGGTTCCTGTGCTACCCCCCGCAGCCTCAGCTGGCCATGGGGCCCACCTTGCCTCAGGAGAGCCGGAGGGAGCTCTGTGGCAGTGAAGACCACGTAACCAACTAACCCACGGTGCATGAGCCCTCGTAACCGCTCGCTGCATGCATTGGGTGCCCTGCGTCGGGGAGCAGGACACAGTCCCTTCGGCGCAGGAAGGGAGAAGGACAGAGTGCCACGACAGCGGGGGGAGGACGGTCCCACCAGCGAGCTGTCCCCATCTCCTCACCGCCCCCACAACCTGCTCTAACCGTTAGACTCACTGCTCCTAACCTGTGTAATCTGTCTATTTTAGGGTTTTCTATAGTATCCATCACCGTAGGTCTAAGAACTCCCAGGTAAGGTGGATGGGATGGGTGGGCTCTTCTCCCTCTCCCAGTGGCTACGGAGGCTTGTCCAGGGCTGTGCGGGATCTGCCTGCGCCTGCCTGCCCCGCGGTGCTGCCCGACCCACCTCCTGCACCTGCCCCGATCCGGGCATCGGCCCCAGCACAAGGTCCCCTCGGCAGGAGAGGAGCTGGTGGCCTTTGGGGGCTGGTGGCCTGTGCAGGAGAGGCAGCGGTGGGGGTGGCAGTGACACCACTGCGGGCTGTAAGGATGCAGGGAGGGGGACAGGGGGACCGTGCTCGCGGCTGCTGCAACCCCCCCGCCATGTCCCCAGTCTCTGCTGGTGACACGGAGCTGAGCGGGGGACACTGCTGCTGGCTGGTGATGGGAACGGGCTGGGCTGGGTGGCTGGAGGCTGGTGGCAATGGTGCTGTTGAGCTGGGTGGCTGGAGGCTGGTGGCAGGGATGGAGCTGAGCTGGGTGGCAGGAGGCTGGTGGCATTTTCCTGCTGATGGTCCCATCCAGCCTGCCTGGCCACTTGCCAGGACAGTCCCAGTGTCACAGCTCAGCAACACCTGGAGTGCCACCGCACACCCCTTCCCCTGCTCTGTGGGGCTGGGGACATTTTGGGCAGCGGGGCCGAGTCCAGTGGCACCCGCGCTCATGCCTGCCATCTGTCCATCCATCCAGCCGTGTGCGAGGGGAACTTCACCTGCAAGGAGAACGAGGTGTGCGTCAGGCCCAGCGAGTGCCGCTGCCGCCACGGCTACTTCGGCGCCAACTGCGACACCAGTGAGTACCCACAGGCGCCCGCGTGTCCTCGGTGGGGTTCGTGGGGTGCCAGAGGGCAGCATCGGGGATGGGGCTGCAGATGGCTTTTGCCCTGCCCTTGCCTGTCCCCCTGACTCTGTCCTCAGGGCGTTGTGCCTTTGGAGGGTTCTCCTCTGAGATCCAGTGCACTGGGAGCATGGGGGGGGACGGTGGTCGAGAGGTCCTGTTGGGACTGGGGGTCTCCGTGGTGCCCAGCGGTGGGGTTGTCCCATGGGCAGTGCCAGGGCTGATGGCTTTGCCCACAGAGTGTCCCCGGCAGTTCTGGGGTCCCGACTGCAAGGAGATGTGCAGCTGCCACCCCAACGGGCAATGCGAGGACGTGACGGGCCAGTGCACCTGCAACCCCAACCGCTGGGGTCCCAAATGCGAGAACATCTGCCTCTGCAAGCACGGCAAGTGTGACCAGAAAACGGGCAAATGCACCTGTGAGCCCAACTGGTGGGGACCCCAGTGCTCCAGCTCCTGCTATTGCAGCCACAACTCCCAGTGCGACCAGCAGACGGGCAACTGCCTGTGCCAGCCCGGCTGGTGGGGCCGCGGCTGCAACAACCAGTGTTCCTGCAACAACTCGCCCTGCGAGCAGTTCACGGGGCGCTGCCAGTGCCGGGAGCGGACCTTCGGGCCCCGCTGCGACCGCTACTGCCAGTGCTACAAGGGCAAGTGCAACCAGGTGGATGGGACCTGCACGTGCGAGCCGGGCTACCGGGGCAAGTACTGCCGCGAGCCGTGCCCGGCGGGCTTCTATGGGCAAGGCTGCAGGAGGCGGTGAGTGGCCAGACCGTGGGCTCGGCGGGAGGTGGTGGCAGGAGCTTTCGGGGACGCAGCACCGGGTGACGGGTCCCTCTTGGCCGTGGCAGGTGCGGGCAGTGCAAGAGCCTGCAGCCGTGCACGGTGGCAGACGGGCGCTGCCTGACCTGCGAGGCCGGCTGGAATGGCACCAAGTGTGACCAGCCCTGCTCTCCTGGCTTCTACGGAGAGGGTTGTGAGAAGCTCTGCCCCCCCTGCAAGGATGGCCACACGTGCAACCACATCAATGGCAAGTGCTCCCACTGCAACCCGGGCTGGATCGGAGACCGGTGAGTGCAGTTGGGTGCGGAGTTGCCCAGCCTCCCTGCCCAGGGACCAGGGTGGGCTGAGGGGTTCAGCAGCCAGGAGGGAAGGGCAGGGATGGGCTGAGCCCGCTGGCATGGCCATGGGACCAGAGGGAGCCCACAAGACCCCTGCCCCGTGCCCCCAGGTAAGGGTGGGTGCTGGTGGTGGGGCTCAGCTCTCACGCTGGGATGCTTTCCCACACTCTTGTGTCCAGGATTGGGTCCGGGGCTTTGCACCCGAAGAGGGCTGGCACCACCCAGCCCCATCTCCCTGCCTGCAGTCAGGAGGGCCAGGGGGGTGCTGGAGCCCAGGAGCCACGGGTGCCCCAGCCACCTGCCCTCATTCCTCCCCAGGTGTGAAACCAAGTGCCGGAACGGGACATACGGGGAGAACTGCGCCTTTGTCTGCAGCGACTGCGTCAACGGCCAGTGCCACTTCGAGACTGGTCGGTGCCTCTGCCACCCTGGCTCTCACGGCACCTAGTAAGTGAGCCACGGTGGGCACCGGTGAAGCTCGGGCACCTCCTGCGCCCTTGGGTCCTATGCGGTTCCCAGTCTAGAGGTTTCCTGGGGCAGAAGTGCTCGCTGGCAATAATTCAGACGATTTTTGGAGCGGAAGGGAAAGGGCATGCTCATGGTGCCGTTAGCACGGTAATGTTGCGGGAGATAGATTCGCTTCGGGAAATGCCTATTTGGCAAAAACATATGCCGTTGACAAAACGGTGTTTTGTCGGTTGGTTTTTCTTTTTTTTCTTTAAGTCCAGGCTGGAAATTCTAGCCAAAAAGGGAGAGAAAACCACATCCCAGAATAGCAAAGAGCCTCATGGGCATGGCATCCACAGGGTGCTCCTGCTGCAAGCTGCCACTTTGGCCGGGGTCTTCCTCACCCCACCAGGAAGAACCTCCCCTTTCCCCCTGCCCAAGGAAGAGGCACAAGGGACCTCCATCCCCTGGTGTTTTGTTTTTGGTTTTTGTTTTTTTCCAGTGTGGGTCTGAAATACTGTTTAAAAAGGCGAGGAAGGGATTTCCCCCCAAGCCGGGGCAAGCCAGCTCCTCCAGCTGTTGCCAGGTGTTAGTTGGATTTTCTGGGGAATTAACCGCAAGGCTGGTGGTGGCAGCAAGGATTCAGGGCCAGCATCCTGCCCGTGCTGGCATTTCTCTCAGGGTTTAGAAGCATTTGGATTTAGGGGTTTGGGGGCTTCACTGGCCGGTTGTGCTGCGGGCAGAGCTGTGGAGGTGAGCAGGGAGGCAGCTGGGCTGGGCACCGCTGCCAGCTTGGGTACCCATCCCAGGCATCACCACCACCTTCCTTAGCAAAGCAGGAGGTGAGAAGGTCCTGGTGCTCACCGGGGCTGTGTGGCAATGATTTTACCATAGAATCATAGAATTGCCCAGGCCGGAAGGGACCTCCAAGGGTCATCTAGTCCGACCTCCCCGCAGTCAGCAGGGACACCCCCAACTAGACCAGGTTGTCCAGGGCCTTGTTGAGCCTCACCTTGAATATCTCCAGGGAAGGGGCCTCAACCACCTCCCTGGGCAACATTTTGGCACAGTGCTGGAGGGCAGCACATGAATTAAATTGTTCTGAGGCCCTGGCGCAGCACTGGGGATGCGGGGACCGGGGGTGCTCGGGATGCAGCACCCACAGGCTGAGCTCTGCCACATGGTGCACGCTGTGCAGGCTTGGGGACTTTCTTGATGCTCGGGTGGATCCCTGTGACTACATGCAAACTAGTGTTTTTGTCAGCAGCATATAATTTTGCTGAAAAGGGGATGATTTCTGTGAGGAAAGCAGAAGGGTTGTCCTTGTCAGGCAGGGATGTCCATCTTAGCTCTACGTTGGGAGGATGCTAAAGGAAAGGCTCCTAAAATATTTGTGGAGTGCACAGAGCAGTTTGTCTCCTCCACGTCATTCCCAGAGGTGTCAGGGGGAAAGAAATTGCCGTCCTTTGCTCTCCCAAAATCTCTGCCTGGGGGAGAAATGTGGGTCCTAGTGGTGGGGCAAGGGGTTTTGGGTTGCTCGGGAAATATCCCGGCTCCCGTCCTGCAGCATTTGCGGCTGGGAACAGCTGTAGGGGCTCAGCACGTGTCCCGGCATCACCCGGCGCCAGGTGGGCACGAGGCTGGGCTTTGCGAGTGGTTGGAGCATGAAATGGGCTGAGCCACCCCTGGGCACAGCGCCCAGCGCCGGGGGCAGCTGCATCCCTGGGCGAGCAGGTTTGGGCTGGGGCCCACTGGCTCCTTACGGCTGCAGCAGCTTCAGCCCGGGATGCTGCCCTTGCTGAGCAGCTGGCAGAGGGTTTGGTGCCAAGTGGCACCACCGGCATAACCCCAGTCCAGCTGGGTCCTGTGCCGCGGCGCCTGTCCCATCACCGGGACGGCAGCTCGGATCGGTGCCACTGACACCGAGAGCCCCGGGTGCTTTGGCATGTGTCCGTGTGTCCTTCACATGTTTTCTGTGCTCAAGCCTTTGATACTCACAGGTCAGTGCTCACTCCTGCATGTTCCCATCGCCTCCGTGACGCTGTCAGGGAGGTCATTTTACAGGTGGTGGGGATTTGACACTGTGCTTAGCTGAACCAGGAGGGTCCGCCCTGATGGAGCCAGTGCCTCGTGGCTGCTCAGTTGTTTTTCTTCTTCTGGGAGGCCAAAAAAAAATAGAAATAAAATCAATGTGGGCACTTTCCCAGCTCATGGCCGCTGTAGCTCTGTCCTGCTGGTGATGCCGCATTGTCTTTAGATGCAACTGTTGGGTTAATGACCTTTCATTATTGCTGCGCCTAATTGCAAAGCCCCAGGAGGGGAGCAGCAAAGAGCATCTGAGCTCCAGCCGAGCCAAATCCCCCGAGCGCTGGGTGGGCAACGGGCTCCTGCTCCCTCGGTTATGGGGGTCCCTGGGGCGCGGGGGGGCCGGTGTCAGAGCAGTCCGTAGAAGTGGTCCCTGCTTTTCCCCGGAGCAGGGGGGTCGGGAGGAGGTGACATCCAGGGTGGCGAGGGCTCTCACCTGGCCCCTTCCCTCCAGCTGTAACCTGACTTGCCCACCCGGCCGCTATGGAGCCAACTGCGCCGAAGCCTGCAGCTGCCACGACGGCGCCTGCGACCCGCTGACGGGTGCCTGCCACATGGGTGAGTGCTGGGGGCACGGGGCAGGGCACCGGGCTCTGCCGCGGGGTCGGCACCGGGCTGAGCCGCCGGTTGTGTCTTGCAGAGGCCAACCAGAGGATGGGGGTGATCGGGGCGGGAGCCCTCCTGGCGCTGCTGCTCATCCTCCTCCTCTCCCTGCTCTGCTGCTGCTGCGTCTGCCGCAAGAAGGACGAGGTCCGGGGGTGAGTGCTGGGACCGGGCGGGCTCTCGCCAGGTTCTGCCGTGAAGGCTGAGCAGGGGGAGTCCTGCAGGTTTGGGGACAGCTGGGGACGTGGGTGCCCAGTGCGGGGCTGGGACCGGTGGGGGGGATGCAGGGACCGCTGCAGGACAACGATGCTGCAGGGAAACGGAGGCAGAGCAGCGCTGCCCGCCTGGCACTGTGTCCCCTGCGGGTCCCCGGGGTCTGAGCAGGTCCCACTGTGTCCTCGCAGCACGTGGGCTGATGGAGGGACTTGGAGTGAGCTCTGTCTGGGGACCCCTTTTCCCCCCTCCTCACCTTCATTTCTGTTGTGAACCATCACTTCATGGAGACCCTCCAGGTCCCCTCCAGTCTCCGGGGGCTGGAGCTGCTCTGCAAAGGGAACTCTAAAATACAGCGAGGGCACCAAGTCACAGCCAGGACCCCAAAAACAAACCCCAGGGCAGCAGGGTCAGCCCTAGGGGAGGGTGGTGAGCCCCAGCACTGTCAGCCCTCCTGCACAGGGATGTTTAGGGAGGGTGAGGTCCGTTTCCACAGTGAGGTCAGGATGCTGGTAGTGTTTTGGCAGCACCAGGGGATATCCCACCATGGGGCCAGGGATGGGGACAGTCCAATTGCACGGGGAGGAAGGGATCCCTGCTCAGCAAGGGATGAGCAGGCTGTGGGAGCTCCTTCGGCTGCAGGGAAATTATCTGCTTGTGCCAACAGCCACTGCACGGGAATTTTCCGGAAGCCTCCCCATGCAGCCCTGCCAGCTCAACCCCAGCCCAGCACATCTGGCTTAGAGAGCCTGGGGTCTGTGTGTAATTATCCCACTGATAAAAGCACAAACACAGCCCTGCATGGTGAAGGATCACACAGGGAGGGGGGAAACGGCTCAAAATAGTTTCCTCTCTCCTGGGGTGCCTGGACCCCCACAATGTCCCCAAGCAGCTGGGTCACTCTCAGTGCTGGCCCAGCAGTGGTCCCTTGCTGGAGCATCCCGAGGGACCGCAGTGGTGGTGGGCACATCACAGGTTGCCTTGCATCAACACACAAAGCCACTCGCTCCTGCGGCTGCAGATAATTGCTTGAAACCTCGGCTTCAGGAGGTTTCAAAACCAGAGAGCAAATAAAGAAAAGCCACGTGTTTGGTTTTGGGTTGAGGTGATTTTTAATTTTTTTAAAGATTCAGGATCTTGGCCCAGTGCTGCGTGTGTTTTGGGGCTGGGCTGCGAAGGGCCATGGCCAGATCTGGCCTTGCCACCATCCCCAGCACTGCTCTGCATCCCAGCACGGAGCAAGTAGGTGCCCAGGGCTGGCAGTAGCCCTGGCAGGTCCCCAACCCCTGTGTCCTGGACACCAGCCTGCCCCTGTCTCTTTCCCGAAACTCCTTTGCATTTGCAGCATCCCTGAGCTCCCGACTCTCCCCATCGCCCCGTGAAGGCTTGTCCCCAGCGTGAGGTGGGACTGATGCCTCTCTCATGGAGCCATCACCTTCTCTTGCAGCTCCAGCCAGGACCCGGCAGCCGCCAAGAAGCCACCGAGACGCTTGTGCGGGCGGTTCAGTCGGATCAGCATGAAGCTCCCGCGCATCCCCCTGCGGCGCCAGAAGCTGCCCAAGGTCGTGGGTAAGGTGCTGGGGTTTGGGGAGGGGGCACAGAGCCCAACACCAGGGGTTTTACTGCTGGCAGGGCAGCACGGGTCACTCACAGCATCCTTTCTAGCCCCAAACCCAGGGCAGTGGGCGCAGCAGAGTGGTGACAGGGACACGTGGGTCCCCAGGGCCATCGCAATGCTTGGTGCGAGCTGCCTGGCGCGCAGGGACTCGGCCCTTTCTCAGTCTGCAGCTTCTGGATCTCAAATGCATTGTTTTGCTTTGTGAAGGGGGCACCTGGTGCCTGGAGCTCGGCTGAGCTGTTTTGTGAGGTTTTTAGGTAGAGGGACAGTTCCCCTCATGGCAGCAAAACACCTCGTTTGCCGTTTTGGTCCTAATCCTGCCTCAGCTTTGCATGGGGCCAGAGCATCCAAGCTGGGGCCAGAGCCTACCCTACTGCCACGTGGAGAGGAGGACGGAGGTGCAGATTTGGGGTGACCTCCTGGTGCTGCCCAGCCACAAACTGTGCTCGGAGCAGGGTGCTCGCAGCTGGCAAAGCCCCTGACCCAGGGCTTTCAGGGACGTCAGGGACCCCCTGCAGCTGGGGAACACCGTACCTCTGAGACCTCCCAGCGCAAGGAGCTGCTGAATAAATCAGGGGGCACAGGCAGCACTCCCCACCCTGCGCTGCCGTGGGGCTCAGCCTCATCTGCACTCCCCCGGGGCGGGTAACGCCGACGGGATGCTCCAAGCAGCCACATCCCAGCAGGCAGCAGCTCGGCATGAGGCCAGATCCCCTGTCCCGGGAGAGGACACAGAGGTGGCCCCTGTCCCAGCATGCCATGCCCAAGCTCCAGCATCAAGGAAGGGGGGATGACTCCTCGTGGTGTGGGGCACGGCAAAGCCCTGCCCCGGAGCAGGGAGTGCCGGGGCCGGAGAAACATTCCTGCTGCAAGGATAACAGAGGATAACAGAGGCTGTGTTTATGGAAGGGGCTGGGCAGGACTTGGGGAGGACAGAGGGTGCCTGTGTGCAGCCAGGGCAGGGGGGCTCCAAGGGGGCTGCCTGCGTCCTCCCTGCGCCAGCCCGGAGGCTGCTGGCACCCAACCAGCTGCGCTGTGCAAACAGGGCGGCAGCGGCCCCGGGACGCAGCGCTGGTGCCAGAGGGAATCTTGGGGTGGTCTTGGATCCTGGCAGGTCTGGGGCTGTTCCCGGAGCCTTTTCATGGGGCTGGGGGTTGTTATTTCACTGGGGGTAAAAAATGCTTTGGTCAGGGCTTGCCTTGTGTTCGTGGTGTTACCCCACACAGCACCACGGAGCCAGTGTGGGTTTCGGCAGCTCCTGGTCCCTCTGGTGCATGATCTGGGGGTGCCTCCCGCCCCTGCTGAATCTGGGGACCCCCCTGGTGAGGGAGATCTGATGGGGTGCCTGTGGCAGCTGCACGCCTGTGATGCCCAGTGACCACTGTGCCGCGTCAGGGCATGGCTCCACCTGGAAGCCATGGTGGCCAGTATGTGGTGGCAAAGGCCGCTTCTTCCTCGCGTTGGTCCTGCCCCAGCAGGAGGGACCAGGGGATGCTGAAATGACCCCATCCCAAGTGCCACATCAGCACTGGAGGTGCTCAGGACCCCGCGGAGACGTTATGGTGAAACTGGTGCCGACCAAGGCTGAGGACACCGAGTAGGTGGTCATTCTGGGTCTGCTCACATCCTTGCAGAGCCGTGGCTGCAGCTGGGCATTTGCTGGTGCCGGGTGGGATTTCCCCTCTGAGCTCAGACATGATCACGGTGCCACTATGCCATTAGTGAATACAAGCCCACGTGTGATACAACCTCCCCAGGTGGGGCAGCAGGTTTTGAAGCCCCACTAAGGCTCATCAGGTGCCTGGAGCCCTGTGTGCCCCTCTCAAAAGCTGCTCCTCAGCATCAACTTTGGATCCGCAGCATCTCCCTGAGGATCTCACCTGGGCTGGCAGCATCCTGGGATGACACCAGTGGCCACGGGGCTAGGGTTTGGGTATCCCTGTGTGCGTGCTTCTCAGGGGGTTTGCCTGCCCAGGACATCAGTGGTACCAGCATGGGTCTTGGTTGTGTGTCACCCTGTGCATGCCAGGGCTAACCAGAGCTCTGCACCATGGGGTGCCTGCTCCTGCACCCCACTGCCACGTCTCCTCCCTGAGCGGCAAAGCTCAACCAGCCCCAAGGGTGACACTGACCACGGGGAGCTTGGGAAGAGCAGGAGAGGGTGGCCAGGAGGGCTCCCGCTTCACCCCAGTCATAAGACTGATGGGCTGCTGTGCGAGCAGGGCTCGGGTGGGCACCCTGGTGCTGTGGCTCCAGCAGATTTCAGGGAGAAGCAGCATGAGAGGACCCGTGGTAAGCACCTGCATTTCTCCAAGTTCCATCAGCCCATGATATATCATCTGGGGGGTGCTAAATCCCAGGGGACCTCACAGGAGCCCCCCAGCCTGGCTCAGGGTGCACTGCACATCCTCTTTTCTCCTTCAGCCATATTCTGGGTCTCATCTGAGTCCCAGAGACGCCTCGTGGCTGTGAGTCCCAGCCACTCGTCACACCCCCTCTCAGGAAGCATCTCCCTTCATCCGCTTCCAGCCGGCTGCTTTTAATTTTCCCTTTTTGGTTTTTATTACAAGGAAAGCCATATTGAAACTGCCGCTTCCCCCTCTCCAGGCCCTTTGCTCTTTAAATACACTGCTTTTTTTCTTTTTTTTTTTTCCCTTTCTTCAAGAAGCCAAACTATGCAGGGCAAGCGTGCATCGCTGCCGTCATTTTAATGACCCTGCATCTCTGAAGCCAGATTCCCTAATAAACAATAAAAGTTCCAGTGGGCATCCCAATAACAGTTAGAGTTCTTTTATTGTAAAACAGATGTGATGCAAGAATCAAAGGATTGAAGGTGGAAATTGCAATGTGACTTCCATGGTTGGGATGCACAGGCAGAGGTTACAAATACATGGAAATATCAACGTAGAGCTGCTGCGCAGAGGGACCCTGCCTGGGCTCAGGGGCAGCTTTCCCCCATCCCAGGGGACAAAAGCCAGCAGGCAGGGGATGGGGACGAGTGTCTGGTGCTGCTTGGCTCTCTGGGAGGGCCAGTCCCTCCGCCCAGCTGGGTGCTGCCACTGTGCTGTGGGTACCACGAGGACGATGCTGAAGCTGCAGGCACTTCCTCAGCTTTCACGAGGAAGCCCCACAGGGTGGGTTGGGACAGGAGCTTAGCCAGCAAAAAGCCTGGAAAGGTGATCCGACAGAAAAAGAAATCCCTCCCAGCCCAGACAACTGTCACTGCTCAGCTTTTTAATTTTTTTTTTTTTTTTAACTGTTGAAACTGAAAATATTTTTAACAGCAGGATTTTCCTCTCTGGTTTTTATTTTCAGCTTCTCTGCTGCTGCCCATGTGGCGGGAGGGGGCAGTGACAGGGTGAGGGGGGATGCTCCTTCTTGGCTTTGGGATGGGAGAAACTGGCAAAGGGATTGAAAAATAGCAGAATTGGGGAAAAAACAGCACTGTGCATCCCCCTGCCATGGGTATCACTCCTTCTACCTCCTTTTACAGGAGCAGAAAGGAGAGAAAAATGCAAATGGTGATGCTGAAGTGGAAGTCTGTGCAATTAAAGCCAGCATTTTTTTCCGCAGGAAGGGGATGGTTGAAGTGCCAGGACTTTCTTTGCAGGGTATCCGTGCCAGGTTGTGCAGCTCATGTGTGACCGCTGGGATGCTCGCTGGGTCCTTGTGGGACCCAGGGGTTTGGGGAGCTGGAGACCTGCTGTGGAGAGGGGGTACAGATGGGCACCTCCTATCTAAGGCTTGCGTGAGCTTTGCTGTCTGCAGCCACTTGTCCCCAAGCATGGGGGATGCTGGTCACCACCATTGCTGGTTGATGGCACCTGGTGGAGGTGCACAGGCAGAGCTGTCCCCAAGCCCGGGATGCCACTGATATCCCCAAGACCCACTGGCAAGTTGGGCAGAGGGGAGTATCTCACTCTCCCAGCCAGCATGGGGGCTAGGAGGATCTAGCATGATGGATACTGACAGTGGTTCCTTGCCCTCCTAGTGGCCCACCATGACCTGGAGAACACCCTGAACTGCAGCTTCATTGAGCCACCCTCCATGGTGGAGCAGCCCTCCCCATCCTGGTCATCCCGCGGCTCCTTCTCCTCCTTTGACACCACAGATGAGGGGCCGGTGTACTGTGTCCCCCACGAAGGTGAGCAGGGGGACAGGGCGCTTCCCCAGGGGACTATGGGCCATTGCCAGGGGTCACTGCCTGCTCAGTGGAGAGATGTCACCCTCACGCAGTGAGGACCATGTTGCTCTGGCCTCTTGTGCCCTGGGAAGGGATGCAGGTGCTGATGTTGCCTCCCGTGGGGTTTCAGAGCTTCCTCCTCTGGGGTTTGCTGCTCTCAGATTGTTTTAAGAGCCCTCTTGTCTTGGGGTCCTTGTCTGGGAGGAGGGCACAAGGGGACTTTGGGGACACACCAAGATGGCGGGGGGAATCAAGTGGGATGCTGTCCTACCATACTGTGGGAGCATCTTGGTTCTTCTCCCTGGGCACATCCCCGCCTGACACCCCCGTGCTCTCCTCCACAGAGAGCGTGGGTGACAGCAGGGACAGGGGGACACCCGCCAGCCCTGGGGACAAGCTGGTGGCTTCAGCTGGTGGGGAGGAAGCAGGTGAATACACCTTCCTGAAAGAGACGGGCTCTGTCAGAGCCTTCCCGGCCGACAGCAGTGAAACGCCCCTGCTCAAGTCCTCAGACAGCGAGCGCTCCTCCTGCGGCTCGGGTTCGGCCGGTGCCGTGCTCTATGCCCGGGTCGCCCGTCTCTCCAAACAGTCCAAGGAGGAGGAGGATGCCGTCACAGAGCCCCGCAGCCCGGGGAAGCCACCATCCCCAGAGAGGACCAAGCCCCGTCCCCCAGACCCAGCCACGAAGCCCAAAGTCTCCTGGATCCACGGCAGGTACAACTCCAGCCAGTCCAACTCACTGCCGGCGCCCAGCCGGTCCCCAGAGCAAGCAGCCGCCCGGTCCAGCAGCCCCGAGCAAGGTCAAGGCTTGGCCAAGAGGAAGAGGAGCCCGAGCGAGACATCGGCCAGCGTGCAGGGCAGAGCAGAGGAGAAGGGAGGCACGCGGAGCAAGGAGAAAGCACAGAAGCAGCCAAAAGAGCCTGGTGTCCATGAGGGCAAAGCCAGCCTGGCCGGGGAGCCTCAGTCACCCTCCAAGCCCAAGCAGAGAAGCAAAGGTGGCTCAGAGCCGACGGAGAGCATCAACGGGGCAGTGCAGAACGCCTTCCGAAAGATGGGCGCCTTCCAGCCGGAGCGGCGGGTCGGGGACAACAAGGATGCTCCTCGCAGCCCCGGCACCAGCAAAGCCCGCTCCGAGCCCCTCCATCCCCACCTGGCCTCCGAGCTGGCCGCCCAGCTGAAGGAAAAGACTCAGAGCCTCAACAAGGGGGACGGGAGCACCCGGGTGAACGGGGTGGGTGCCCAGCGGGAGAAGCCCACCCCTCCGCAGAAAGCCAAGCGCTCGGCGGCCGCCGGCGGCCAGAAGGCCAGCAAGCCCTTGCTGCCCACCTCTCCCCACCTGCAAAAACTGATCCCTGGGGCGGCCGAGCCGGCAGCTGGGGAGCCCAAGCGGGTGGAGAAGCCAAGCGCCAGCAGTGGCCAGGACCAGGCTCTCCCCAGCGAGCAAGCGGCCAAGAAAACTCCCATTAAAAAGCCTCCCAGGAAGAAGAGTCGAGAAGCCAGCCTGGAGCCGCCCCGCGCAGCCACCGTGCCTGCTCAGGCGGTGCAGTGACCAGGAGCCGGGCACCGGCCCCACGCCGGCTGGCCACCCGCCGGGAGGACAGACGTTTGCTGGCATGGCCAGCGGACGTGGACTGGGTAGGGGGCACTGGAAGAGCCTCGAGCCTCCATTTCTCCCCTCCATCTCTCTCATCCCCTTTTTCTCCTTTACCCTCCTCATACCCCAGGACCTGGTCCTCCCCGTCCGTGCCCTGCTGCCGGCTCCCTGCCCGGGTCTGGCAGCTGCTCGCCCTCCCCACGCAGGGCAGGACCACAGGGAGCCGGCCCGGCCACCAACCAGGGGGGATCCCTGCGTGGCATATTCGCCCCCTCATCCCCCTTTTTTGTAGCAGTATTATCGATCGCATAAGCAGCGCTTGTTGTACTAGACGTACCCACGGTATATTCTGCAGTAACGGAGCCGCTCGCTTCCCGCGCCCCACTCCAGTCTGCCAGGAGAGGGAGGGTGCTGCTGCTTGGCGCCCAGGGCATCGCCAGGGACGTGCCCTGCATCCATCACCAGCAGCAAACCCCTGCCCCGGCACCCCGGGCTCCGGGCATGGCGCTCCATTGCCGGTCCCACCGCAGCTGTGCTGTGCCCGGTGTGGGGTCGAGCTGGTTTCGACCGATGCCTCCCTCCTATCCACCCTGGGGTTGCTTCTGGCCAGGAGCAAAGCACTATTTATGGCCAGAGCTGGACGCCTTCGGGCTCCAGCATCCCATCCAGCGGAGTTGGAGGGATTAGTTTGGTACGACAGAGCCTGGCACCTCTGCAGAGTGCTTTCCTAATAAAAATGTATTTCTTCCATAGCCAGGTGCCATGTCTCCATGCCCCACACTTCCCATGGGCAGGGGACCTGCTGAGCATCACCTGGTCCGGCTGGGGTGCTCAGCCCAATCGTGAGTGGGATGCAGTGGGAGTGGAGGACCTTGCAGCAGGTCAGGCAGGGGGTGGCAGGTAGGGAGGGTGGGGAGGCAGGTCCCTGCTGCGGCTGCTCCTACGTGCTCGCTTGGCAGCAGAGACCAGCCCTAGGGGCAAGATCCCCTCACCCCCCCGGTATCCAGCATCCTCCCCCAGCCTGGCAAGAGCCCCTGGGGTTGCAGACCAGTATTGTGGTCAGACCCTCTCCAGCATAGCCAGGATTGGACCCTGGGGCTCAAGAAAGCTCTGGCCACTGGGCAAAGGAGGTCCACCCCTGGCTGGGTGCTCAGGGTGCTGGGACACAAATGTGGGGAGACATGGGGGACTGGCAGTGGGATGCAGAGCTCTGGCCCCAGTTTTCTAACCCACCCCGCCGAAGGGTTATCAGAAGCGTTTGGGCTCTCCATGCAGCCTGGGGCAGGGTGCTGCCATGTGCCAAGGCTGCGACAAGCCCAGGGGCCAGCTGAGATGGGCTTTCTCCCACACGACTTCTGCTCAAGATTCCCAAGCAGTCGTGTCGACAGTTTGCCTACCCTGTGCCTGGAGGCTCCCATCGCCTCACCCGCACACTGCCTGCACGCTGTCCCATCTTTGTGTGCGTTTTGCAGTCTCTCTGCCTGCTCTGCCTCTGCTCTGCCTGCACTCTCCCCACACGCTGCCTGTGCTGTGTGGCTGCCCAGGTCTGCTCCGCAGTGGGCATAGGGACTCCAGGTCCTTTAGGGCTCTGGCTCTGTCCCTGCAAGGCTCCTTCAGCCTCAGCCAGAGCCTCTGGCAGCCCATGGGGCTGCAGCACCCACCACTCTGGAGGAGCCGGAACCGCTGCAGGGAGAAATGAAAACGGGGCTCACCAGACCACTGGTGCCTGCTGTTGGCCATCCTGAGCTCTGCCCTTGATGAGGAATGACGGACTGGGAGAACACCAGTCCAAAAGGCCAGCTGCAGGGCAGTCTCAGAGGCGATGGTGATGGTGATGGAGGCAGCTGGTGAACACCAGAATGGGATGAGACCACCTGGAGCCAGGACTGCAGCCAGCAAAGCACTCGGAGGGGCTGGGGCTCCCGCAGGTTCTCTGGCACCACTCAGCATCGCAGAGCCAGAGACAGCACAGTGTCTGTGACGCTGACTGGAGAAGCATCGTCTCATAGCAAAAGCTGAAGAATAAAGGGATGGGTCATCACGCAACTTGTCAGCATTGCTTACAAGACTTTTGGCCACCTTTCAGCGCACCTTCACTCTCCCTCCCCTTTCCATCAGGTTTTATTTGGGAAGATGGAAGACAACAGCTGAAACTACTCCTGGCACATCACAGAGCAGAGTAACAGGAGGTGATGAATCAGCTCAATGTTCATCGAAGTCAAAATAGACAAAATCAATAGAAAAATGGGTGCACTGAGTCTATGAGACCTGGGATGGCATTGAAGTCCCTCTCCCTCCACCATAGAGGCTGTTGGAGAAACAGAAGAGGCTTCCAGGATGCTCAGAAAGATCTGGGAGAAGGAAAGCAGTCGAATCCGGGCAATAAAATTACAAAAGTAAATGCAATTGAAGAAGAAAGAACTTCTCACAGACATCACTCAGTCTTGTGCAAACCATTTCACATCAGCACTAAAGAGCATGTGTGGGGAACCAGCCATGATACTCACGATTATGACCCAGCAAGGTGAATTTGGGAATAGCCCCAGCCTCCTCTCAGGCCGCTTTCTCACTCATGCAGGCAGCAAAGCTGAGGCTGGTGCTCCAGGGAGGTTGGACCCTGTAAGCTCGCCCCAGTCCACAGGCTGTCCTGGGAGAGCAGAGCTTCGCCCAGGCATGAGCCCGTCCACAGGCTCCAATCAGCGCCCCAGCAAGCCAGAGGAGAGCCTGCGAGTGAGCAGCCTACAGGTAAATGCAAAAATCCCACATCTCAGACACTGATGTGCATCCTGGGGGGTCCCTGGAAGCTGCAGCACAACCAGGCAGCAACACACCAGTCAGGACCACTGTGGCATTGTCTGGCTGAGTCTTGAGAACCTCCAAGGGTGGAGATCCCCCAGGCTCCTGGTGACTGTCCCAGGGCTGCACCAAGTCTCCTGGGGAAGAATTTTCTTCTGGGGTTCAACTTGTATCTTCCTAACTGCAGTCAGTGCATGTTGTCCCCCATTGTATCATCTGGCGCCACCAAGAAGGATTCAACTCTGTCATCTTAGTTGTTGGCTGCTCTCAGATCCCTTCACCTCCTTGTGGCCAGGCTAAACCAGCCCAGCCCCTTCCACTTCTGCAGTATGTGCCAGCTTTGTGACCATGATGCTAGCCCCCCTCCAGGCCTCTCCAGTTTCTTCACATCCCTTTTGAACTGGGAGGCCTGTATCTGGACCCTACAGGGTGGAGAGGCAGCAGCTTCCTTCAGGTGGCTGCCCATTCCCTTCCCACTGTACCCTGCTATGGGCTTTGCCTTACTCTGGAGAAGAGCAACAACAAGCTGATATTCAACCTGAAGTCTACTGTAGCCTCCACATTCTTTGAAGCAGGGTCCTTCCAGCTCAGATGGGTCAGATGCTTCTCCAAGAATTGTCCTGTGGTGTCACAGGCCATGAAGGACATCACCACTGCAATGGTTGAGGCATTGCAACACCTCCGCATCGTGAAGGACTGATTTCTCTGCATAATGGGACAGTAAATCTCTTTTCCAAGTATCTTACGAAGGCCTGCAGGCTTTCCTCCCACAGCCACACTTTGGCTATCTCTAATTGACAGCACCCTGCGACAGACACCAGTGAGGGGACTTTGTTTAGGGGTCCACAAATCAGCAGAGGCTGAAAACCCTAAAACAATGTCCCCTGCAGCTGTGAGACCCGCCAGGGAGATTGTAGCTTGCTTTTTCTTAGCCACTTTCCACTGCTCTCCTGGACGTGCAGAAACCTTTGACCTCAAGGGAAAACCAGCTGAACCCAATCACAGAAACAAGTTGTGATGTGGAGCAAAACCAGGTCTTCTGCTCACTCAAGATGGGGCAGAAGCCACTTATCGCTTGAAGCCACCTTCAGGAGCCACCATCCCTGAAGCCACCTTCCCTGACAGACAGGTCAGGTTTTCAGTGACAATATGATGGCTTGACTAAGCACATTGCATGGCCTCCCATGGATGAGCAGAAGCAGTGGATGAATCTGGCAGAAGATGCTGAGATGGTGCAGGACCTGCCCAGCAGCCACCAGCCCTCCTCTCCACCAGGACCTCAGCCAGGGGAAGCAGAGGAGCATGATGACACTTGTGGCCCGTCCTCTCCTCCACCAACACTGTAAGGCTGGTCTTCTTCACATTTCATCCCAATTTCCCAAACTGAAGAAGGAGCTCTTGGGTTGGACAACGGCACATTTGTTTTGGCTTGGCTGGCAAGCAGTGATAAAAACGAGCTCATTGCCAACAATTCATTTTGTATTTCAGGCCCTACCAAAAATAAACCTGGAAGGGAAGCTTCAACGAGAATGAAACAAGCATGAGACAACGGGGTCCCAAAATTCTATAGGAAATTTCTCTCTCAGTGCTCACTGTGGGGGGGCACGGCGGTGCCAGGGGTACGTCATGCTGGAGGAGGGATTGTGAGGGACCTGGGGAGCTCCACCGGCTCCACCAGTGACACAGCACAAGCCAGGGTAAACAGATAGGGGTATAAATACATATTCAGCCTACACTGCGTGAAGTGGCTTCACGTGCATGCAGGCTCCACATGCGGGGAAATTCCTCCTTTACTGCCAAAGGTGGTTCCCTGGGACACTCGGCTCCAGGGATGGCCAGGCTGGCGGCACTGGAATGTCCCCAGGCCACGTCGGTGCCATCCTCATGCAGCCAGTGTCCAGCTGGCACAGGGCTTGCTTCAGCAGACTGGGACCCCAAAGAGGATCAGCCACTACACCACCACCAAGATCATTTCACATCGGCCATCAGTGACCTCATCAATGTCCCTGGAGGACTCCGGTGGCATTTGGGTCACAATACATAGCAGCCTTTTTGCAGGCATTGTCTCCTGCTTGCGTGTCCACCCTCTCCCACCAGGTCTGCTCCTGTGGCAGGGCTCAGCTGATGCCAGGCCCAGACAGGAAGGAGCCTGCAGTGGCACAAGCATGGTCACTGTGGTCCCCTGGGATGCCCAATCGTGGCATCAACCCCCAGTGGGGAGGAGAAAGCCATGGTCAGTGCTCTGGGGTCCCCGAGGTCCCCATAAGTGGAGGCTGTGGCTCCAGCACCCTGTGCCACCAGCCGTGGGGCAGCACAAACACCTGCAGCTTTCTCTTGGGAGGACAGAGCCTTCTGGGAGCTGTTTGCAGCCTTTCGCCCCATGGAGGGCTGCTGGGGGGACAATTTTGTTGCTGCAGCCTTTCACAGAATCAAAGAATCGCATGGGGTTGGAAGGGACCTCTGGAGATCCATCTAGTCCAACCCCCTGCCAAAGCAGGTCCACCCAGAGCAGATTGCACAGGAACATGTCCAGGCGTGAATGTCTCCAGAAAAGGAGACTCCACCACCTCCCTGGGCAGCCTCTGCCAGGGCTCTGCCACCCTCACAGTGAAGAAGTTCCTCCTCATGTTGAGGTGGGACTTCTTACATTCGAGTTTGTGCCCATTTCTTCTTGTCCTGTCACTGGGCACCACTGGAAAAAGACCAGCCCCATTCTCCTGACACCCTCCCTTTAAGTATTTATAGGCTTTGATCAGATCCCCCTCTCAGCCTTCTCTTCTCCAGACTAAAAAGACCCAAGTCCCTCCGCCTCTCCTCCTACGAGAGATGCTCCAGGCCCCTCATCATCTTTGTAGTCCTCTGCTGTCCCCTCTCCAGCAGTTCCCTGTCCTTCTGGAACTGGGGAGCCCAGAACTGGACCCAGTGATCCAGATGGGGCCTCCCCAGGGCAGAGCAGAGGGGCAGGATGACCTCCCTCCACCTACTGGTCACTCTTCCTGATGCCCCCCAGGATGCCCTTGGCCTTCTTGGCCACAAGGGCACATTTCTGGCTCATGGTCATCCTGTTGTCCACCAGGACTCCCAGGTCTTTCTCCTCAGAGCTGCTCTCCAGCAGGCCACCCCCAAGCTGTCCTGGTGCAGGGGGTTATTCCTCCCCAGGTGCAGCACCCTTTCCCTGTGCCTGAGAGGTGACTTGGGCAAGACATTGATATACACTCCAGGAGTATATATATATATATATTTTTATATACACACACACACAAATATATATATATAAATGTATTTACACTCTGATACATTCCAGGAGATTTTTTTTTTATTTGTATACTTTTTTTCATATATATATATATCTACACACACTCTCTCCTACGTACTCCTATACTCCTAGTGTATATAGTATATATGCTTATAAATACATAAGTATATAATTATAGATATATATACTTGTGTATTTTTATATATACACTGATATATCTTTATATTCCTATTTATTTTAATATACATGCATGCATATATATGTGTTTATATACACACTTATATACTTCCACATTTCCATAAGCTCCAGGAGCTGAAGGCGAGTATGGCCAGGCCGGGCTGAGCCTGCCCTCAGCCCGCAACATCCAAGTGCCGGCTCTGCCACCACCAGCCCCATGGCAGTGCCACCCAGACACCTCCCCACACCATCCCAGGTCTCTTTGTGCTGTGGAATCCCACAGGTGCCATGCTGGGCATCTCCCTGAGGTCCGGGGACCCATGGGGGTTGGGATCCCCCAGCATGGACACGCTGGAGGAGCAGGGCAGCGAGGACCTCACCTCCCTGCAGCATCCCGAGACCAGCAGCAGCTCCTGGTTCCATGAGCAGGACCTGGCATCTCCCTAAAACCATTTTGTCCCCACTAATGGGCACCTGGGACCTGGGCAAAAGTCCATGGTCATGGTCCTCTGCTGCCTCCTCTGCTCAGCACATCTCCTGGGCCAAGCCCAAGGGTTGGCTTCTCACCGGAGATGTGCCCCTTGGCTCCGCAGCCCCCTGACCCTCCAGCCCGAAGGATGCAGTGCATGTGAATGGGCCGTTCGGGGGGACAGAACCCCCCCGAGCAGTCCGGGCTGGCTCAGGGGGGGATCTGCATTAGAAGCCCCCCTTCAGCAGGCATTGGGCATGCATGCTGCACCTCTCTGGGCATCCCACCAAGCAGATCCATTTTTGCTCCATTTTAAGACTCTCCATCACAGAGTGTAGCGGAAGCATTTTCACGTGATTCAGGGCACCAGTTAATCCCTGCACAGAGCAAAGGGACAAGGCTCAGCAGCTGCAGCACTTCGGGCTGTAAACACGTTTCTAGCACACGAAGCCATCTCCCAGCGGATCCAAGCGCCTGTGCCTTCATTCCAGCCTCTGGGCACTCTGTCCGGCATCATTTTGGAAAAAAAAAATCCCTATTTTTGCATTATGGAAAGCACAAGTGTGCTTGAATCCAAGCGCTTTGAGCAGCAGAGGAAGAACAATTCAGCAGAGGAAAGGCAGAGGCATCCTCACCACCGCTACCGGATTTGTCCCCGCGCCTGCGCTGGCCCGGCCACACGCCTGGCCGTGTTTAGTCTGTGCGGGAGCACAAATCACGGTGCGATGTCATCGCTCTGCCAGGGTCTGGATTTCATTAGGAGCCACATGATGGGGCTGGGCTGCTGCTGGGGGCTGGCCGTGCTCCCCCCGCTGAGCTGGGCAGGACATGGGGGTGATGGGACAGGGACAGCTGCCTTTGCTGCAGGGGAGGAGCAGCATCCTCCTTAGGGGATGGGGGTTTGGCCCCCTGGGATGTTTGGACGCCCTGAAAATATCCTTCAGGGAAGGGAGTGTAGCCTGACTCTGTCCCCTGCTAGTGTGGGGGCTGGTGGGGCACAGCAAGATGGAGCCCCCCCAGGGCGTCCTTACCCCCGCAAGTTTGGGTCACTGCCCCTTCCCCAAAAATCAGGCTGCTGAAACAGAGGGGCACTGCTGGCCACTGGGCAGACCCAGGCCAAGGGAGGGAAGGGGCTGGCTGCGGACCCAGCTGCATCCCTGGCATCCTGCTGCAGCCTTTCCAGCCCCTGCACCCACTGCAGCCCTTGCATCCCCCTGCACCTCTTGCATCCTGTGCACCCTTCCCAGCCCACTGTAACCGCTGCATCCTTTGCAACCCACTGCACCCTTTGCATCCCGCTGTATCCCTTGCATCCTTTGCACCCTTTCATCCCTTGCAGCCCTTGGCCCCTGTGCATAACTCCCAGCTTTTCTTTCTCCCCTTGTCTCCCTCCCAGGTCTGAGCACCGTGCCATGACCCAAAGCACTGTGCCGTGACCCAAAGTACCATGCTGTGACCCAAAGCACTGTGCCGTGACCCAAAGCACTGTGCCGTGACCCAAAGTACCATGCTGTGACCCAAAGCACCGTGCCATGACCCAAAGCACCGTGCCGTGACCCAAAGCAGCCGCAGCAGCCAGCTGGGAGCCCTCCATCAGTGTTGTGGAGGTCATGGCTCCCACCCCTTGCCCAGAGCCAGCCCAAGCTCAGCCACACAGGCAGGCCCACGGTGTCCATGGTGTGCTATAGACCCATCACTCTGTGTCAAACAGCCTTTCTGACAACCCCTCTGCTCTGCAGGGAGTGGAGACACGAGGAGCTCCTGGGCTGCTGAGCCACAACTAACACAAATTCACCCTGGCTGAGCATCCACATGTCCTCTAGGTGAAGGTTGTGCGGTCAGGACACACATGAGCAGCATCTCCTCCGAAGCCCCATGGATGCTCAGCCCAGACAACCGAAGCCTGGCCATGTTTTCCAACACATTTCCTACTCCTGACATGTCAAACCCAACTTTTCCAGCCTGGCAGCTGGACAGGAAGGGAGCACGGAGGTTTCATCCAGCACCACCAAGAGCCAGCGACCACCTCAATCCAGATCTTATTTTAGCTGCAGCTCAGGGGTGAAATTCCTGTTCAGATATTCAGCTCCAGAGGCCAGAGTGGGGGAAACACATTTACTCTGCCGTGTTTAAATTGGAATAAATCCGGTGAGCCCGAGGCCGTGAGGTTCCCTCACCCAGGGGACAAGCGTGCACAAGACTGAGGTCAGACACAAGGTTAAAGTGGCCCTAAAAAGGAGGGGAGGAGGCTGGGGAGAGGCAGCAAAGCCACCACAGTGGGTGAGCACATGCCCAGCATGGTATGGGCTTGGGGAGCTGGTGCTGGAGCCCCTTCCCCAGGGGTGCAGGGTGCTGGTGGGTCCAAGCTCTTAGAGGGTCCAAGAAGGAGTTGGAGGAGACTCAGGGAAACCACCCAAACCAAGCCAGGTGAGGAGGGAAGGATCAAGCCCTGAGGAGAGGAGCCCCCCCCCCCCGGACCCAGCCCTGAGGGAGGTTTGCTGGTCCGGGGGCACCTTGGCCCCCTCCCTGGCTCAGGTACCAGCCGAGCACGCCGTGGCCTGAGCAGAGCTGCTGTGGAAGCACCAGCTCTGACGTGGCCATCCCCATCCACAGCCATCCCTTGGAGAGCAGAGCCAGCGGTGGGATCCTCACCAGGTCCCAGCCCGAGCCCCAGATCATGCTGCCTTGTTGCCCGCCCCACCGTAAAAGCAGGGAAGCTGCGTTGGGTGCAAAAGCTGCAGCACATCGGGCTGTGTCGGCGAGGGCTGCCTGCCCGCTGCAGCCACGCTCGCGAAGGCCGGGCGTCCATGGGGGGAGCTCCCAGCCCCAGAGCGGTGACTCAGAGCCGTGGTGACGTGGCGACTCTCCCGGGGGACACCGGAGCTCGGGCAGCCGTCTCTTGTGGACGGGTTTGCGCTCTTGTTTTCTCTGGAGGATTATTCCTAATTGCAGTTTGCTCCACTGGCAAAAAAGAGCCATCCTGCTCCATGCGCATGGGTACCCCACTCCCTCTGCCATCTCTGCTCAACTCAGGGCCCAGAAAGGCCATAAAAATGCTGGTTTCCAGCTTTCCTGAGCATGCAAACATGCGCTTTGGGGAAAGGTAATATCCAGGCATCCCTGACCTAAACGGACAGCAGAATTCTTTGGAAATCTCTCCATCCTGGAGATACTTTTCCTGTGAGTGAGTGTAAGAAGCCTGAACCCCACAGGCAGCCCTTTACTTGTGGGAGGGGTGAGTGGCCTCGGTGGGAAACAGAGTCCCTTTGCCCCCCTGGATGTCGCTGCTTATCCCAGGCTGGGGCATAGTCTCCATCCCACAAAATATGCTTGTGGCCCTGCTCCTCACCACACACCTCTTCACCAGCAGTGAGAAAAGCCCTGCAGCTGGTTTGGGGGCTCGAGAAGAAGCAATGGGCCAGGACCAGCCCCTGGCTTCCTCTGTGCCAAGGCAAGGCACCCTGGTCTCCTGGTGCAGAGCCCTATGGCCATGGGCACCCAAATGTGGCCTCATCCTGCTCGGCTGGGCACATCGCTCTGTGCACATGGGCCAGTGGCAGCGGAATGGGATGATGTTGTGGGACCATCTGCAGGTGCCACTGGGATTTCCCCAGCCCCTCTCGCCCAGATGAGCTCCGTAGCTCCATGGTGGGGGTGGCAGGGTGAGGAAGGACAGAAGGAGCTTTCTCGCTCCTTTTGTCCCTCCACAGCTCAATCCAGGCCAGTCATCCTAAGCCAATTGTGAGGCTGTTTCTGCTCTCAAGCCCCTGGGTCCAGCCTCTGTGGTCTCCTCCTGGCTGCTAGCAGGTCCTGGGGAGCGTGGGAAGGGCCCATGCTTTCTCCTCCCATGTTGTGCCACCTGAGCTGCCTGTGGTACCCCTGCTGACACCATCACCTGGTCAGGGACCCCCCTGCTCCAACTTGAGCCTCCACCCCAGGAGCCTCCTGTACACCCTGACACATGACAGCGTGCTCCCTGCCTGCACCGCCCAGGGCATACGGAGCATGGGACACCCCCGGGTGACCCGTGCTCTCTAGGCCCGGTCCCCATGCATGCCACCCACCCACCCCTCCCACGGTCCCAGACCCAGCCTGGGGCTGTCGATTGTCCCCAGTGGGAGACCCAGCTGCAGTTCAGCTCACTGAGCTGCTTCCCTCCACTTGAAACCTCGATGTGCCTGTGGCACTCGTGCAGGTCCCAGCTAGAGCCCTGTCCCCCACCTCCACCTCCACCCACCGCCACAAGCTTGCCCTGAATCACCGCTGGCGTCCCACTGCGTCCCAGCCGAGCACAAAGCCAGCACAAGTCCTAGACACACTGGTGCCAGTGATCCTCGTGGCACGCATGCCAGCTCGGATGCCGACACTAGGCCCCCCAAAAGCCCAGTCTTTGCAGTCCCAGCCCACCAGCCTGCAGCAGGCAGTGCCTGGAGCCTGCCGGGCTAATGAGGAGTGCATGGGACCCACATCTGGTAGCGATTGAGCGGGGAGCAGCGCCGGGAAGGGAGGAAGTGCAGATTTCCTGCAGCACAAAGGAAGGGAGAGGAATGGCCGCGGTGGAGCAGAGGCCCCGGGGTCCCCCCTCCCTCTGCTGGCTCAGCCACAACGCCTGCGCCAGGGCTGCAAAGGCAGGGATTGCACCTCGCTCCTTCGCCAGCTCTGCTGGAGCTTGTCCCCAAGAGCATGCTCCCCTTTTCCCTGGGCTGAGCTCCCCTCTCTCCCCAGCTGCCCTCCTTTCTGCTTGCAGGGGTGCACAGGCTCCCTCCTGCTGCTGGGCACAGCTCTTACGGCCATGCTGGCCCTCCAAGCTGCATGTGTGGCCTCTCCCTCCAGGCTGGGGCTGCTCAGGATCAAGGTCAGGACCTTGCTGCTCAGGGTCTGGGGTGAAAACAACCCTCCCTACATCCAGACATCACCAGGCTTCAGCTCCCCCTGGAAGTGGCCTTGGGAAGAGAGCAGAAGCCTCAGCGAGGTGGGGAAGGTGGCAAGATCAAGACACAGTGTGCTCCATGCCATGACGATGGGGATGTGACACTTGGATGGGGACAGGGCAGGCTGCACTTAGGTCCCCACCGGTGCAGGCAGCCGTGTCGGGGCCAGGCAGCATGTCTGGTCCTGTGCTGGTACCAGGTAAAGTCTTGGCCCTTCCATCCCTGAGCATCCACAGCTGCCAAAGTGATTTCGGGTTGTGTTGCCGGTGGAATGCTCTGGGACAGCAGAACCCTGGGTTCAGGTGACACCAGGGAAGGACATTCTGCAAGGGCTGCCATCAAATCTCTACGGCAGAGGACGGCACAGTGTTGGGATGCTTTTATCTTAGTCTTTCATATTGCCCCAGCCGGAGGTGAGCAGCAATAGCTTTTACCTAAAAGCCCCTGATTTCCTTTTCCCAACAGCTCAGCAGGCTGCAGGGAAAGGGAAACGCGCCACGGCTCAGCCTCCAGCAGCTTCAGCTTGGCAAAAAGCTGGTGGGCGGGTCCCGAGGATGGGGTTGGGGGTTTCAAAATACAGGGCAGCCATTTCACGGGGACACTGCTGCTGCACCGCGGGGAGAGGAGGCGGGGGTCGGGCAGGACAGAGGGACACGGCAGGGCTCACGGTAGAAGGCAGTGGTGTAAGCAGCCCAGGGGCAGAGGGGGCTGCAATCAGCCCACCCAGAGCCTCTCCAGCGCTCGGGATTTGGGCTCCTTGGACGGAAATCTGAGGCAACCGGGGGAAAAAAAGCAATTTATATTCAGGGAGATTTTAGGGATGCTCCATTTCCCAGGGGGTGCTCCGTGTTCTTCCCCAACACGGGCATTCCTCCTGCCCTCCAGCAGGCGGCGCAGCTTTGAGTCACGTTTAAGGCGGTACCTTTTAGGCACTTTTGATGCATTTCAGCTGATCTTTCATTTCGCTAATTGAAGCCAGGACCTTTCTCGTGCGCGCCGCTGGAACGAACCGGCGGCTCAGCCCGCGCCCAAGGCTGATCCCGTCCCCCACGGGAACACGGGCCCTGCCCGCCCCGGGGCGCGGCTGAAGCCGAAACGCACTGAATAAACTCCGGGTGTTCCCGGGGGTTAGAAGGGGGCTCTGCCCCGGGTTGCGCGGCAGGGCCGGGGGCAGGCGGGAGGGCCGGCTACTGCCCCCGCTGCCGCTGCTGGCCCCGCTGCTGCTGCTGCCGCCCGCCCGGGGCCGCAGGGCGCTCCCAGCCGAGGACCCCGCAGGGGCGCCGGGCGGGA
>NW_015090762.1:1812572-1824788 GCF_001431845.1 Calidris pugnax
GGGGACGGTGGCAGGGCAGGGGGGCCATGGCGGTGCCGTGCCCTGACCTGCAGCCTGTCCCTGCAGGGCTGAAGCAGGAGCTGTTCCACCGGCACAAGGAGGCCCAGCAGTGCTGCCGCCCCCACAACCTGCCGCTCCTCCGCGCCGCCCAGCAGCGGGAGATGGAGGTGAGGGGGGGCCCGGCCGGGTCCCTTACCTAGAGGGAGGACACAGCCCCTTTGCTGCAGGAGCATCCCTGCATCTCCAGAGGGTTTAAGTGGTCATGTTCCCTGCCCCCCTGGCAATCTTGGGAGCCATCAGCCGTCCTGTCTGGCCTGGTTAGCACAGGCTGAGGTTCCCCACTCCTAATTGGGGGTCAACTCTTCATGTTCTACCCTTTGTCCACCTCCTAAGAGTGGGGGGGGGCAGGCTCTTGCCATCTAGGATGGCTGCGGTCCAGGCATGATCTGGGAATTGCAGAAGTTCAGGAGTACCCCTCCCACCAAGGAGACTGATGCTCTAATGAGTCTTTGCTATAAGACAGGCTGAAGCCTGTGTATGGATAGAGAGCAAGTTGATAGAGAACACAGAGAAGGTACGTGAAACCTGCCATTACATCATAGCAAGTAGTAAGCAGAGATTACTCAGAAAAATTCAGATTTTACTTAGTAGCACTGATAAGGAGGAACTACGTTGAGATACCTAAGCATGGAAGTAGTTTCTGTGAGCATCCCAAGGCACTTCGACACGAGCGGTAGGTTCAGTCCCAAAGGTCTTATCTCTACTTTGGTGATAAGATAGAGGCAGATTTATAATGTAGAGGAAATTGCAAGTAGCTAGTTCCATTAGTCGATGGAGTTTACAGGGGAAGTTACTTTACTCCACATAAGGCAAACAGATAACTGTTTAAACACAGGCTCTTTTCTGACCTTTACCTGTGACAAGCACCGTGTCAGCAGTCACTCTTGGATCTTTCATCTTGGTATTCCCACATCCCTCATTTCCCATCAAGGTGACTAAAGCCAGGCAGGACCTCTGTGAGCTATCCCCATTACTTCTGTCTCTGAGTAAATTAGACTTGCAGCAAGTAATAAGCTACATTACCTGTTTTAAAGCATTTCCAATATTGTCTTTGCTCATTAAGTAGACCATATATATGTCATTTCTCCTTGTCTTACATGATATGCAACTTCTTCCTACATCCTGAAGCGCTGGAGCGTGTCCAGAGGAGAGCCACCAAGCTGGTGAGGGGTCTGGAGAACAAGTCACACGAGGAGAGGCTGAGGGAACTGGGCATGTTTAGTTTGGAGAAGAGGAGGCTGAGGGGAGACCTCATTGCCCTCTCCAACTCCCTGAAAGGAGGGTGTAGAGAGGTGGGGGTTGGCCTCTTCTCCCAAGGGAATAATGACAGGACCAGAGGAAATGGTCTGAAGTTGGGGCAGGGGAGGTTTAGATTAGATATTGGGAAGAATGACTTTACTGAGAGGGTGGTCAGGCCCTGGCACAGCCTGCCCAGGGAGGTGGTGGAGTCACCATCCCTGGAGGTATTTAAGAAATGTGTAGATGTGTCACTTCAGGGCTTGCTCTTGTGGCTGAGATTGTTGGGTTGGGTGTTTTGTTTTGTGTTGTGGTTTGGTTGGGTTTTTTGTTTTGGTTTGGTTTGTTTTGTGTGTGTGTGTATGGTTGGACTCGATGATCTCAAAGGTCCCTTCCAACTGTGAAGATTCTGTGATCCTGCTACTTTCCTTCTGCCTTTATTCTCTTTTCCTTTGCCAGAAGTTACTGGAGTTACTTCTTCCCTTTTTATGCTTTGATATTTCTGCTGCAGAGCATTTCAGACATAGATCATAGAATCACAGAATTGTCCAGGTTGGAAGGGACCTTTAAGATCACTTAGTCCAGCCATCAACCTAACCTGAGATTAGACACATACCAGTTGTTACTGAGATGGTCAATCGAGCTGCCCTCTGTGGTTAAAGGTTTGGAAGAGCAGCTCCCATGAGAGAGCTTGGGAATGGGCTCCCGGGGCGGTAATACAAGATGAAGTTTTTAGGTGTTTGGCTTCCTAGTGGACGCTTTTAAAAAAAGCTTTGCCCATCATACAGGGTCACCAGCCACCAGAGCTGAAGCAAACACTTGTGTTTAAACCTTACTTTTCTCCAGGATTTTAGCACTTTTCTGTAGCCCGGAGTCAGGTGCCAGCCCCAGACACTTAAAACCCAGAGAGTCACTCCTCCAGCACAGTAAATGGAGGGGATGATGGTGCGGTGTCTCTTTCCTCCCAAAGAGGAAGGAAAGTTTTTGGGAAACAAGGGGTTTGAGTCCTTCGTATCTTCTACAAAGAGCATGAACCTCTAGACTGAAGAACGTGTAAGGACAGAGCTTTCTTAGTTTCATTAGCATCCCATACAGAAGGAGACAATTAGTCCCTCTACCTTCCCTTTTATTGAAACTTAAGTTGCCTTGAATTTATTCACATTGATTCTAATCAGATGCTGCTCTGAGTGTTTCTGTGGAGCAGCTGAAGTACAGTAATCTTGGTGGATCACAGTGCTCCTTAATAGCATGTAGTTCTGCAAAGCTTTCCCAAACCTATGGACTTAATTAAAAATGTGAGATGCTACTTGACTGCTGTACATCCAAGAAAGGTTACAGGAGGTAGCTCCTGCTCCATGTAAGTAATAATTGCTCTTGGTTTTGGTCAGATCTTTTGCAGACTAGTATGTCCGTGCTGTGGACAGACCTTGGCTCTTTTCCAGACTGTTCAGGACTGAGACCTCTGTCATTCAAATTCCTGATTTTTCCCCAGGACTCGTAGCAGCGCACAGGCTTCTGGCTTCTCTCTGGGATGAACCTGCCCAGCTCTTGTAAACCACCAGCTACTGGCACAAGAAATCCCAGGGGTTGTGACTTCTCCCTGGCTGTGCAGTGAGGATAATGTACCCCTGTGAATATTTCCAGCTCGACACCTGCCTCTGTTTGCTGTGTTACAAAGGGGCAGAGCTGCACAAGTGGAATGTTGAAACTTGTGCCATTCATTTATTGGAGGAGAAGGACCCTTCCTTTGTATTTAGATGGGGCTTGGTGCTTCCTGACTTCCCCGGTGTCCTGCTCAGTGCAGCCTGGTGAGGTTGTGTTCCTTCGCCTCCACACACACGTGGCTTTTTATCTGAGCTGGGCTCTCATTGTTCCCTGCAGTCCTTCTGCTCTCTTCTCCCCTCTCCAGCAGTTCTTGGTAGGTTGAGGTTTCCTCCAGAGCTGAGAAGCAGTGTCCCTTTCTGCAGCCAGCAGAACGTGCGAGTGCTCCTGGAACATCCCCACCACTTCTGATGGCCAACGTCCCTCTGATGGAGCAAACAGTCCCTGTGCTCTTGTTTCTTCTTCAGAGGAGCAGTGCAGAGGTTTCTGCTGAGCTTCAGGCAGATGTTGGCAAGGCAGGAGGGGCTGTGTTCTCCTGCTTGGGGCTCTTTTGCAAAGTCCTCATTTGGTAATGTTCTCAGTCTGCCCAAAATAGAGCCCCAGCATGCTGTAGGGACTTCAGTGTGATGTTGTTAATACAAAATAAACTAGCTTTCCAGTGGCAAGGTTAGGTTTTTGAGGAGTTTGGATCTTTTGGTGAATAAATGGAGTCTGGGTGTGATTTACAACTCCAGCTCTGTATGTTAGTGTCCGAGGAACATGGAGGCTTAGGAAGGTGTCCGAGCTGGCACCTTGGTGAGCTTCGGTGGCCTGTGTTACTCCTCCAAGTCTTTCATCAGCCTCACCAGCCCTGGGAGGGGGATTCTTGGACTGCTGACTTCTTTGGAGCCCGTGCTGGTGGAGTGCTCAGCCAGAAGCTGCTGCTCGGAGGTTGGCTCGTCAGGAGAAGTCCTTCAGATACTGATCTGTTGCTCATGGTCTCTCCTGGCACCTCCAAACACACAGAACAGAGGCTGGTCCCAGTGCTTTCCCTGCGCTGTCTCAGTAGTAGCTCGCCATGGGGCATGGCAGGAGGCGAGGGCTGGGGGTGCTTTGCTGGCCCTGCTGCCCTTCAGGGTCCAGTCACGCTTTGGTTTCAGAGGTGGAAAAAAGACCAAGGCAGATATTCCACTTCTTTTTTTTCTATTTCACTGAATTTTTAGGGTTGGAAGGGACCATAGAGATCATCTAGTCCAACTCCCCTGCTGAAGCAGGATTGCCTAGAGCTTGTCAGATCATGTTACTCAGGAGCATCCAGGCGGGTCTTGAAAATCTCCAAGGAAGGAGACTCCACACCCTCCCTGGGCAGCCTGTTCCAGGGCTCTGTCACCCTCACCGTGAAGAAGTTTCTCCTCATATTTGAGTGGAACCTCTTCTGTTCCAACTTGTGCCCGTTGCCCCTCGCCCTCTCACTGGGAACCACTGAAAAGAGTCTGGTTCCCTCCTCCTTCAACCCACCCTTGAGATACTTGTAGGCATTGATAAGGTCTCCCCTCAGCCTTCTCTTCTCCAGACTAAAGAGTCCCAGCTCTCTCAGTCTTTCCTCATAAGGGAGATGCTCCAATCCTTGAATCATCTTTGTAGCCCTACGCTGGACTCTCTCCAGTACTTCCCTGTCCCTCTTGAACTGGGGAGCCCAGAACTGGATGCAGTATTCCAGTTGTGGCCTCCCCAGTGCAGAGTAGAGGGGGAGAGTGACTTTTTTTTTTCATCCATTGGCTCTTACCTTTTTCAGGCTGTGGAGCAACGAATTCGAGAGGAACAGCGAATGATGGATGAGAAGATAGTCTTGGAACTGGACCAAAAAGTGATAGACCAACAGAGCACGTTGGAGAAGGCTGGGGTGTCTGGCTTCTACATCACCACCAACCCACAGGTGGGTGTTTAGGCAGTGAGTGTAAGATCTGCCACTACTCTTGTGTTAATATATTTTGTTTGTTTAAAAAAAAAAAAAAGTCTTGCTTTTAATGAGTTCTGAATCGCTGGGTCAGAAAGAATAGTCTGTCCTTGGCTCATCTGCAGATGGGCAGCGTGTCCTGGGCAGAACCTAGTACCAGGTTCTCAAGAGAGGAGCAGAAATCCATTGCATGGGGCAACATCCCCACCTCTCCGCAGTGTTTTCCCCCTGTGGAAGGAAGCAGCGCTGTGCAAACCGCCTGCAGCCCCGTGACTCTTGAACAGCTCTGAATCATACTAAAATAAGGGGCTGCGTAGGTTTATAGCTTTTGTACCTAGCTTAGCTGTACAAATTGCCTTCAGGAATTCTTTTTATTAGGCATTTTGTTAATTCCTGCATGTGATTTACTGGAGATGATGATCTTAGACTGGGATTAGAAAATTGTTCTTGGTTTCCCCAGTGCATCTGCTCTTAAAACTTGTGAGCAGTCGCCTGGGTTGTTCTCTGTTGTCTTAACACCACCGCAGGAATGAAAAAATAGAATTTGTATTGCCACAGAAGTTTGCAGGGAATGCAGAAACGGGCTGTTCTTAACTGTGTTTTTTCAGCTGATTAAATTTTACTTTGATAAAGACCTACTAGTGAGAACAGACTGCTTAAACTAACTTAGTTTAACAGGCATTTCCTAAAGCCCACATGATTCCTGGTTGTGTAGCCTTGAACAAGCCTCTTATTTTTCCTGTGTTGCTGTTCCTCATCTGCGTAACGAACAGTTCGTTCTCTCCCTTCCCGACCCTGCTTTTTATGTTATTTCTGTAAGTAATAACTCTTAACAGGGTTCCTATTTGCTGGGTTTTTTTATGTTTGCCTTTACGATAGCTGGCAAACCAGACCCAGACCTTGGCTCGGTACCTGTAAATCCCACCATCGTGTAAGAAATCACTGCTGGAATCTGTTTTCTGTGCGTTTCCCATCAGTTGCTGTGTTTCCTTTCAGTCTGTTGTATAAAATGCCTGCCATTGGTCTAAAAATCTGTTTTTGTAAAAATATTTCCATAATGTAACGTCTGCAAGCCTGAGTCACAGAACAGGGGTCTCTGAATTAGCTCCTTCACCAGGTCGTTTCTGTGCTAACTGGCTTGTGAGCTAAATGTAGCTAAAGAACAAGCAGATGACAAGGAAACCATCAGCTGAGGGTGATGACTACAGGGGATGATATCTTCCTTGGAATCCAGTCACAGAAAAGGGAGTTTTTGAAGGGGAATCAAATACTTACAGGGAATTTGATACACCACCAGAGCAGCGTGTTGCACTTAGCGCCCAAAGCGATCCCTCCTGTGCTGGAAAAGGATGGGGGTGATGAAAATGCTGCTGAAGGTTGAGGGGAGTGGGCTGTGCCCACCTGGAGAGCTCACTCTGGGGTGGGTGGCTCTGTGTGTGCGAAGGGTTGCTGTGGCCCCGCTCCTGGGGTCTGCTTCAGAAGGGGAAACCTGCAGAACTGGCTGGTCCTGGCTGTGTTAATCACTAAATCATGGTCAAGAAGAAAGAACCTTTCTGAATCCTTAATGAATCGTAAAAGCCCTGGGATTCCCAAGGCTGCTGCAGTTTGTGTCAGATCTCTGAAGATACTACTGCCTGTGTTTTATAGAAATGCTTAAACAAGATGAAGGCTTTCTTTTGTATTTGCATGTTTTTTCTTTTGGTCCCAGAAGATTGTAGCTCTTGAGTGGGTGGTACAAACCAGTCCCTTCTGCTTCCTGCAGCAGGGAATGGCAGCATCTTATTTTTGCAAAAATCTGTCTCTCTCTCTCTTTGCAGGAGCTGACTTTACAGATGAATTTACTGGAACTGATTCGGAAGTTACAACAGAAGGAGTCTGAGTCTGAGAAGGCTTTTTCCTGAACAAGCGAATCTGCTGTTTGCTTTCCAGCATGTTCTTCTGACTTCCCTCTAAACTATAGGCCGTTCATGCATTTGCTTTATGTTGTGTTAGGCAGAGGGTACTGGCTGTAGGGGACAGAGCTGAGGCCCGCAGATAACCTTGGAGCCGAGCCGTGGCGCAGGGGGTGGTTGGGGAGGACCAGGCTACCTCTCCGGTCCTTGGAGGGAGACACGTGTGGCACGTCTCGCTGCGATGACAGAGGGCATTTCTCTGCCGCCGCGGTGGCCGTGAGGCTGCTCTGAGCCAAGAGAGACCAGGGCAGGCACCAAACCCAGCCCGGCGGTAGGTGGGTGCCCCCTGCATTGAGGTGAATCAAGCTGAGCAATGTGGTCTCCAAATTGCAGTCTCCTCTTCCCATTCAAGGAGGAGGAGCCAGTGTCTCTGGCAGGGGATGGCAGAGGGGAGTTCCTGTCCTACGGGACAGGGCAGCAAAGTGAACTCACTGTCCGGTGCCACCACGCCATGGGAGGTGGTTGGCAGCTGGGGGAAAAAAGTCCAAGGTTTATCTACAGGAAGATGCTTCCATGTGTGTTGAGGCAGAAACATCCTCTTCAACATGCAGACCCTTCCCAGAGAGACCTGCAGGCAGATGTCAGCATTGGCTTGGTTAAAGGAGGATTTCAGGCCTCTGCCCCGGCATTGCTGGACTGTGACATTCACAGTGTGCCCACCCGGCTTGGATCACAGAGAAGGCCTGAGAGCTTTTGCTTTGTTACTTTAAACCAGTTTCCAAATGGAGAGAAATAAAATACAGTTGTCCCATCCCTGCTTGATGAGTGTGGGGTTATGGGGGGCATTAGATTAAAGCTGGGGGGCAGGACGGGACACAACCTTGAGTGTTTGTGAGACCTTTCAGGGCTGAGCTGATGACCCCAAGAGCCTGACTCCCATCCCCAGCACTCGGTGCACAGCAGAAGTTGGGGGCAGTTGCTGAAAACTTGGTCAAAGATCACTTCAAGTGTGTAAGAAATGTGCTGGTGTGAAGCAGGATGGTGCAAGGGGGAGCCTGTGAGCAGTTCTGCTCCTCACGGATGAAGATCAAGTTGGAGAAGCTGTTGGGGGTGGCTCAAAGACCTGGGCCATCATGTGTTGAAGGGCTTTGGTTACACCTGAGACACTGTTTAAGGGTTTTCTGTCATTTCCAGAGCTGATGGCTGGAGAACCAGCTGAGGTATGGAACCCTGCAAAGGTGCTAGAAGAGTTTGTGGTGCCTTTTGGCACCTCCCTTGGTAGGGAGAGGTGGCCATGGAGGGGTTGCCCACGACTGTAGATGAACACACTGAAAATCAGCAGCTACAAAGACCAATGAGGCTTTTGCAAGTTCGGGGCTGAGACCCCTTCCTGTTGCCATCAGGGGTGGGTGTTTCCTCCCTGCAGGAACCTGCTCCCGTGGTTCAGCAGCTGGAGACAAGGTGTTGCTCTTGCTGGGTTTCCACCTCTTGGATGAATATTCCCGGCTGGAAAGTGGGCTGATGTGGCACCTGCCCAGGAACCACCTTGAGCTCTGTCACCACTTGGCCCTCGTCTGGGAGCCCTGCTAAAATGGCAAGGAGCAGAGTGGGCAACATGCCCCTCTGGAGACACCTTCATCCTTCCCCCGAGGACACATCCAGACACAGCAGTCTCTGGTGCTCTTCAGGTGAAGGAGGCATCCGTGTTCCTCTGCGTGTAGCCAGAGCTACTGGCAACGAAATTGCTTCCTGAGGTGAGGATGAGCAAGGCAGGGATGAATGAAGGATCCTATTGCAGGAAAGGAGACTGACTGCCAGGGTGCTGGGGGTAGCACTGCCTCCCAGGAGGACCCCCTTTCTTTGACACAAGCTCTCTTGCGTTGCTGGAGCAGTGGTGGAGCTGACGTGTGGCTGGAGAAGCTGGGGGGCAGCTCATGCAAGCGGGTCAGGGGGCTGCCAGAGGGTTCCCTGCCCTGTGCCACTGACAGTGGAGCCCACCTTGGTCCAGAGCTCCCCATGATCCAGGAGAGCTGGTCCCTGCCATCTCCGCCGCCATCTGTGCCAGGGACAGTTGGTGCCAGGGGCTGCCGGGAGCTGCTCTGGCACTGTCATGACAGCGGTAGCTCTCGGGTGTCTCACTTCCACCATCTGGTTGGGGACAGCTCTGCCAGGCAGCCCATCCAAGCTGAAATTTTCCATGCATGTGGTCAGGTTGTGTTCCAGAAGGGCTTTCCATGCAAGGTGGAGAGCAGCAGGGTGGACAGAAGTGGTTAACTAGTGGGAAAGGTTCTTTTAAGGGAATCTGGGATAGCTGATGATCTGGGAGCATTTCAGTGCAGGAAAGCTTGCTCAGCTCCCCCCCTCCCAAAAGCATTGATGGCTGGTACCACACTGAGATAAACAGATACTTTTCCAAGCCAGTGCCTTTGTGTCACTGGGGATGACACGTTCCTCCAGCCCTGGCTGTGCCCGTGCCACCACAGTTGTGTTATTGCTGGTGACGGCTGGGCTGGGGTTGGACCTGGGGCGAGTGATCCAAAGGAGCTGGAAGGGCTGCGAAGGCTTACCAGATTTTGGCTGTCTCAGCTCCTCGGCAGTTGGGGACCCCTTTGGTGGCAGCTCAGGCGGCTTCAGCCACCCACGGAGCTGGACCTCGAGTTCCGGCCCAAGTCTCCTTGTGAGCCAGAAGCAACGTGGAAAGGGGATGCATGAGAGAATGGAGTTCCCCATTCTGGTGTGAGGTGACCAAAGGGAGAGCTACAGCTCTGTACCAGCCCTGTATTCACCCATGAGCTGGAGGAAGGCGAATGATGGGTGGTAGAAAGGGAAAAGTCCTGTTTCCTGCTTCCTTTTTCTATACTTGGGCTGACGAGGAGGATAGCGAGGCCCTCTCCACATAGGGAGGTCAATTCAGCGTGGCTAAGGGTGAATTTATGCAGGTGGGAGCCCTTGGTGTTGCACGGTGTGTTCCAAAGTTGACCATTACCATTCAGGCGTGAACATTTGGGCTGGTGACTGATGGGTCCTTGGAAACATCAGCTTTAGTGCTCAGTAGCCATCGGAAAATCAAATAGGACATTAGGAAGGGAGCAGAGAAAATTAAAAACATTTTTCTCCTGTGAAATCACTGGTGCACCAGCACCCAAACACAGGTCCCCTCATCCCAAGAAGGGTGCAGGAGAGCTGGAATGCAAAGGCCCTGGGGACACCAGAGATCTGGACCACTTTCCAGCCAAGCTGGACTCCTCTATCTGAAAACGAGGTGACCAAGAGGGGACAGGGTAGAGATAAAACTAGAGGTGGCATGGAAAGGGACTTCACTCTCTTCAAACACGAGAGCTGGAGTGTTACATGAAGCCTGTAAAAGGCAGGTTTAGGTGGAGCAGGTGACTCCTTGAATCCTTGCCACAGAAGGCTGGAGAAGCAGAAGGTTTATGTTGGCTCAAGAGGAGGTGAGAAGCTTCTGGAAAAAAAAAAAAGCCTTTCAGGTTACAGATGGAGGTGATTCCACTTCACTGAGTTGCAGGGGCTTGGAGCCAGGTGGAAGCACCACATGCTTTCACTCAGGTTTTGTGCTCTTGCCCTGGGCTGCAGGACCCCGAGCTGGATAGGCCTGTTCAAGAGTTCCCCTTCCACTGCTGCCCCTCCAGCCATGGAATCACGGAATTGTCGGAGCTGGAAGGGACCTCTAGAGACCATCCAGTCCAACTCCCTGCCAAAGCAGGGCTGCCCAGAGCACATCGCTCAGGAGCATCCAGGCGGGGCTTGAAGATCTCCAGAGAAGGGGACTCCACACCCTCCCTGCAGCCTGTCCCAGGGCTCTGGAACCTCACCCCAAAGAGGTTCTTCCTCACATTGGAGTGGAACTTCCCATGGTCCAGCTTGTGCCCGTTGCCCCTCGTCCTGTCACTGGGAACCACCGAAGAGTCCGTCTCCATCCTCCTTCAACCCACCCTTCAGGTACTTGTAAACATAGATAAGGTCTCCCCTCAGCCTTCTCTTCTCCAGGCTCAAGAGCCCCAGCTCTCTCAGCCTTTCCTCAGCAGGGAGATGCTCCAATCCCTCCATCATCTTTGTTGCCCTACACTGGACTCTCTCCAGCAGTTCCCTGTCTCTCTTGAACTGGAGAGCCCAGAACTGGAGGCAGGATTCCAGTTGTGGCCTCCCCAGTGCAGAGCAGAGGGGCAGAATGCCCTCCCTCCACCTCCTGGCCACACTCTTCCCTACGCAGCCCTAGGATCCCATTGGCCTCTTGGCCACAAGGACACATTGCTGGCTCCTGGAGAGTTTGCCATCCACCAGGACCCCCAGATCCTCCTCCTCAGAACTGCTTCCCAGAAGATCCACCCCTAACCTATACTGGTGCCTGGGGTTCTTCCTCCCCAGGTGCAGGACCCTACATTTGCCCTTGCTGAACCTCATCAGGTTCTTCTCTGCCCAGCTCCCCAGCCTGTCCAGGTCACGCTGGATGGCGGCACAGCCCTCTGGAGTGTCGGCCAGCCCTCCCAGTTTGGTATCATCAGCGAACTTGATGAGGATACGCTCTGTCCCCTCGTCTGGGTCGTTGATGAATAAGTTGAACAGGACTGGGCCGAGTATGGACCCCTGGGGGACACCGCTGGTTACAGGCCTCCAACTTGACCCTGCTCCATTAAGGACAACCCTCTGAGTTCTGTCGCACAGCCAGGACTCAGTCCACCTCACTGCCCCCTCATCCAGCCCACACTGCCTTCATTTTCTAATCGGGATGTTATGGGAGACAGTGTCAAAAGCCTTGCTGAAGTCAAGGTAGATGGCATCTGCTGCTCTCCCCTCATCCAGCCATCCAGTTAGAGCGTCATAGAAGGCTATCAGATTGGTCAAGCATGATTTATCCTTGGTAAATCCATGTGGACCACTTCCAATAACTTGTTGATCTTTCGTGTGTTTGGAGATGACATCCAGAACGAGTCGCTCCCTTATTTTCCCAGGGACAGAGATGAGACTAATTGGCCGGTAGTTCCCTGGGTCCTTTCTCCTTCCCCTCTGCTCCATCCTGACAAACACCTGAGTGCAGAGGAGGTCCCTGTCCTCCAGGCAGCAGAGCACAGGGGGTAGAGGCAGGTTCCTCCTTGGAGTAGCTGCGGAGCAGAGGAGCAGGGTCTCAGCCCCTCGCTCAGAGCCGCATCCAGCAGCCGGGCTCTGGGGTAACTGGTCCCTCGCCGGTGGCTCAGGCCCCAGCGCTCGTCCCAGCACGTCCCCCCCCCCCCCCCCCCGGGCGCCACCGCCGCCCCCCCAGGCACCCAGTTTGTCAGCCCCTCCGCGGGGCCGGGGGGGGCTTCTCCCCCGTTACCCCAACCTCCGCCCCCGGCTCCGCTGGGGACGCGGCCGGTGCCGGTGCCGGCGCTGCCCTGGGCAGCATCCCCGCCCCGGGGTCTCGGAGCTGCCGGGCCCCCGGGGCGCTCCCCGCAGCCGCCGCGCCGGGCCCCCGCCCTTCCGCCGGGGGAGGCG
>NW_015090762.1:1825175-1844377 GCF_001431845.1 Calidris pugnax
CGGAGGGATGCGCATTGCCCGGCGGGCGTCGGGCTCGGCGTCCTGCCCGGCTGCAGCCGCCGGGTGCGCGGGGGTGGGCACCCCCGGACCGCCGGCCCCGCCGCCCACGGGGACGCGGGTGCTGGGGGGGCCCGGCCGGCACAGGCGGTGCCAGCAGGACTGGTGTCCCCAGGGCCAGCGCAATGCTGTCAGCTCGCAGGGGCCTCGCCGGGACCTTCTGACCTGCGAGGCGGAGGGACCAGGGGCCAGGCTGCATCAGGTGGCACCAGCCCCTCTGAGCGGGGTGGTTGGGGATGCGGGGGGGCGTATCCTGGCAGGGGAAGGAGGGTGGCTGAAAGGGGAGAGCATCTCCAAAATGACAGACCACCCCACGGAGAAGCCGTGAAGCGGCACCTGAAGGTCCCCAGAGCTGCATCGTCCCGCTCTCCTGGTGGCAGCTGCCAGCTGGGGCTCGGTCACCAGGCGCTGGACGTGTTTCCTGGTCTGGCTGGGGACGGCCACGTCCTCGATGGAGCTGCTCTGGACTTCCTGCTGCACACCTCTGCCCCACACCTGGGCTTTCCCTGGGAAAGCAGTGAGGTGCTGGGAACAAGGAGACACCGCGTGTCCCCTCGGTGGGTTCCTGTCCCACCCGGGAGGGTAAGCCATTTACCTGGTCAGGTAAACGTTGAATAAGGTGGAGGGAAAGCAGGAAAGAAACCTTCAGCAGGGCCAGAGCAGCCTGGTTTGGGCTCTGTCCTAAAAAGAAAAGCCTGGGTGTTGCTGCCCTGGGGGTGCTGTGGTTTCCCTCCCACCTGGTACGCAAGCATGGATCTCTGTGTGGGGTAGCTGGCTGTCCTGTGCCACCACTCTGGAGGAAGACACACTCCAGTGGTGAGTCCCACACTGGCTGAGACGTGAGGGACACCTTGAATGTGCCCTGGTTGCTTTTGCACCCTGTTCCCACCACCCTGCCAGAGGGGATGTTCACACCTTCCTGCTCCTCTGCTAGGTCTCCGGGCAGGGGCTTGCTGCTGTGGACACCTCACCCTGCCAGAGGGCAGGGCCTGCTGCCTCCAGGATGGCGAGATGGCTGCCTCGCTCCACCGACCTGGCCCGCTTCTGCCAGAAGCTCAACCGTGTGAAGACCTTGGAGGATGACATGATGGAGACATCCTTCAACAGGTGCCTTTCGACCATCGACTTGACGCTGCTGGGCATTGGGGGCATGGTGGGCTCTGGGCTGTATGTCCTCACAGGCACTGTGGCCAAGGAGATCGCTGGCCCTGCTGTCATTGTCTCCTTCATCATTGCTGGCTTTGCCTCACTCCTGGCTGCTCTCTGCTATGCTGAGTTTGGAGCCCGGGTACCCAAGACAGGCTCTGCCTACATGTTCACCTACGTGTCTGTGGGTGAGATCTGGGCCTTCCTCATCGGCTGGAACGTGCTGCTGGAGTACATGATCGGGGGAGCCGCAGTGGCCAGGGCCTGGAGTGGCTACCTGGACTCCATCTTCAACCACAAGATAAAGAACTTCACTGAGACCCATGTGGGTGCCTGGCAGGTGCCATTCCTGGCCCGTTACCCCGACTTTCTAGCAGCCGCCATCCTGCTGGTAGCCACTGCCTTCATCTCTTTCGGGGCAAAAGTGTCCTCATGGCTCAACCATGTCTTCTCAGCCATCAGCATGGGTGTCATACTCTTCATTCTCATCATGGGCTTCGTCCTTGCGCAGCCCAAGAACTGGAGTGCCCAGGAGGGTGGCTTCGCCCCATATGGGCTGTCAGGCATCATGGCCGGCACGGCCACCTGCTTCTATGCCTTCGTGGGCTTCGATGTCATCGCAGCCTCCAGTGAAGAGGCCAGGAACCCGCAGCGGGCTGTCCCCAGGGCTATCGCTTTCTCTTTGGGGCTGGCCACCGGGGCCTACATCTTGGTGTCGGTGGTGCTGACGCTGATGGTGCCCTGGCACACGCTGGACCCCGACTCTGCACTGGCAGATGCGTTTTACAGGAGGGGCTATGCCTGGGCAGGGTTCCTGGTGGCCGCTGGCTCCATCTGTGGTGAGTACAGGCAGCAGCGGTGGGAGCTGCCCGCCCCGCTCGCGATGGGGGCTGGGAATCGGGGCAGTGTGGGTCTGACGTGGTCTTCCTTCTTCTGCCCATTCCTCAGCAATGAACACGGTCCTGCTGAGCAACCTCTTCTCCCTGCCACGCATCGTCTATGCCATGGCCGAGGACGGACTCTTCTTCCAGGTCTTCTCCCAAGTACATCCCCGCACGCAGGTGCCCGTTGTCGGCATCGTCGTCTTCGGGCTGCTCATGGCCCTGTTGGCCCTCGTCTTTGACTTGGAGGCCCTGGTGCAGTTCCTGTCCATCGGCACACTGCTGGCCTACACTTTTGTGGCTGCGAGCATCATTGTCCTGCGCTTCCAGCAGCAGAAGGTGGATGCCCCTCCACCAGTGGCTGGTGGCCGGCCCAGCCCTGAGCCCCGCGAGGGTCCATCCACTGGCGAGCTGAAGGAGTACGAGTCCTTCTCTGACAAGCTCCAGCTGGTGGACAGGGACAAGAGCAAAGAGCAGCGGGAGCCGGGGCAGCTGAAAGCAGCTTTCGAGCCCTACCTGGAGTTCCTCAGCGACTTCTACCCAGGCGAGGTGGTCACAGTAGCTGTGGTGACCCTGATGGTGTCTGCCATTTGCCTCTGCTCCATCTTGGTGTTTGGCAACACCCACCTTCACCTGCCCACCTGGAGCTACTCCCTGCTGCTGGTCCTCTTCAGCCTGGGCTTCCTGCTCAGCCTCCTCCTCATCTGGGCACACGAGCAGCAGCGCAACACCCAGACCTTCCAGGTACATGGGGGCCCAGGCAGGATTCATCCCTCTGCTGAGCTCGGTGGGGTGGGGGCAGCTCTGGTGGACCCATGGGAGGCCCTGTCACCCTGGTGTGGTGACAGCACTGCAGCTGCGGTGGGAGGAGGAGGGAGAGGGTGTCATCAAGCACTGGGAGCGGGGAGGTGCTGGTGTCACTCTCTCTGCACAGTCACCGGTGCCAGGGAGGGGACATCCCCAGCAGCTCGATGTCCATCCTGCAGGATTGCTCCTGCCCACCCTCTGCTGCCTCCTCCACATCCCCACAGCCCCCTGCTCCCCTCCTGCCCGTCCCACCTCCTGCCTTTGGTCTGCCCTCGAGTAACACAGTGGAGCTCTTTTATTCAGCCTCCAAATCACTTTTGTGCCTCTCATGCCCCCTCCTCTCCAGTTTCTAGCCCGTCTGGGCCCCAGTGTGGTGCAGCGGCATGGATGGTAACACCAGTGCCAGCACCACCTCCCTGCCCTGTCCCCTGCCCCCTGGCTTCTCCAGTGAGGACCACATTGGCTCTGGGTTGCACCGAGGGCTTGTTTGGTCCTTGTGATGGTGCCTCTGGGCTGTTCCCGGAGCCTGTGCCCCCGCCTCCAGCCCAGTGAGCAGCCTGGAGAGCAGCTCCTGGCCATTGTTCCTTTTGGCTGCCCTCCTCCCCCCCCCTCAAAAAAATGTCCTTTTCAGAAAGCCCAGGGTTAAAATCACTTTGTTCCCCAGGTTTACCAGCGCTGGCTTTTGTCTCTGTGGTTTTAAGGGTGGTCTCACAACCCTCTGGCTCTGTTTCTCCTGCAGATTCCCCTGGTACCGCTCTCCCCGGCGCTGAGTATCGTCCTCAATATCTACCTGATGCTGAAGCTCAGCTACATGACGTGGCTCCGCTTCGCCGTCTGGCTGCTCTTGGGTGAGTGCTGACGTGTGCCGTGGGAAGGCGATGGCTGCTTCGGGGGAGAGGGGAGTTGGACCTGTTTCTGTACCGGCTGGCAGCTCCGGCAGCTATTTTCCCCCAGTGCTGGGTTTATAAAGGACATCGTGCCCCTTTCCACCTCCCATTCCCCTTTGGAGAAACAAGCCGAGGTCTCCCAGTGTCTCCCTGACCTGCTCTGATTCCCAGAGTATTATGGTTTGTTTCTGTTGAGGTTTGCATCCTCCTTCAAGCCCTGGAACAGAACCACCCCCTGCTCCCGAGGCAGCTCCGTGGGGCTTGAAGAGACCTTCCCAGAGTGGGGTTCCCCCTCCCCAGGAACTGTTTGCTCTTAACACACTGCAGGATCCTTTTCCACCCACAAGCAGCTCGTTTAAGCCCCTTCCCCTGGTGCAGTGGCTCGTGCTGCTCTGCCGGGATGCCACCACATCCCTGTCAGCCTCCAACGGCCGCTCTCGCTGTCCCCGCTGCAGGTCTGCTCGTGTACTTCGGCTACGGCATCTGGCACAGCAAGGAGAACCTGCGGGAGCCCCGGCCCCAGCGGGTCAGTGCCCGCTACGTGGTGTTTCCCAGCGGCAGCCTGGAGGAGAGGGTGCAGGCCGTCCAGCCCAGCTCCCAGCCCACCGCCGGGCTGCCGGACACCGACACCGAAGATGGCAAGAGATGACATCCCGGGGGATGGGGGCACCTGGCTGTGGCAGCATCTGACCCCCTCCCCACGGCAAGACCAGAGACCCCCCTCTCCTCCTCCCAGTCCCTTTGGCAGCGGAGCCACCGGGGCTGCCCTGGGTTTGTGGCTGTATCTGGAGATGCCGAGGATGCTCGCCCATCCCCACCAGCTCCCCCAGAGCCGGGGGGAGGGCGGGGGGCAGGGGGGGAAGGCACTGGCTCCCTCCCTCCCTATCACCAGCACTCAGGAACTGGGTCTCAGCCCAGGGCCTGCCCTGCTCAGGAGGAGCCACATCCTCGCTGCCTCCCCCTGAGCACACCTGGGGGCTCTGCGGCACAGCTGCTTTCTGCTGGGGGCGCAGAGGGGTGCAGAGGGTCCCTGGGGACTGGGACTGGTCCCTCCTGGGCCCCTAGGGACCAGGATTGTGCTGCCCTTCCTGGGTCTCGTCCTGGCTGCAGCCCACCTGCAGAAGGAGGCAGGGGACAAATGCATTTCCCCATCAGCATCGCTGCCGTCCCTGTCCCCAGCGCCACACTCCTAAAAGGCTGGGACTGAGGTGGGGCTGAGGAGCAGCTGGGGACATGGGGTGGAGGAAGGATGTGGCCAGAGTGAGTGGCTGGGCAGGGAGCAGAGGAAGCCGGTGTGGGCTGGCATGGCAGAAGCCCACCTGCACAGCTGGAAGGTCCTGCTATGGTTCTGCCCCAGCCCCATGCTGAGTGTGAGTGCTCAGGACCCCAGATTTGTTGTCTTCTCCTTGGAGGTCCCCAACAGCATCCCTGGGGCTGGGCTACCCAGAGCTAGCCCCCCGCTTCCCCTGCACCCCACAGCACAGACCACGCTGCCCCCACCCCGCCATGGGGGGCTCAGCCCCCCTGGTGCCCCTCCTGGGCTCTCAGTGGCTCGGGATGGGCGCCGTGGGTGCTTTTCACTGTTGCCCCCTCCCTGATGAGCATCCCCGCGCTCTGGGACTCACCCTGGCTGCTGTGGTGTCCTGGGGGGGCCCTGATGTGGCCACTCCTGGCTGGTTTGCCCATGGGCAGCCTAAAGTGGAAGGGAAGGAGGGGGTTTAGTGCGTTTTGGAAGAAATACGTGGAAGAACCATCGAGCACGAGGTTGCCCAACTGCCAGGCCTTGCAGCGTGGCCACCCTGCTCCCTGCAGCATCATCTGCATCCTGCCAGGAGCTGGGGACCGCAGGCAAACTAGTCCCAGAGCTCCTGGCTGGCCAGTCCCTGGGGGTCCCAGAGGAGCCACAGGGTCTCTGCAGGTTGTGCCGGCCCCTGGTGACCCCGCTGTCTGCCAGCGCTGCTCTGTGCCCCCGCGCTCCGCTGCTGCTGCCGCCGGAGCAGCACATCCCTGCTGTGCTGTGGCCCTGCTTGGCACCTCTGTGTAGTGGCTTGTGAGCAACAGGCTGACTCGGTCACCCGCATAAATACTGGTTCTGTCATGGCTCTGGTCGTCTGTGCTGTGTGTGTCCCCCCACAAGAGCCCACGTGGGGAAGATGCTCCCCCCCCTTCCCCAATGCTCAGGGAAGCCCCCCCAAACCCTCAGGAAAGGGAGAGGGACAGTGAGCAGCACTGCGATGGGGTCACAGAATCACATGGGGTTGGAAGGGACCTCTGGAGATCATCTCCCCCAACCCCCTGCCAAAGCAGGTCCACCCAGAGCAGGTTGCACAGGAATGTGTCCAGGCAGGGTTTGAATGTCTCCAGAGAAGGAGGCTCCACCACCTCCCTGGGCAGCCTCTGCCAGGGCTCTGCCACCCTCACAGGAAAGAAGTTCCTCCTCATTGTTTAGGTGGAACCTCTTATATTCAAGTTTGTGCTCATTTCCTCTTGTCCTGTCCCTGGGCACCACTGAAAAAAGACCAGCCCCATCCTCCTGACACCCTCAAGTATTTATAAGCGTTGATGAGATTCCCCCTCAGTCTTCTTTTCTCCAGACTAAAAAGACCCAAGTCCCTCAGCCTCTCCTCCTGAGAGAGATGCTCCAGGCCCGTAACAGCTGCTGCCAAGGGTTAGAAGCTGAACAGAGGGGAGAACCTGTGACCCAGAGCAAATGATGGCAATTATAGTGTGAGTCACTTGAGATAAGCCCCATCCTTGCTGCTGCTATCCCTTCCCGTGATAACAAAGGCATTTCTTTACTAAAATACTATCCAGCAGGTGTGGGGGGGGGCAGCCGGGCTTGACTCTCCTTATCAATTGTCAGCTTGTATTTAAACTCTGCGTTAAATTCACTGTCGGCAGGAAAAAGGTGAGTAGAAAGAACCAAAGCGATGTATTGGGAGCAAGAGAGCCCTGTGCAGGGCTGGGGAAGAGCCGTAAAAGTCCAGAGTAGGCCAGGCTGAGGTTCACAGGCTCTTCTGATCTCTCCTGGAGGAAAGCCCATAGAAGCCACATTACAAAACACGCTCAGCACTCACCGGGGCCGGGCTCACCCAGCGGGGGCTCGCGGGTGGCTTTTTAAACTGGCAAAGACCTAAGAGTTGTCGAGTAAGCCCTGTAACCATTGATATATAATCTATTTAAAGACATTCATTTGTAAAAAAATGCAGAGAAGTTACTGCTGGGCCGCGGCATAGAAAGCAAGGATGGATGGGGGTACCCCCAGCACCGGGCAGGGAGAGGCAGGGAGCGACGGGGACGCGGCTGGCAGGGTATTAAAGGATTGGAAAGTAATTAATGGCAGCCTGGGAGGCCAGCATGCCCTCTCAAGCACATTTGTGGGGTTTTTTTTCTAAATAGGATTACAAAATTGGTCGGTTCATCTGTGCCATACGCCATCCTGTTGCAGTAACACGCCCTGCGCAGGCGCAGAATGGCTGTTAATGGATTTTAAATCGTCTGCCCGTTACAGCACACAATAAAAGGAGGGTCTGGCAGCAACCGTCACCCCCGAGAGAGCCCTCCCACAACAGGCTCTTCCGGAAAATTGTATTCGCAGGAAAAAAAAAATAAAATCCAAGCCGAGCACTGTCAGTGGCACCTTAGGACGGTAGCCTGTCACTGCAGGGAAAAGCCAGCAGCTCCCCATCTGTCCCCCCAACGCCAACCAGGGGGGTTTAAAAGCAAATCCCACCCCCGTGTGCAGCTCACAGAGCCCCCCCCACTTCCCAGCTTGCAGCTTCTCTGTGGCTGCTATTGCACCCCTTTGCTGTGGGAGTATCTTTCCTCAAATTATTATTTTTATTTTTTTTTTAATATAAATAAATCGTATTTTCTAGGACTCATGGAAATGGTCTGATCAGCCCAGCTGGAGCGCGAGGAAATCAATCTAATTAAAATGCATCGGCGCAGTATGTAGGTCAGCGGTGTGACGGCCAGAGCCTGGGAGGGCTCTAGGGGCCACGGGACACGAGTGGCTCCGGCACACGTGCTCCCACGGGGCTGAGAGGGCTGATGCCATCGCGGGCAACAATCCCCCACCCACAGCCTGGGAGCGGGCCAGGGGACGGCAGGGTCCCAGCAGTGAGGCTGCCAGACTGGGAGGAACTGGGAGAGGAGCTACCACTGGTTTGTGGAGAGTTTCCCACAAAGCAGGTACAAGGAAGAAACAGAAATTCCGAGGGGGAATAACATGGGATTTATACTAGGGAGCAGATGGATGCTGGGGATGCTGCCCATATGGTTTCATTGGCAGAGACACTGAACGGGGCTGTGTCCCCCCAGCCCCAAAGCTCAGCCTGGGGAGGGGGAGTACCGCGAGCACGGGGGGCTGAGCTGAGGGTGATCTCAGAGGTCTCAGGAACCAGGCTGGGTGCCCCAGCGCTGGGAGAGCTCCTGCAGGGACCGCCCTGGGGACGGGAGTCGCAGGGGCATCCCAGGGCAGCTCCAGAGCCGGAGATGGCAGCCGCTGTGCTGGAACAGGCCGGGACTGACGCAGCCGCAGAGGTGAGCCCTGTCTGTGCCCGGAGGAGGAGAAGGGGAGCGACAGGAGAGGGTGGGGGCTGGCACCCAGAGAGAGCAGCTCAATGTCCTAATTAAATCTCTGCCCAGCCTCCTTGTTTCTAAATTATCCCTCCCCAACCCCCGGCTCTGAAAGCTGCAGAGAGGAGCTGCAGGGCTCAGTTCAGGCTGGCTGTAAGTAATCCCCTCGTTATCCCTGCCATCCTCCCTCATTATCCCTGCCATCCTCCCTCCCCCGGCACAGGCAGCCCAAGGATGAGGTAAGCACCGTACTTCGTCCCCCAGAGGCCAGCAATGCTGCACCTGCTCCTTCCACCAGCTGGAGAAGGGTGAGGCGTTAAAAGATGACACAAATCACGGGTCCTATTGTCCCCTCATCCCTCCTTGACATGCTGGTGGCCAGGCCAGCAGCACAGGGGTATCCAAAGCATCACAGAAGCCTCTGTGCTCATCCTTCAGAAGCATTTTGCCTCTCAGCAGCCCCAGCAACCAGGCTGCGTCCGGCTCTCCACTGCTTCACCAGGCAGTGCAGACATGTTTTAATAAGCCTATGTGTGAAGGACACGGTCCCATCTCAGCAGCAGCGCCTTCTTTCCAACAGCAGACAGGCCACTCTCCAATCACACAACCAAAAAAGGAAGCTAAGCCTTCACCATGTGTGCAGGGGACAAGGCAAGAAGAAATGGACTTGAACTGTCTGGAGCGAGATTTAGCCAAGAGCCTGGAAACGCTTCCTCAGGGCACTGATAACTTTGTCTCGGCGGTTACACACCGTCCATCAGACGCTGTGGGGAATGGGCTGCAGTGAGCTGCTTCTCCTTCGAAGCCAGGATTGCTGGTTCCTCATGGTCCCACCTGCCCAGCCTTCCCTGGCCAGACTGAAACACTTTAGGGCAGCACCGAGCACTGTGGGACCCAATCTTTGTGGAGACATGAGCTAAGGCACCTCTGCGTGTGGGAGCACAACTCCACACAGGTGGGTGAGAAGCTCAGCATGAACCAGACACATGTGCTGGAGCCCCGAAACTCCCTGCACCCTGGGCTGCATCCCCAGCAGCGTGGCCAGCACGGTGAGGGGAGGATTCTGCCCCTCTGCTCCGCTCTGGGGAGACCACCCACCCCAGTGCTGCCTCCAGCTCTGGGGCCACCAACAGCAGAAGGACATGGAGCTGTTGGAGCACGGTTAGAGGAGGCCACGGAGATGCTGGGAGGGCTGGAGCCCCTCTGCTGGGAGGACAAGCTGAGAGAGTTGGGGGCTTCAGCCTGGAGAAGAGAAGGCTCTGGGGAGACCTTAGAGCCCCTTCCAGTCCCTAAAGGGGCTCCCTGGGGAGGGACTCGATCAGGGAGTGGAGCCCTAGGACGAGGGGGAAGGGTTTGACACTGAATGAGGGGAGATGGAGCTGAGATGTGGGGAAGAACTTGTTTGGTGTGAGGGTGGTGAGAGCCTGGCCCAGGTTGCCCAGAGAAGCTGTGGCTGCCCCATCCCTGGAGGGGTTCAAGGCCAGGTTGGAGGGGGCTTGGAGGAACCTGGTGTGGTGGCAAGTGTGGAGCAACCTGGTGTGGCGGCCCAGGGCAGGGGGTGGCACTGGATGGTCTTTAAGGTCTCTTCCAACCCAAACCCTTCTGTGAGTCTATGATTCTATGATTAAAACAACACGCAGTTCCAAATTGATGCTTGTTTTATAGAATCTCATGTAATGATTTCTAAATGTAACATTCCCAATTTATGACACTCAAGGATCAAAATCTCAAAGCTTGTTGCTCTTCTTGCAAAAACTCTAGGTTTTGAAGAAAAAGACATTCTAACCCAACATCTTCGGTACATGGTGTGTGAGTGCAACTTGAGGCTGTTTCATCTTGTGCTATTGCCTGTTCCTTCGGAGATGAGACCAACTCGCACCTCTTTACAACCTCTTTCCCTTTTCTTTCCAGGGTAACACTTACTGGCAGGTCCAGGACCTCTACACCAGGACCAGAATTTGCCTGTAGAGCTTTGAGGACCCCACAGCAGCCTTTGCTCTGCATGGGATTCCTGGTCACCTGCAGTCAGAAAAGAACGAGCAGGAGGATGTGTGACGTGGGATTTTTGGTGTGATCCTTGACAGTAGCAGTGGTGCCCAGTGGGTGAGACACCAGCGGGATTTACTCCAAGTGCCAGTAAAATGGATCCTGGGCCCCCCAGCAGCCACCCCAGTGCCACCCACCGTGCTGGGCTGGACACCGCTGCTGCAGAAACAGGGTGCTACCCCCGTGCTGCGAGACACCGCAGGACAGGCCGCAGCTCACCCAGCGGCAGGCTCACAGAGATCTCTGTTCACCAAGTCCTCTGTCTTAACGAGAGCACGCTGCAACCAGGGGGACATGGGAAGAGCTGGGCCAAGCAGCTCCCTGATTTTGCGGTGGATTTGTTCTAAGGGGTTCCAATCGAGGACATACATGCATCAGCAATATTTAAATATGCATAAGAGGCTCCAATACCTTCCTAGGAAAGTTACTCACGTTCAGTCTTTTCAGAGCCTTGTTTTCTTTCAGGCCAGCTCCAATGTGCAGAGCTCCTTCCACTGAAACACGGTTGTTTCTAAAAGCAGATAAAAGGCCTGCTTCAGACACTGCGCTGCAGGCGCTCCACAGCCGCACTGCTCAGGCAAAGGATACGCAGCCTCCTGCTTCAAGAAAGCATGTTATGTCCAGAGGGAATTTAGGGCAGCTACCTCTACCAACTCCCTTAGAGGACGGTGTTACAAAGAGCGGTCAGCCTCTTCTCCCAAGGAACAAGGGGAAAGGGCCTCAAGTTGCACCAGGGTGGATTTAGAATGGATATCTTCACAGAAAGGGTTGTCAAACCTAGGAACAGGCTGCCCAGGGAAGGGGTGGAGTCACCATCCCTGGAGGGATTTAAAAGCTGGGCAGACGTGGTGCTGAGGGACATGGGTGGTGGTTTGGGCAGGGTCAGTTTGATGGTTGGACTGGGTGATCTTAATGGACCCTTCCAACAATAACGATTCCATGATTATAACTAAACAATTGTATTTGGGAGGCTAGAAGCAGTGAGGAGTTGCCAAATCCCACAGGCAGACAGAGGTGAGGCTGACACAGCTCCATGTCCCAGTAAGTGAGGCTGACAATAGGCACAGGCACAATGTGTGCAACACGCACACAGCTGGCCATGCAGATCACCACAGCCTGAAACAATCAACCTTCACACCTCATCCCTCTCTTTTCCCACTACTTGTTACTTGTTACTACCCCAAAGGACCTGGATCCCTTCCCTCGCCCTGGTTCCTCCCCTACACATCCCCTAACGGGCCTTGTGCCATTCCCCAAATGCATTTCCCCCATGTCTGCTAACACATCCCACAGCCCCTCGGCAGTGACCCCAAGTTTAAGGGGAAGAACTGGGATTTGGGATTCACTGCTCTCTGCAGGCAGGAGACCTGAATGGCTGCCGTGGACTTTGCCCACTGCTGCAAAACGGGAGAAACGTGCAGCGAGACCCGAGCGCGACTCACCTGACACTGCGCTCTTCCAGCACATTGTTGGCCTTAGGAGCCTCCCCCAAGGCAGCTGCTCCACCGTCGCCAAAGCCGCTGTAGGAAACACCCAGCATTTGAGGAATATGTTTGCCTGAGACATGACATAAACACACAACTGAAAATCTCCCTGTCAGTTGATACAACCTTGGAGAAATACCCTTTCTACGGACTGCTGTCCTTGCTACTCTCCAAAGTGCAGCTGGGACTTGCTGCACTAACGCTAGGACAGTACGTGCAATTTGCATTGTACAAGTGGTGAAATTAAATTACTTTAGTAGCTCCCTTCAGCCTATGAGGCCTAAACAGCCTGGAAGAAGTGTTTCTTGTTTCAATGAGAAACTATTTTCTTTTAGTACAGTTATAACTGTATATGGAATACAAAACAATTTCTGTATTGATTTATGAATCAGAAGGGAAATGAAACAATTCAGAACATTCATTATAGTAATTTTGACTCCAAAAATGGAAAGAACTAGAAATAGAGAAATAAAGACATATGGAATACCTCAATAGACAATGGATGATTTTACTGTCTTAGTTCCAAGATCTATATGATCCCAGCTGGACAAGCAAGGGCACAAGGCAAACAGTACATCATGGCACTCATGCTCGTTTAAACAGATAAAGCTTCACATGAGTTCTCAGAATTTAAAAACAGGTGTGAAAACATTTCCTACCCCCATGCCTTTGGCCAAGGCAGCTTCCCCTTGGCTATGGAAATGGTTCCAGCTGATTTTAAGTTCCTTGAATCCAATATCTTCTGCTACTGCCATTCCAAGAATTTCACCTAAGAAAAAAATACAGGAAGCCAAACAGTTTAAGAGTTAAAAGGATTAAGTTTAAAAGTTAAAAGGAAGCTCGAGTTAGCAACTCTATTACCTCTGCATTACCTCTAGGCAGGTTACAACATATTATTTTCTTTGATACGGCATTTACCAGCAGCTGTGTACAGTAAAAGCATCTGTGTTCTCTGACCACAGGTTGCAAACACAGCAAAGAGGAAGAGAAAACCCAATCACTGTATCACAAAGCCAGAGTCTGCTGCTCATGCGTGGAGATCCAGTCACACAGGCTCATTCCAGCCTGATGGGAGTCTGGAAGCTGACACTAGGCAATCAGGTACCTTCTCGCAGTCCCTCACCCCTCCCCAGCGCCGGCCTCCAGCCAACTGGAGCCTGCTGGGCTGTGCTGCTGGCACAGAAGCCAGGTCCACTCTCTTCAGTCCTTCCCAGAGCTCCTGCACCATCAGAAAATCTGAATAGGTCTCCTCACCGAGTGTTTTACAAGTTTCCAACAGGGCAGAGGAGAAATGAGGTTGTCAACCAGCATAGGAGAAAAGGAAGCCATTGCCATGCTTGAAGAGCAGAAGACTGGGAGAGCTGTCTGACTGCAAAGGCATCAGGAGGTGAGCAGGACAGGGGTGGGGAGAGAAGCAGCCACTGCAGCCTTCAAAAGTAAAAACAAGACAAAAAGCAGAACAGATCTGGGAAGGAACCAAGCGAATGGCTGGTGTGTTCCCAGTGGCCAAAAAAGATGATTATGCTTGTTGCCTCTCCTGGGAGCCAGAGAAGCCCATGGAAGACATGAAGGAGGCTATAGCAGATGAGATGTGATGTGTGATGATTAAGGGTTGTAAGGCAGCAGACGGAGAGAAGATAGTGGATTTTTCATGAAAGACATGACCAGGGGAGACTGTGGATCTGACAGACAGCATGGGATGCGGCATGGGAGAGGAAAAAGTTGGTATCTCCCTTTTTGAGTGTGTACCCGTCACCAACAGCGTTGGAAGTAGAGGGATTTGGAGCACAGTTGTAGGGTTAGACCAGGAGGAGGGAGGAGATTTGTGAATCTTCAGCCTGGAGATAGTAGCAGAACCCATGTCTGGGGTTGGTCAAGCCAGCCATAGATGGGGAAGATGACGTATGTGCCAATAAGGTGCAAAAAGGAGATGAGCATAAAGGCTGAAAAATCAGGGATTAGCAATTACACCATGAAGAGTGTTCTGCAGATGTGGACAGTCAGGAGGAAAGGACAGGGGAGTTCAGCCCAGCATAAGTGTGCCTGGGGAAACCAGTATGGACTAAGGCCCAGAGAGCAATAAACAGGTTTCATCACATCACACGGCATCACAGGAGCAGTGCGAAAGCAAGGATGTAACAATTAAATAGCAGCATCCTTAAAAATCAAGAATCAAAGAAAAAAAATGCACATTAATAAGGTCAAGACCAACAAGGACATGGAAATGACAGAGCCAAAGTCATGAGCAAAGGAAGTCTCCAAACCACAAGTTGTCAAGGGTGGCAAAGTAAAGTGGAAGCAGAACCCCCTGCTCATTCTATTATCACATTCTCCCCTTGGTACCTGCAATCACCTCTCGGTGACAGGGAGCTAGACTGAACTGCTGGCAAACTCCATTCTGCTGGGGTTTTTCTGCTCTTGTTAAGCATTTTACACACCTGTGAAAGCTGAAATAATAATCAAGAAAAAAAAGGAAATGATAGTTCAGTGAAAGGAGGATCATCAGAACTTGGGAAGTAGGAAGAACAAGGAAAAGAAACAGAAGACACAAAGCCTGCAATGCTAGAAGACAGAGAACGAAGCCAAATGAATGATGAATGAAGCTGAATGAACAAATGATGACACCGGTTTTGCCTACAAAGAGCCAAAAATACTTTTTGGGAAACTGAAAATATTAACTAACCCTGCTCTCCTAAGGTCTGAGGCAGACAAGCAACTCATTAAGCTGCATTGCTAATTGCTGCAGCACCCCTCACTGTGCAAGAAGCAGAGACAGCATTTTACCTGCTTTGTCACCAAACATGTTGTAACTCAGATCCAGAATTCCCACTTTGCTGTTTGCTGTCATGGCATCTGCTAAATATTTTGCTGTGTGATCATCAAATTCATCTCCTGAAAGCCGGAGAGACACAATTGTAGTATTTTCTAGAAGCACTGCAGAAAAGGTCCTAGGTCCTTCAACACCTAACTTGTTATCGGATAAATCAACAGCTGGGGAAAGAAAAAACATTATCAGATCATTAAATCTTATTGTACCAGCACCTCACCTCTACACCACAATGGCAGAAGTACTGCCAGACTTGGAAAATAAGAATGATGAACTCGAATATGGCATTTTAGTAGGAACAGAACTTAATTTTTGAATTCGCAACCTGTCCCCAAGATAGGCTCATTCACATTTTGCCACATGAATATAGGACATGAGACAAAAGTGCTCCATGTACAACTGTGTTTCCCACTCCAGGCAAAACCTACACTAGTATGTATGACTACTAAGTCATACAGGGTTTCTTGGTTCCTCATCATGGCTGGAAAACGCACGCGCAGGCAGGGAGAGACAGCAAAGCTAAATGTAACACTGGAATGGATGCGAAGACACTGAGACCCAAATAGGAAAGCATTCACTTCCCTGCCTGTAGGAACAAAGGGCATGGACTCCGCCAGGTGGTGAAGTGAAGATGTTTAATGTTTTATTTTTACAGCATATATAGTTTCTCTCTGTTGATCATGTGCTGTGCTCTCTACACAAATAGGTTGTGGGGGCCTGTCCACACGCCGTTACGAGCAATACAAATGGCTACAAATAAGTGTTCGTGTGCCTAGGCTAATTAGTCATTATTATTTGTTTTGTTATTGTTATCTATTTGCTAGCTTACTACCTATTTCACATTATCATATAAGGACATTGTTTTACTGTTCTCAAGGCTTCCTTCCCATCACTCCAAGAACACCTGCCGAGCTCTCGCTCAGCAGCGCGTCTCCACAATTCCTCACTCCCCACATCTGCCCACCTACATCCAGAATGGATTTTCCTAGCACAGAAGTAACAGAACCCTAAACCTCTGATACTGAATCCAAACCACTAGAGAACAAAAATAAGGAAATCCCATGTTAACAGGGGTTTCACAGCACTGAACCTGTCCCCTTCATCCATGATGACTTCCTGACAAAGCCTATGGGTTCCCTTCGTTATAGGAGTTGTGTTCTCAGCTGTCTAATCTGACCCTGTTCTTTCTGGATAAAATACATCCTGCAGTGCAGCAACGAGCCCGACTTACAGCAAAATTCTGGTTGTTTCCTGGCAGGGACCTGCGGATTCAGACACTGAAATGGGAGGTTAATGCAAGTGCTGGAAAATGTGCCCCAGAGCTGTGAGAGGGGCTCCAGGCAGACCTCTCCTGGGTCTCTACTTGGCGCTCGTCACACAGAAGCAGAGGACAGGAACCCCTGGGCTGTCTCGGCACGTAGCACCCTCAGGTTTGGCAGGGGTTGTTAGTCCTTTGGGGTACATGCTGCACAACCAGCTGTATCCCACCAAACTGCCTTCACTGCCCCCTGACTCTGCCAGAGTGCAGGACCCTGCCGCGTGTAACCCACAGCCCAGACACCCTGTCCACGTATAACCAGGATCTGCTACTCAAATTATGAAAGGTGGGAGCGTCCCTGGAAAATCAGGGACTAAACCCATGATCTCTAGACACAACACTGCCTGACTGAGACTGAAATTCAGGCAGCTGCTCTGCATCTGCTCTCTGTACCCGCAGTACCTGCAGCCTAATGCCACAGAGGTGTCAGACACATGAAATGTCCCAGGGAAGATCAGGCGTGTGCTGCTGCTAGAACAGAGCCTTGCAGGTTCACTTGAGATGGGCTCCTCTTCCACTCCGATGCCCTGTTTTCTTAGATGCTACTCATGCAAATTCAGCTTACAAACCCTTAACCATTATTAACCACATCCTCTGAATAGTCTACGTTTCTGGTGAATGTTTCCAATCCACAATTAAAGCAGAAACTCACTCTTTCTCCTGGCTTTCCAGCAGCTTCACGGCAATAACATGACCGAGCTAACTCTGGCTAGTGGCAGCCTAACTTCACAAAAGTAAATGCTATTAAAATGGGTGGAGAAACATGTCAAAACAGCACGGTTTTAAACACTCACCATTCAAACACCACCCCAGTTCTGGTAGCCTGTTCACACACAAAGTCACTACAACAGCAGGACTGGTTGAATCCACAAAGAAGTCGGCCCAATGTCCTCCTCCGCAGCAATGCATCCACTAGATAACGGCAGATGAGAAAATACAAACATGAAATGTAGCACTTTTCTTTCAGCATCTCTGCAACTGCAGCTGCCCCTTCTTCCTGCAGCCAGCTGTCGCTGAAGTCTAACGTGAGGACAGAGGTATCGACCGTCAAGGAAAGAGCTAAAGGCTTGGCACCCTGAAATGCAAAAAATAACCCCAAACTGGGTCATTCACAGTTTCACTGGGTTCACAAAGCTCTTGTCAGTGTTTCTGTTTCAGCTCCCCTTAGTCTGGCAGGGCACAGGGGATTTCGCAAAACCATCAGCAGAATCACACAAAAATCATTTAAAGCTGAGCTGGAAAAGCAAATACTGAACACGGTTTAAGATATTTCATTTATGTTATTAAGGAATTAATGTTTCCTTCTATAAAAACGATGAAAAGTATGTTGACTGTCAATACTCACGATGCAGAGGAAAAGGTTCTGGTGCTTGATGATGGACCTCTCTGGACATCACTTCTACCTGGCAGTCTGTGAGTACAGCCATAGCCAGCACCTCTTTATTTACAGCTGTTCTGACCTCAACATTTAAGAAGCCTGTATTCCGCCAGTATCCTCATCCTTGTCAGTGAGATATTTGAAATTAAACAGAAGTATGGCAATGACCTTATGATTACTCAACAGATACTGCAAAATCAAATTATTTTCTCCAGCCTCAGTTATCAGACACAGGAAAAATTAACATCACCAAAAATTAGTATGAGAGGCTGCACCCTTTTCATGGTCCAAACTACACATTCCCAAAATGCCATGCCCCACAAAAGCAGTTTTCATGGGTGGGACTACTTGACACAATCTAATGTGCGAATGTACAAAAGGTGTATTATTCCTTCCTAAAAACATTAATTTAAAAAATGTGGAGTACCCCAGGGGAGACAACACACTCTCGGGAAGAATTCCCATCCCAAAGGGGAAGGGAAGTAACGACACACCTGCACATCCCACCCTCCCACCCCTGTCCCACGTCTGGGGAAGGAAACGTCTCCTGTTCCTGAGCCCTGCAAAGGAGCCTGCTGACAAACCCTCGCCACCCGCCGAACACCAAACCTTCTGCAGCGAAACACTGGCCCCTAACTGGCATCCAAACCGCCAGCCAGGCAGGCAGAAAAGATGTGCCCCTCGACATGCTCTTGGCATAAAAGTTGGGTTGCTCTGATGCCGTGAAAGACGAAATCAGGACTCAATAGCCGGGATGACTATTAAGCAGGTATCCTTTATTGCAGCGCTGGATGCACAGGGGATCGCTCCTCCAAATGTGCGTGGCAGACGGAGTCGGTTTGACAACATATATGCATACATACATACATATTCATACAAGGAGTCTTAACATATTCATTAGTTTCCAGTAATTCATTACCATATGCTACCTCTCGCTTGGAGTTCTCCATTTGTCAGAGATAAGATAACATTGTGCTGGCCTCATGATTGTTGCCTACATGCCAGCCTTCCTGTCTTGTTACTTATCGTAGCTCTGCAGGGGTTGCAGGCCCCTGTTTGTGGTCAGTCAGGCTACATTTGCTAAGTCATACTTAGGTAAGCAAACCTTCAAGCCATTCCTGGCCTTATTCTTTAATTCAGCTCTAACACCCAAAGGAGTTACGACAACATGTTCCTCATTGGGAAAGACAAAACTGACAGTCCCCAGGCTGGGGTGTTTGCACTGGTGTCTGGTTCTGCCGAGGGGCCACAGCTCAGCCTGACAGCAGGGTGTTGGAGGGGACAGCCCTGGCTGGTTGGCGGGGTTTGACCCAGGGCCCCGGGGCAGGTGGCCCTCACTCGGGGAGGTGGTGCTGCGGTCCCTCACCCACGGGCCTCGGTGCTGCAGGCTGAGCGCCGGGCCCGGTGTCTGCGCCGCAGGAGGCTGCAGGTCATGCCAAAGGCCCAGCACACAGCCAGGTGCCGCTCTCTCCCGCTGGGCTGCTAGGGTCTTCTTCGCCTGAGGGAAAAGAGCGTTTGGGAGAGTTTCACCAAGAATCCCACAAAGCCCCAGCACCCGCCGCCTCACTGTTCTCCTCCACTGCCACCGCGGGGATGCGGCCTAGGCCAGGCTGCTGCCCCCGGGCCCAGAGGGGGAAGCCTGGCGTCCCCCTGCCCCCACCCCGGGGACAACACCCACGGAGCCGGGCCGGAGCCTCCCCCGCCGGAGGGGACCCTTCAGACCGCACTCGAGCTCGCCGCGGCCGCGCCGCCCCCCCGCCGCCGCCATGTCAGGCCTGCGCCCGCCGCGC
>NW_015090762.1:1845066-1902248 GCF_001431845.1 Calidris pugnax
CCGGCCCCCCCAGGTACGGCCCGGCCCCCCCAGGTACGGCCCGGCCCCCCCAGGTACGGCCCGGCCCGGGGGAGGCACAGAGCTGTGGTAAAACGCCTTGGGACGGGAAAGGCGAGGTTCGCGTTGTCATGGTAACCCCCCAAAAAAGCCAGTTTGCGGGTTGTTCCGTCGCCGGGGGGGGCATCGGTGCGAGCCCCCCCCTCAGACACACGAGGGCACCTTCTTGCTTCCTAGGGAGAAACTGTGCTGGTTTTGGTGACCAACTTCATTGCCACCGCAGAGCAAGCCCAGGGCAACTGTCCCGAGGTGAGTCCCTCCCGGTGCTCGGTTGGTGACCCCCATCGGTGCCTCTGGGCCAGTACCCAGCATCCCCCGGCGGGGCCCGGCAGATGGGAAAATGCATAAAATGCATTTTCAGTCCCAGCACAACTGACTCCCCTCATCCCCGTTGCTCTGTGGGTCTCGATGCCTGACCTGTGCTTGCTCCATCCCACCTGCCCAAGCCGAGATGTCTGTCCGGGCAGACCGGCCAGGAGCTTGTGGTGACCAGAAGGAGGAGGGAGGGACACTGTCTGTTGGGTCCTCGCCAGCTCTCTGGGCTTCTGGAGGGCTGGGAACACTGTGATCTTTGCAGGCTTTCTCCTGCCTTTGGACAAGGGAGCTGCTGAGCTGCGTTGCCCCAGTGCAGTACTGCTGTCCCCAGCTCATACCCATGACCTGCGTTCCTTCTCGAGTCTCACGTGTATTCCTCATTTCTTGACTTGTTGCTCCATCCGCTTACCTCTGCTGTGCCATTTTCTGTGATGCTTTTACACCCACTCCATGGATACCTGTGCCATGTTTCCTTTATAACTCTCTGCTGCAAGACTAGTATCCTCTCCACCTTGGTGTCCTATTTTTAGGAGGAACAGAGCTTGAGTTCTGGGTGGTTTCACAGTCAGCCAACACTTAGTGGTGTATATTCTCTGGGAGAAATCTTCCCTTTAAGGCTGGATTCAGGCCAGCTCCTCGATCGAACTCTCCCAGGCTGGACCAGGCTTGGCAGACAGGAGCAAGTGTCTTTTAAGCAAAGTCACTGCTGGCACCTTGTGCCTGAGCCAAGCACTGTTTGTCCCTTTGGATTTTGCCTGCACTGCCATGTCCAGCCTGATCCTGCTTCCACCACTCACCCGGTGCCAGCTCTGCCGGGCTGGGCTGCTCCCCAAACACAGGATGCTCAAGAGGAGGAGAGACCCTGGGTTTGGACTGGGGAGAATGGCACTAATGATCCCTCTGGAAAGTGTTGAGAGCTCCTGAAGTACTGGTGGCTGCAGGGGACGTCCCCAGGGGCAGATGTGTGCCATGGTGTATTTCAGGGCTCTCTCCCAGGCAGCCATGGGCGTCTCTGGATGCTTGTATTTGCCATGTGCAGGGCGAGGGTACGGAGGGAGCGGAGCATCCCGTCCCGTGACAGTGCTGTGGGGTGACTGGGTGCTTGCTACAGCCTTCACCCCATGCTGCTTCTCAGTTCCTGGCTGTGGGACTGTAGCTGACATTCATGTTTGGAAAGCTTTGAAGAGTTAGCAGTGACAGCTTTTGACTTAGCAGGAAGTTCTGAATATTCTCAATTACCCAAGTATTCCGTGCTGGCAGAGCAGGGGAAGGTCTGGCTGGGGCCAGAGGCAGCACCCCAACACAGGACGGGCTGTTGGAGCAGTTGATGTCTGTGTTGAGCTCAGGCCTGTGGCTGAGCTGTCACTTGTCTCCTAGAGATTCCTTTCAGTGTTGGTCTCAAAAACTTTGAATGGCTGGAAACCCTCTGCCTCTGTTTGCAAGAAGCTCTGAAGGTAATGAAGGTGATCAAAATATAATTAGAGCCAGGAGGTGTCAGTCAGACAGTGCATCTGCTCTGTCCGGGTACAAACTCTGGGTCTAAGGGGCCATTTCACTTAAATTGTGGTGTTCAGCATATCCAGCTGTGCTCAGCTCCTACAGGTCCAGGTGCTGCTGATGGATGTGCACACGAGCAGCACTGGTCCCAGCCCCGAGGAGCACAGGACTGTCCAAAGGGGATGAGAGAGGTGTTAGATGTTGGGAGAAGCCTCATCCTTCTTTGCTCATGTGTGATCCTGCTGGTGGTTTGCTCTCCAAGAAGGTCCACTTTGCTTCCCAGCCCCCGCTACGCAGTTGCACAGCTCTGGAGGGCTGGCAATCATGGTTGTTTCTGATTAGATTAAGCATAAAGTCATTCTCTACCCACATACTTGTGACTACAGAAAGTAAATATAAACCTTTCAGCCCTCAGGTTCCAAGAGTTTATGCACAGATTTCTCCCTTTCCATACAAGCCCATCTTTGCTGAATTTAATTTCTGTCTGAAATCACCCCTGTCCCAGGGACACAAATGCTGTGAACTCTGAGCACCATCCAAGCCCTGCTGTGAGCACCATGTCTTCAGAAAACGGGCACTCCTTCCCCTGCTTGTCAGGACACCAGTACTGAATTCCTGTCCTGTCCCAAACCTGCAGTTCTTGGGTAGGTTCCTAGAAAAATTTGTTACTTCTGATTTTCCCAAGCTTTTAGGCCCTTACACAACCAAAACCAAGATGCAGCGATGGTTTAGAGACCTTTAGGAGCACAGATCCAGGGCACCATGAGGGCTTTTAATGGAGTCTCCATCTCTCTGCTCCTCTCACGATGCGCTTGTGGCACATGTAACCTGGTTTGGATCATCCCTGTGGAAAGTGCCAGCACCCACAGATAGTTTTTTCAAGGCTCATTTCCACTAAAAGATGGAAAGAGGCTGAAACCTTCTGGGATGGTTTTTAGGTTTTCTGTAACAGCATCGCAGACTTCAGTGCCTGAATTTCTCCTGAGCTTTGCAGCTTGCATGCCCTGAACACTCAGAAGTGTCTGTCTGCCAAGTAGCACTGGCCATGTGTCTTGTTACCTGGACCTGGGAAGGGACTGACACACTTGTCTGCCAATATCTGTTCTCTGGGTCCTTCTGGAGGCTGAATCCGTGACATCTGATTTGAATGCAGGATGACAAGGTGCTCTCACAAGTGCTTGTTACAGCACTGCAGGTGGGTCCTGCAAGCTATGACTGGGCCATCAGTGGGGATGAGGAGCATGAATCCAGTAGCCATCCCTCCCCAGCAGTCAGACAGGACTCCCCAGTCTGTCCAGTACTCCTGCAGGCTTGCCCTTAGACACCCGCTCTCCTTACTCCCAGGCCCCTTCACCTCCTCATCCAGCCCGACGTTGGCTGTGAATCACTCCTCCATGGGCACACCTGCGCTGACTGGAGCTGGTGGCACCCACAGGCATGGGAGTCCTGCCACTGGTTTGGTCCCACTCCGGCTTCTGGCATTTAGGCACCCATATGCACATACAGGATAGAGCCAATCATCCAGGAAAATGGTTAGAAATGGAGTTTACTCCAAGGAAGGGTCAGGCTGTGCTGGTGGTCAGGGCAGCTCTTTACATGCAACCAGGCCTTTGCATCCTTTTATGCCTCTATTTTCCAATGATTTTTCCTTCTCAGCTCACCTAGATCCCTCCCTTTCCATGGCTTTCCTTCTTCCCCTAAACATCTCATGTCCTAAATGTCCTGTGCAATCCTAAAATGCTCTCCTGCATCCCATAATGATTCCCATACCACTGGGCACTGCGTTTGTGTCCCCCCAGCCCAAAGGTGCTTCAGGCAGTGGTTCCTCTCGGCTAATTGTGGTGGGTTTCACACCTGGAACAAGGGGCTGCGCCTGTCATGGAACAGCTCGGGGCGGGGGGGGGGCCTGGCAGACCCCAACTTCTTCTGACTCCATAACTGGGGTTTCCCACCTGCCTTTGGGCCTCCATGTCCCTCTGGGGTTTCTGATGGGCTGGTGACTCCTGCAATGGCCTGGGAGTACCCGGGAAAGGTGTTGCTCACATTCCCCCACCTGCCATAGTCTCTGAAGAGGAGCTTTTTGCTGCTCCTGGTAATGGTGGGTCCAGAGTGAAGGTGAAGCTTTCGACAAGACTCTTGTTATGCCGTATTTAGGGTCTCTCCAGTCCTTTCCCAGGGAAATTGTGGTGGTGATTTACAAAGTGCTAAATGGGCTCTGCCGTTAAGGCCCTCCCGAACCCAGCTGGTTCCCAGCCCAAAGGTCCCAGCTATCTCCTGAGGCTTCCTCTGCTGCCGAGGCAGAGGAGGTGAGCACCCCGGGAGTGTGAGGACAGGGGGAGAAGGATTGTCCCTGCAGATGCCTCTCTTCTCGCTGCCTGGAGGCTGCCCAGGTTCTGGAGATGGTGATGGCTTCTGGAGGTGCTGGGAGAGGCAGGAGCCGCGGTGCAGGAGTGTGGATGAGCAACTGCCTGGGGTGACAGTGCTTCTCTGCGTCTCTCTCAGAGCCCCTCTGTTCTGGACGCAATGTGCACAGAAGATGCAGACTGTCCCATGGGAAATCCAGTGCTTCATGGCCATGGTACGTGGTGTTTCGCTAAAGAAAACCCATAAAATCATTTAATTCCTCCTGTTTGGTAGCAAACAGATCCACAAAGCCGCCCAATTGCCTGAGTTCAGTGCTTTTTGAAGGGCTCTCCAGCCATTTATTCTTGGAAAAAGCTTAGAGCAACATGTCACAGCTGGATGGGCAGGTGCTGCGGGGACAAGTCACTGTCACAGCAAATCCAGGGGTGCTTTGTTCCTGATGTTGGCAGCTGGAATGGAAACCAGTGTGCCATGTGATTGGCAGGGTTTCCTTTTGTAATAAAACCTGGCTTTTTATCTCATGGTGATGAATATGCACAGCCCCTCCTGAGTGCAGCTGGAAAAGGATATTATTTCAGCTCGAAGAGGTCGGTTGCCAAAGCTTTGTGCGTGGGATTGTCCCAGCTCATTGTGTTCCCACCCTGGGAGGGGGTGGCTTCGGCAGCTGACAGTGGCGAGCGGCTGCTTGTCTTTGTAAAAAGGCTCCTGTCCTTTGGCCTCCAGGGGGGTTTCACAGGGAAGTTGTGGGGTGAGGAAAGCACGGAAGATGGTCCCAGAATCATCTCTGTGGCTCAGGTTTTGAAAAGACCAGAACAAACCAGTGGCCACAGCACTGTCCCAGCAGGGGAGCTGCAGAGGAGGTACTTTGAAAAGGAATAGTAAATGACATACCTTGTTTCATTTCTAGGGATAAAAACGGGGAAATGCGTGATGTTCAATACTACCCACTCCACCTGTGAGATCTACGGCTGGTGTCCTGTGGAGAACAACACGCTGCCCAGGTGAGGCACAGGGGGAGGGGAGAGCAGGCTTTGACAGTTGAGAGCTTTGGTTCCTTCCCTCTGTGCTCTGTGTCACCAGGGGCCTGGTCATGTTTGCCCGAGGGGCAGCCAGGCTCAGGGAGGTCTTTGACATTGGTCTAACAGTCAGATAAGCCCAGAGAACTTAATGCAAGAGCATTTATTGCAACTCTCCATTGTAGTCGAAGTCCCAGGGTCGTGGAAGGGACTGCAGAGTGAGGGGAATGGGGATATGTCTTGGCTGCTGTGCAAAATTTAAGCTCGTTGGTGGTTGTTTTCCAGGGAACCTCTTCTGTCTGAGGCGAAGAATTCCACTCTTTTTATAAAAAATACTGTCCACTTCACCAAATTTAACTTTTCCAAGTAAGTATGATGCTCCTCTGGCTGGACCAAGCCTGCAGCCGGGTCCAGCCTGTGTCTGCCGAGGGGGTGGGCAGCCAGGGTGGCCGAGAAGCCATGAGCCATCCCGGACGGGTTGGCTCGGGCTGTTGCAGTTTGGGGTAGTGTTTTCAGGAGAAGGCCAGTTTGCAGGTGTAACAGCAGTGGGATGGGGAGCCCTCGGAGGGAGAGACTGCTGTTCGTCTGCCTGTCTAGAGCTCCACAGACAGAACAGGCCAGTCATTCCCAAGGACTCATTTTACCCCATATGTTTTTGCATTTTAATCCCTGCAAAATGGTTTCAGAGGCACAGTGCAGGGCTGTGCCGGCCTCGCAGCCCCAGGCATGCTGACTGCGCTGCCTGACTCCAGCAGAGACATCTCAGGCTGGTTGTTACATCTCAGAATCACATGGGGTTGGAAAGGGCCTCTGGAGACCATCCAGTCCAACCCCCCCTGCCAAAGCAGGTCACCCCAGAGCAGGTTGCACAGGAATGTGTCCAGGCAGGGTTTGAATGTCTCCAGAGAAGGAGACTCCACCACCTCTCTGGGCAGCCTCTTCCAGGGCTCTGCCACCCTCAAGTAAAGAAGTTCCTCCTCATGTTTAGGTGGAACTTCTTACATTCAAGTTTGTGCCCATTTCCTCTTGTTCTGTCACTGGGCACCACTGAAAAGAGACTGGCCCCACCCTCCTGACACCCTCCCTTGAAGTATTTGTAGGGTTGATCAGATCCCCCCTCAGTCTTCTTTTCTCCAGACTAAAAAGACCCAAGTCCCTCAGCCTCTCCTCCTAAGAGAGATGCTCCAGGCCCCCCATCATCTTTGTAGTCCTCTGCTGCACCCTCTCAGCAGTTCCCTGTCCTTCTGGAACTGGGGAGCCCAGAACTGGACCCAGTGATCCAGATGGGGGCTCCCCAGGGCAGAGGGGGAGGATGACCTTCCTCCACCTACTGGCCACACTGTTATTGATGCCCCCCAGGATGCCATTGGCCTTCTTGGCCACAAGGGCACATTTCTGGCTCATGGTCATCCTGTTGTCCACCAGGTCTCCCAGGTCTTTCTCCTCAGAGCTGTTCTCCAGCAGGCCAGCCCCCAGCCAGTACAGGTGCTGGAGACCACCTCTGAGGAGAGTGGTGGGAGCTGGGTGGAAGCCAGGGGAAAAAGTAGAAGCACAAAGGCAGAGGTGAAGGCAAGGAGCTGGGAGGGGAAGGACCGTGGCAGGTGCTGTAAAGGATGGTAACTCCATGTGTTGACACCTCTGGGCTGGTTTTTCTCCACCCTCTCTCCAACTGAGGCTTTAGGAGCAGTAATGTGCATCTCTTCCCAGAGCAGGAGCATTAGTGGTCCCACAGCAGCAGCAGAGTCTCCTTGTCAGGGCTCCCCACCCCTGACAGCTCTACCTCTCTCCCTCTCCTCTCAGGTGCAATACTTTGCAAACCAATGACCCCACCTATTTCAAGAGCTGCACGTACGATCCATTCTTCAACCCCTTCTGCCCTGTCTTCCGTGTCCGTGACATGGTGGAGGCAGCTGGAGAGACCTTTGGAGACCTCGCTCTGCAAGTATGGAGGATGACTCCAAATTCCCCAGGGATGTGGGCAAGGGGCAGGGGATAGGACTGACCCCTGAAATACTAGGGGAATGTGTGGTCTGAACAGGAAAGAACTCAGCAAATCTCTGATCCCATGCTTCTCCTGGGATAAGATACATTTTTCAGGGGGGGTGCATCGGAGTTCGCATCGAGTGGGACTGCAACCTGGACCACCCCGCTGCCGAGTGCCGGCCACGGTACTCCTTCAGCCTGCAGGACAGGGGGTACAATTTCAGGTGAGGATGCTGGGACAGTGGCCACCCGGGCCTGTGTGTTGAGCATACGGCAATTGTTCGAGGTCTCCATGTTCCTGAGTGATGCTCTGGAGGAGCAGCAGGGACATCGGGATGTAGCTCAGCTCAGAGGCTGTCAATACCAGGGTGCCATGGTGGCTCCCACACCTTATAGCTTTCTGTGTTGGAACTGCAAGGCCTGAGGGCAGGGACGTGGGGCTGTTGATGCCTGTGCTGACCCTGAACTGGGCGCACTGGGAGCTGCGTGCTCCCAGGGACCTCAGCTGGGTGCCAAATGGAGACTGATGCCCCGCTGCTGATGAGTCGTGGCAGCACATGCATCGCCCACCTCCCAGCCCGCTGGAGGACACAAGGTGTGCAGAGGCACATGGTGGCCCTAGCAGTCGCCCGGCACTGGCTGCCCTCTTCCTCGCTGCCTGCGGGAGCTGCCATGGCTTTCTGAGCCACATCCGATGTCCCCCACAGAACTGCCTCCTACTTCTGGGACTCCCAGCGGCGGCTCTACCGGAACCTGCTGAAGCTCTATGGCATCCGCTTCGACATCTCTGTGCACGGCCAGGTACCGTCTCCTCTGCAGACCCCCATGTGCAGTCCTGGCAGCCTTGTCACTGGGGCTGACACCTTGCTCCACTCCCTGCTGCTCCATGGCTTCCCACTAGCCTCGCTTCTCCCCACCCTGGTGAGCTCTTCACCTCTTTCCAGAGTTTTCCAAGCAGAGCAGGGAAAAATAGTCTCTTCCATTTGAAGAGAAACTTGTAATGCCCTGAGCAGAGCAGGTTCCCTCGCTGGGGATCTGGTGTGGGTGTTGTGAAGTGCTGGACCCTGTAGGCAAGGTGAGCTTGTCTGGGCAGAGGGCCTCTGGGCATCTCTGTGGGTCTCGTGGTGGGAGCACCCTGCCAAAGACCAACCTGAACTCTTTTGAACCTGGACAATTAATCCCTTCTTGATTAATTGTACCCTTGGGGAGAAAAGGCATGGACATGGCTGATGCTACATTGCTGTGCGGCATCACTGACAAACTCAATACTCAACCATGCAAGATAGAGCCTGTGCTGAGGGGACTTGTCACCCCGAGAGATGTCCACAGCTGGTCTGTCATGCTTAGCAGTGGCCGTTTCCCCTGAAGAGGGCAAAGCATGTGGTGCTAGGACAGGGTGCCTTCTGGGCAGTGAGATCAGGTCCAGGAGGTGAGGAGCAGGAGAGAATAGCCAGGAGAGAGACAGGAACCCAAAAGTCTCTTTCCTCAGAGACACCAGACTCATTTGAGCAGAGAGGGACATGTCATGTCAGGGCTGTGTAAGATGTTCGCTGGGATGTGGTTCTGCAGGTGGCAGCTGCTGACCCCTGCAGCAGGAAGGGAGCTCCTACCATCGGCAGGTCACAGTCACCTCTTTGACGGCCAAAGAGGTTTTGGTTCTGTAGCAGTCAGGTCCCAACAACTGGGCACAGAAAAACGGCCCGGGTTTCCTCCAGCACCTCCCTGCTTTAAGCACGGTGTGCACGGGGCTTGTCCCGCAGCCCTCACCGTCTTCCACCCACTGTTCCCCCTCCACACGCTTCCTCAACCAGGCTGGAAAGTTCAGCATCGTTCCTGCTGCCGTGAGCATCGGCACCAGCATCGCGTTCTTTGGTGCCGTGAGTACTCCAAATATGCTCTTTTTCTCCCATCTATGGGATTTGCCCCTCCTCTGTTGTTTTTCCTGCCAGCCTAGAAGGGGAGGTTTTCTGGTGGGGTGTTAGCTCCAGTTCTCCTGTTTGCCATCATTAGCAGTAATGACACTGCCAGCTCAAGGCTTCTGAGCGGGTGTTTGTGTTGGCCTTGGGAAGGTGCATTGCTGGGGCGTTGCTGGCTGCTCTGTCCCAGCTGCCTCCACCTGCAAGAGAGAGCGTGTTTCTGCCCTGACCCTGAAGAGAGCCAGCATCTGGCTCCAGCATGGGCCTTGTGTTGTGGCCATTGAGATAGGGCAGCCCCTTGCAGAGCGTTTCTGTGGCTCTTCCCTCTCAGCAGAGTAAGGGGGAGCCTGGGCCCCCCCCCGCCCCCTCGTTCCTCTCGACTGTGCTCGCCCCGGCCTGCGATGGCAGCTCTCTGCTGGAGCAGCCCTTCCCCTGCGTCCCAGATGATCCCCTCTAACCTCCTGTGCTGCTGATGGAAGCAGGTGGGGTCAGAGGGGACCTGGTGGAGCTGCCAGGGTGGCCTGGGCCAGAGGCAGGTCAGGGTCACTGTCCCCAGAGTGTGGCCAGCTGCAGGGCTGGGTGGGAGCCAGAGGGCCAGCACTCCTGCAGGAGGTGTCACTGCCATGCTGTGTCTGTCTGCAGGCCACGGTGGTCTGTGACCTGGTCCTGCTCTACCTGGATGCGAAGGCTGACTTCTATTGGAAGGAGAAGTTTGAGGAGGTAAGGATGGTGCCGCTTTGGAGAGAGTGAAGTTTTGGAAGCAGATTTAATGATTTTCTGCCCTTTGGTTAAAACTCAATTCACAAGATCTGGGAAAACCTCAGTGGAGCAGTTCTTAGTCTTTGCCTCTTGGGCTTGGTGGCTGGTTGGAGTGAAACCTCAGAGAGACTAAATTCTTACACCTTTAATGATGACAGGCTGCAGAGTGGGAAAGAGGGACCCAGCTGGTGTGGGGAACGCTGTACCCTGACCTCATCTACCGTCAGACGGCAAGGAGTCCTTGAGGGGACCCTACTGTAGAAACCTGACCCAGCTCCACAGTTATTCACCTTCCAAAGTGAATCTGGCCAAACTCCAGGTGGAGAGGGGGCAGGTCTCCAGCAAGCACCTCGGTGCCATGTCAGTGCTGACCCTGCAGTTCAGTGATGGGTTTTCTTGCTCTGTGTGACCCTCATGTCACTGCCCAGCCCTGGGGAGTCGGGGGTCGTGGGGTGTGGGCTGGGGGTTCCCGCAGAGCAGGAGAGCTGCCGGCCCTGGCACGGGTCAGCTTTGGCTTTAGCTGGCCAGTTCTTGGAAACCCCAGCTCCCCTTGGACTGCCCTGAGGCTGCACCATCCTACCAGGGGGAAAAAATGTTGTTCCTGATGATTGATCTGCAATCACAAGTGGACTTGGGGTCTCAAACAAGGATCTGGCGGTATGGGACTGAGCAGAGCGGGGCAGGACCTCCCACCTGGGATGTCCCCTTGTTTCTTGTACACTAAGATGCCTCTGTTCATTTTCCAGGCAAAACCCCCTAAAGGTAAGGCCGAGCCCAAAGCTTAGGGACATCGGGAATGCTCCACCACTAGCGCCCTTCGCTCCGGAGTGACCTGCAGGTAGCTGCAATGGGGGCACGGCTGCAGCCCAGATGGAGGTGGCCCAGTTCTCCTGGCCTCAGTGTGTGCTGCTGGAGTTAGGGTCTGCCTTTGCTGGAGAAACATCAGCAGAAGTTCTTGGCTCCTGGAGCTCGAAGCCATCCGCAGGGCAGCTCCCAGCGCTGGTGGTGCCCCAGCAGAGCCGGGCTGAGGAGCTGCTGCGGCAGCCAGAGCCCGACGGGAAGCGCTGGCCCATGCTTGGCACAAGAGGCTTAAAGCACTTTGCGCTTCATCTTCCAGATGGCCCTGGGCCTTGATTTCCCACGAAAAACAGGGATGCAAGGAAATAAAGCTGTTCAGAAAGCAGGAGGGGGCTCTGCTCTGTCTCTAGCCCTGGGGGGGCTGCAAAGGCTTTGGGGCGCCGCTCTCACACCTCACAGTGCCCTGCGTGCTTCCAGCTGGGATGGCTTCACCCCAGCCTCCCTTGTCCATGGGGAGCTCCCCAGGGAACCCCTTTTGCCTGTGCTCAGGGAGGGTTTAAGAGCAGACCCCCCTGGGCTTGCTGGGGGGGGGTCCAGTAGCTCCTGCGCTCCCCAGTTCCTACCTCCTGCCAGGGCTGATGCTCAGCGAGGACAAGTGCAGCCCTGGGCTGAGCCTGAGCATTTTGGGGGTGCTGAGCCCTGTGTTATTGCCTGCAGGAGAGTGTGCGGCAGGGACTGCCTCCATCAGTACCCGTGGGGTGCTCTGGCAACCCCGCAAGCCCCTGAGCTGCCTGGCTCAAAAACACAGTGTGTGGAGGCAGGTGGGGGTCCAAGCACCGTTTAATGCTCCCTGCTGGGACTGCATGGGATTGGAGGGGTCCTGCAGCATCACTCCTCCTTGGCTGCCTGACTCCCCCCACCCCCCTGCCCTGGCCATCCCCTGCCACCCTCCTTGAGCTGCTGCAGGTGGAACTGTGCCACCAGCTGCTTGGTCATGGTCTTCAGCGCAAGGAAGGCTGCCACCATCTCGGCGAGGAGGAAGGCCAGGAGAAGGCTGTGCACGACCATCTCCAGCGGCAGGCGGATGAAGTGGCTGTCCGTCAGCAGGAAGAGCAGGAGAGGGAGCTGGATCAGGAAGGAGAGGAGGAGAAACCCAGCCAGCTCGGGCACCTGTGGGAGCAGAAGCCATGGGTGGGGTGGGGGAACCCACTGTGCCCCAGGAGCTCCCTGCATTGGCCACTCTGCTGGCCTCAGCACCCGGGTACCGGGGACATCCCTGCCACACAGAGCTGTGCCTGGGTATGGTCAGATGCGGTCAAGCCCAGTTCTGGGGCATCACACCCATAGCACGGGGAGAGAAACAGTGGGAGAACAAGTCGGTCTGCTTTATCCCCTGCCTCCTGGTCCTGCCTGTACCCACAGTTTCCTCCCAGGACAGCTGCAGGCGGGACTCCAGGAGGAATGGGCAGTGATGGGCACTCAGGTCTTGAGCAAGGCGACAGCCAGCATAGTTACAGCATCCCCCAGCAGGGCCATCCCTCACTTGGGACCAGGGCAAAGAGGGGGCGCTTACCTTCTCCTGCAGGTTCCCCACGTAGCCCAAGTAGAGGCGGGAGCCCTCAACCAGTGAGAGGATGAGGAAGGCAGCGACCAGCAGGAACTGGTAGTGCTGAGGCAGCAGCTGGTACTGTAATGGGAGCACAGCCTCGTCCCAGCCAGCCCCATCCCCTGAGCACCGTGCCGAGTTCTCTGTGCCCAGCTTCCCACCCCTGTGCCCACCTACCTGTCTGCCCCATGCCCAGCTCCCCGTGTTCTGTGGCCCGTGCCTAGCTCCCTGCGACCAGCCCTGCCCGCTCCACCCTCCCAGTTTAACCTTCCATGCCTGGAAAGCCCAGTGGTTGTTCTCACAATTTCCATTTCGAGGAGCCAGAGGTGAGCCAGCTTGTCTTGTGGGGGACAGGGCATTTTGCTTGTGTGTGTGTGAACCCATAAATCTGGAAGAGGCTCCCCTCTCCCCTGCCCACCCGTACCCCGGGAGGTCAGTCAGGAGCAGGGTCACCCCATCACCATGTGCCCCATGGGACAGTACCTTCAGCTGCAGCATCATCCCCTCGGCCAGGAACCAGACCGGGAAGTAGTAGACGTTGAAGTAGAGCATCATCTGGAGGGGCAGGCTGGCCAGCACCTCGTGGGCTAGGCAGGGGTGGGCAGGGCAGGCAGTGGTGGGCAGGGATGCCCAGAGGAGCCCTCTGCCTCACAGCCTGGGGAGGGAGGGTGATGGCCCCCGCCATGCCTGGGGGGACGACTGGGTAGCAGGAATGGCGGTTCGCAGCAAATGCACTTGGTTTTGCTCCCCCTCATCAGTGGGTGGGTGCAGGGACCCTTCGGGTGCTCCCAGCTCAGAGGCACCCGGCTGCTTTAGTGATGTGCTGAGGAGTGGGCTTGTGGTGATGAAGCAACAGCCAAACCCCCCCAGACCGAGCGCTGCTGCCTGTACCTGGGTGGTAGGAGTGGGCAGCGCCGCTGTCCCGCGTCTTGTTGTTGATGAAGAGGGACCCGCTGAAGGCCACCAAGCCCCGTCGGAGGTTGGGGGGCAGAGGGGTGTGCGCAGCCATGTCTGGCAGCCGAGCCCCACTTGCCCCAGCCCGGCTCAGCCGGGATTAGCCAGAAGGTAATTAGTGGCATGACATGTCAGGCTAATACGCAGGACCACATGGCCATTGGCTCCCTAGGGACAGGGCTGCTGAGCTGGGAGGAGGACAGGGAATGAAAATTCCCTCCTAGGACACCAAGCCCATGTGGGAGCCACAAGGACACAGAGCGTCTCCTACCACGGCAGCTTGCAGGGATGAGCAGCAGGTTGTACCCATCACCATGATGGGGACGCGGTGGTGTCCCCAGCCTGTGCATCCTATGGGCAATGCCCTCCTTCTCTACACCCTCTCCCAGCTGGGTTGTATCAGCGTAATTATTGCTCAAAACTCCCTGACAGATGAGGATGCCCAGGGAGGGGATGGTGCTCTGCCAGAAATACTTCTTCAAAGCCTCCAGGCTCATGGAGCGTTTTACCCATCATCTTCAGCTTCCCTTCTAACAGGTAGGGAAGTCTACACGCTCAGCATCCCAAGCTCCATCCAGGCTTGAGGGTTCTGGGAAGGGCAGTGGGGGATGGTGTGTGAAAGGGTGGTTGAGCCAGAAGTGAATGGCAGAGAAAGGGCATGGTGCTTTGTGGCCTTCATGGTCAGTCCTACCCAACAGGCACGGTCTCATCTCATGAACTTCAGCCTCTGACCTATCCCAGAAGGTGCATCAGAGAAGCTGCTGCAAATATTTGGAAAGCATATTGTAGATTTGGTCCTTAAGGGCCCGGTGCTGGCAAGGGACAGGAGAAACTAAATAAAGAGAGGATTATTCTGCTTTATATGGCCAAATGAAGCTGCAGAGCTCATTGCTGTATGCTGGCAAAAAAACTCCATTGGGGCTGGAAGCGTGGTTAGACCACTGCATGACTGGCTGAAGCATCAAGGGCTTCCATGCACAAGGACCCAGTCTCTCAAGGCAGGTCCATGCTGTGAGCACAGCTCAGGGTGCATGTTTCCAGCTCTTCTGAGCATCATTGACACCACAGTGTGGCCCCATGGCCCAGCTCAGGTCAGCTGCTCCCCGGTCCTTACATTACTTGTTAAAAAAAAAAAAAAAAAAAAAAAAACAACTATGCAAAGTGGATTTCACAGAAAAATCTAACCAACTGTGGAAAAAATATGCCCTGCTATAAGCGTTGCCCTCTTATTAGAGAAGGACCCTGAGCGGAACAGAAGGGTCCTTCTGGTCATGACTGGACAAGACATCAAAGATGGCATTGGTGAGAAGACAGTCTCCACTGCATCAGGAAAGTTGTTTAACCACAGCCTGTAACACCTAACACCTCCCAGCCTCAGAAGTGGCACTGGGAAGACTTGTCTGGAGATGGTTGGCCACCACCATTCAACCTGGATCAGCTCTAGCTGAGCCAAGGTCAGCCAGCCCATGGGACAGGGGGACAAGCGTGTCAGTGTGGGAAAGGAAGAAAGTGAAACTACTTGTTTTACCACAATCTCCTTGGGGACTGTAAAAAGAAGCAAAGCGAGAAGTAAATGCCAGTAAACAAAGAGACAACATTCACTCAAGCAATGGGCAAGGTGCAAAAGCGAGGGTGGGGATGGATGGACAAAGGGTGAGGCCATACTTAGTGTCTGGGAAACCACCTTGTGAGGAGCGGTGATATTTTTTTAAATGAAGGCTTAGGGCATGAGGCAACTAAAAATAAACCTGTCTCCTGGTGCAATGCTGCAACATGATGTCCAGGGGGTTCTCATGTGTGCAGGAAGCGAAGATGTGCTGTGCCCAACACGTGAGTCCCTGGGTCCAAACATGGGACAAGATGTGAGCAAGGTGACAGGCAAAGCCCAGCATTTCAGGAGAAGGAGCTGGTGGAGAGCTTGGGGTCTGGGGGCATCACATGTGCATGGGGAACCCAGGTGAGCAACCTAGGAGATACCCGGGCAATCTGGTGAAGGTAAATGCAATGGGGCAATGCAGCCGGGGATCACGAACAAGCTGCATGTGCCCCAGCTGGGTTCAGCTAATGGTGCTCATTCCTGATGGGAACAGGCAGTTTCTTAAGAAGAGCTGGAAACTTTCTGTCCTGGCATGGGAGATTGCAAGATGCACCTGGAGAGGTGGCAGAGGAGACATCTCAGCCTTGCGCAGCTCCAGGCCACGCTCACCACTAGTAAGCATTTGCGAAGATGCTGGATGAAGTGTCCTGGGTCCAACACCATCCCACACCGGTGCAGCAGAGCAATGTCTGCGGGTGGGTGTCATGATGCCAAGCTATGCCAGCAGCCCAGCCCATGACCCAGCACGTGTCCTGAGGAACATCATGTGGTGACTGGCATTTCTCATGTCACAGGGTGATGTTCCCAGCCCCAGATGAAACAGCTCCTCTGTGAGAAGGGAGATGGGACTTGTTGCCCACACCGCAGCCATAAGCTTGGGCAGAAGGTCCTTCCTCAGCCTGTGCTTGGTCTTCAGTTCCATGAACATGGGGCTGATGCCTGCTGTGCACAGCTCATGCCCAGCACTGGATGAGGCCCCAGCAGAGGCAAAGGACTCAATGGGCATTTTCCTGAAAAAGGAAGCGCCCTGCCAATCTGCCCAGGACTCCAGAGGATGCCAAGAATTCAGCTGAGCAGGAAGACGGAGTCCTTGCAAAAGCTCAGCCAAGCTGTGCTGTGGGAGCACATGGGGCACCAGAGCTACCAGTCTACTCATAGAATCATAGAATCGTCTAGGTTGGAAGAGACCCTTGGGATCATCGAGTCCAACCATCTACCCTGCTCTACAAAGTTCTCCCCTACACCATATCCCCCAACACCACGTCTAAGTGACTCTTTAAACACATCCAGGGATTGGAACACTCAACCACCTCCCTGGGCAGCCTATTCCAATGCCCGGCCACTCTTTCTGTGAAAAATTCTTCCCTAATGTTCAGTCTAAACCTACCCTGTTGGAGCTTGAAGCCATTCCCTCTCGTTCTGTCACTAATTACCTGCGAGAAGAGACCAGCACCAACCTCTCTACAGTGTCCTTTCAAGTAGTTGTAAAGAGTGATGAGGTCTCCCCTCAGCCTCCTCTTCCTCATACTAAACAGTCCCAGCTCCTTCAACCGCTCTTCATAAGATTGATGCTCCAGGCCCTTCACCAGCTTCGTTGCCCTCCTCTGCACTTGCTCCAGCACCTCGATATCTCCCTTGTATTGAGGTGCCCAGAACTGGACACAATACTCCAGGTGTGGCCTCACCACGGCTGAGTACAGGGGGACAATCACCTCCCTACTTCTGCTGGTCACACTATTTCTAATACAAGCCGGGATGCCACTGGCTTTCTTGGCCACCTGGGCACGCTGCTGGCTCACATTCAGCCACTTGTCAATTAGAAGCCCCACGTGTTTTTCTGCCAGGCAGCTCCAGCCACACTTCCCCAAGCCTGTAACACTGCCCGGGGTTATTGTGGCCCAAGTGCAGGACCTGGCACTCGGCCTTGTTGAAGCTCATACCATTAATGTTGGCCCAATGATCCAATCTAAGTCTCTCTGTAGAGCTTCCCTATCCTCCTGGGAATCAACACTCCTGCTTAACTTGGTGTCATCCGTGAACTTGTTGATGATACACCCTATGTCCTTATCAAGATCGTCAATAAAGATGTTAAACAGAAATGGTCCCAACACTGAGCCCTGAGCCCTCCAGCACAGATGTGCCCGGGGAGAAATCACAGAGCTCTGGGGGGTGTCACCACATGGTACCCTGGTGTCCCCAGGCACCCCTAGCTAGGTCCCTGGGGAGCTGCCAAAGCAGAGTCTGACCATCCCACCAGTGAGACATGGGATGCAAAGCCACAGCTCCCTGGGGAGCCTGCACCAGCCGTGGCTGGGCCACAGGGAGCAGGGCAGCCCCAGCCACCTCTGCCCTCAGAGAAAGCCCTCACTGGGCATGGGGACATCAGCCTTAGCCTTTTGGGACCTAAGATGAGACTTGCAAGTTCACATCCCTTTGTGGATCCAGCAGATATGTTCAAGAAGAGGACTCTGTTCATCGCTGCATGCTGGAGCATGTTGCCTACCATCCCTTCTGGTCATGCTGCCTGGGAAAAACCTTGCAGTGAAACCAGAAGAGACCAACCAGAGAGGTGACAGATGAACTGGTGGTATTTCTACACGGCAAAGATCGTGAAGTCTGTAAATAAATGCAGGTGAGCTGTACACAAGTGGGAAGAGTGCTCAGAAGAGGTGCTTGCACCATCCAGCTGACCTGCAGAGGTGACCCAAAGCCTTGGAAGGAATCAAGATGATCCAGATCTCACAGATAGCAGTGCTTTAATTCATAGGGCGTGAATCAAATTAAAAATATAAATCCTCTTACTTTGGGCTCAGGGTAAAACACTGATTTGGGGGGAAGAAACCTCCCCTAGGGCAGAGTACTGGAGACTCTCCAAGGGGGGATTCTTGTCCACCAGTTCTGCTGGGCTGAAGGACACGGGGCTGTGGGCTGGCCAGGTCCACTCCTAAGCTAGAGATAAGGCTCTTCTTCCAGCGAGGAGCAGAAAACACAACAGCAGAGCACTGTCTCTGAGATGAGAACTGCAGCCTTACCACTAAGTGACAGGAGGAATGAGCCAGAAACACCCCTCTGGCTACTTCTCCTTGAGAAACATCTCAGCAGCAGCACTAATCCTGCAATAATCACTATGGAGAGAGATGTCTCAAGGCTGGCTGGAAGAATGGCCACTGAGCCCAGGGGCTGCAGCTCTCTGGGGAGCCCCGCTCTGCACCCTGGGGACTGACCGAGAGCTGCCAGTGCAGTGCCCCAGCCCAAACTGCACCCTAAGACATGGGGAGCAACGCTCCAGCCCCTTGTCTGGTGTGGGACGGGGAGATGCTGTGGTGCTGGAATGGGGACCCATGAGCCCCAGAGCCCTTGGCTTGGGCAGGACCCACCTCTGCTGGGGGGTCTGGGCAGGGCAACCCGCCTGGAGAAGGGAGAATGTGGAACGCAAACACGGGCTGTACAGAGACCACCCGGCGTGACCCCATCTCCCTCGACCCCCGGTGCTCCCCAGGGTGGGTGGGCACAGGGAGGGCCATGGCAAGCGCTACAGCCATGCGGAGAGGGAGCGGGTGTCAGGGGATGTGCACTGGGAAGGGGCAACGTGCTTGGAAGCACAGGGAGCAAAGCAAGGCACTCGTGCTGCGTACAGGGCCGAGGGACGTGCTCGGAGCAGAGCCCTCTGGGGACCCCTCAGCAGCAGCCACGTGGGATCCGTGTCTACTGGCAGTGCCAAGCCCTGCTCTCTCTGGGGGCTGCTTTTCCCCTGGGAATGGCAACAGCCGAGCCCCAGCCTGGCAGGCAGCAGGGCAGGGGAGCCTTCGGCCGTCTGTGGGGAAGTTGGATGCGGGTTCATCCAAGTCTCAAAGGGACATGACTCAGCCACGGTGATCCCGCGTGTCTATGGAGCTGCCATCCCATCTCCCACTGGTGAGTGCAGCATCAGGAGAGCACAGCTACCAGAGGTGTTAGGAGCCTTTCCCAGTCAGCCAGGACATATCTCCGGTTCTAAAAAAGAGAAAAAACCTGGCAGCACTGTGAGGTGTTTCCCAGTGCGCACAAGCAAATGTGCTGGGTGTGCCTGGGCACTGCCCTCGGCGCTACTCCAGCCATTGGCCATCGGTCCCCATCCCTCCACCCGTGCTGCTCGGCACAGGGGCACAGCCAGCCTGGCCAGGACAGCAGTGTCCCCTCCTTTGCCCTCACTCACACGTCACTATCCAAAAACTCAACTGCAGTTCCTTAATTCCGTGTAAAACTGAGGTCAAACAGTATTTTTTTAACTTAAGCCTTTCTGGCATTCAGCTGAAAATTCAAGGAAAGCCTCTGAGCAGCAAGTGCCTTTGGTCCCAGCCAAAAGGCAGCTTTTTCCCGGCAGATCTGTGCACCAGCGCCGTGCAAAGGGGACACAGCAGCCGTGCCCACCCACAGCGGGGCTCCTGCCACCCCCAGCCCCACCACCCAGCAGAGTGGCATCACCCCTGGGGTGGCTGCCAAAGAAGGATGCAGCTGTAACTAGTGTCCCCACACAGGAAGTAGGGACATGGCCCAAGCAGGGGGCTGGCTGTCCCTCCTGCCAGCCCTTGATGCCCAGCGCACCCAGGACCCCAAACCCAACGTACTTGCCGTGACGGACAAACAGCCTAAAAGGTGCAAAAGCAGCAGGAGACAGAGAGAGAAAAGACATTCAGGTTTAGGCAGTCCAGCTCCCTCCAGGCTTGCTGAGCCCCACCATGGGGGCCAGCAGCTTCCCCTGCCACCAGGCTGCCCATGAAATGCCACCTCCCTCCCAGCTGCAAACTGGGTGGCCATCAACCATTTCCTGATGTACTGGAGATGATGGGCATGACCCTTCCCCAGTCACTGGTGGCTGATGGACCCTCAACATGCTCCCCATCCCAGGGGTGCCCAGGGTGACTGAGCTGGCTTGGGGCTGCCCAGGGGCTGGGAGTGCTTCTAACCCCAAGCTATTTGGAAAAGTCTGCTTTTATTCCAGATGTGGAAACATCCTAGGGACAGGGACCCACATTCCCCCCTCAGCTCTGATTCCCACCCTAAAGGCTCCTGTTATCACCCCCCCAGCATTTCCCTTTCAGCACAGCATGTTCTGCACCCACCCTCTGCATGCAGGGGTCCACTCTTCCCTGTGTGAAGTCTTAAAAACAAAGTGAAGGAAGAAAAATGCACTTTTCTTGTGAGGTACTCCCCAATGGACCAGAGGCTGAGACACCAAGGGCCAGTGTCCCCGCACAACGAGCTCTCCAGGCTTTGCTCCTGCAGAGGGTTGTGCATGGGCAGCACACCCAGCTCCTCTGCAGGTCCCACTGACTGACTGGGTGCCCAGGGGCACCCCAGCATCAGGCGGTGCTGCCATGGTGACATGCCAGCGCCCAGTGGCAGTGAGAACCACTGTCCCATCTAGTCTGTGCAAGGATTTAGATCCTGGTGTTTAAGACAAACCTCCTGTGTGGGGGGTGCCAGACCTGGGGGTGGCCAAGAGGCAGCACTGGGGGGGGGCAGAGTGAGAAGGGAAGGAAGGGAGATGTGAGAAGGGTATAGAGTGGGGAGCATCGGGAAAGAGCTGCCCAGAGCCTGTCGGCGTCCAGCCTCGGGGTGCTCAGCCCTGCCGTGCACCCCACAGCTGGGCTCGGCCCCTGCCCTGGCACTGCTGGTTCCTGCAGCATGTCTACTTACTCCACATCACGCTTTCGGATGGTTCTGCCAGCAGACAGGACCTCAGTCACCTTGGATACGATAGGGTCGTAGTTCATGCTGGCCACTGCCACCACCTCGTCACTCCTAGGGCCAGGCAGAGCAGAGCAGTTAGGGCAGCCCCAGGTGGCCACAGCTCCATCACCCAAAAAGCAACATGCTGAAGAGCAGTGTGAAGGAAAAAGAAACACCCACTCCAGGGTTAGGACCCATCCCAAGGTGTGAGCACCACAGGGGCTGTGCTAGCAGTGTGGGACAAGGGACAGGAGAGGTCTCAGAGCTGACATTGCAGGTTGGCCCCACTGTGGTCTCTCCGATGCTCACATGCTGGCATGGTGAGCATCACTGGGGGCCCAGGGAATGAAGATAGCTCTGGGCACCCTGGCATCTGTGGGAAAACACCAGCAAAGGTGGATCTGGTGGTGGGTAAAACCTAGACATCAGCAAGGATCCCAGTCGTTGCTGCCATCTGGGCAGGTGATCCCTGTGCTGCTGCCCTGTACCAAGGGAGTGAAGAAGCGGGTGGTCAGGATTTCCCTGAGGGACACTCGATTGTGCTGCTCCACATCGCCTTCCTGATCCCCACCTCCAAGTGGGCTTAGTTTCCACCTCTGATCTGCTTCACAGGCACGCCCCTCCCAAAGCACCAGCTGTCCGATGCCAGGGTCCCACCAGCCCCAGGGGATGAAACTCCTGTGTATGTCCAGCAGCAGGTCCCAGTGCTGCTGACCATCATCCACCAGCATGCCAATGGGTCTCATGCCACCACGGTGGCTGGTGGCACAATGCAACCTCAAAGGCTGAATGGGAAACAAATGAAGCAGAAGGGAAGAGGATGTAAAAATGCTGGCGGAACTTTGGCTGAAGGTCACAAGAAAAATAAGAAGGGCTCTTCTGCTTTGAGGTTTGCAGAGGTCAACCTAAGTGTAAATCTTCAAAGACTGGATCCAGGAGGTGACTCATAAATAGATAACTGAATAGACAAACAATGCAAAGATCAGAGGAGGTGTGTGGGTAAGATATTAAACACTGGTGATATTGTTGAGTAAGTTGAAGAGTACAACCACTCAACAAATCGAGATCTGCTCTTCAATCCACTGCCAAAGGTCTTCATGACCAACAGAGCAAAGAGCAGCTGGGGGTGGGGGGAACATGTGTCTGATTCCTGGTCGGAGGAGAACAGAAGCCATGTTTCAGAGGACACTTCATCTCTGTGGAGCCATGCTAGCTGAAGTCACGTCTCATAGTTGTCTCACAAAGCCACAGCGGAGCTCCATCACAGAAGACTATATATTCCAAAAGGCTCCGATTCCTAAATAAGCTCACTACAAATAAGGGGGAGCAAGTCAGCAACAGAGTGGTCTGGCTTCCCCATCCCATGGGTGAGTACAGGTGTGCAGAGCAGATCAGGAGCCCAGAATCTTCTCCGGAGCCACAGGAGCTTGTCCACAACTTAGTCAACATCAGCCAGACCCAGAGATGGACCAACACCAGCCAGGCTCCAGCACAGGGTGCTGCTCCACAGGAATGGTTGCAGGAATTGGGAGCTGCTGCATTGCCAGGAGCTCTAGAACAAGACTTGGATGCCATTGGAAATCCCATCTCAAGCATTCTTAGGTCACTGCAGAGATGTGTACCTACAGCAGAGGGGATCTCTGATGGCCTGCAGCTCTTCCATCCAGCAGACCAGGTGGAAACAAGGAGCTGATGAGCAATACATTCTTGCCAGAAAATAGGCATCCGCATGGCAGGCAGTGAGGATAATTAGCCATCTGACAAAATTAAAAAGCACATGTGTGTTCAGCTGAACCACCTGCTGGGCTATCACATTTGAGAGCTGCTGCTGTGATTTAGAAGAGCTCTTCGCTTTCTGACCCTGCACCTTCTCTGTTGTGATGCTTGATGTCCTGCCTGATGTAAACAAGGTCCTCCACAGGATCGCATTCCCTAGGGATGTAACTCCAGTTATATGTGCAGGGTCTCAGGGGTTTTCTTTACAGCCAGCCTCCTTTCAAGAAGCTTGAAGCAGTACCTGATGGCACTGCAGTGCAGTGCAGATTCCCTCTTCTCCTGTTCCCCAAGTTCAGAAACACAAACTACCAGTGAGAACCGCATTCCGCCATGAAGCACAGCCTAGGGAGTCCCTACAAGATTGTTGTTTCCATCACACAGGGCCTCAGCCTTGGCTGCTTCACCATTGCTTGATGCCTCTGCTGCTCAGCACACAGCAGGGGCTGAGGCTTCAGGACTCCAGGGAGGCTCTGCACTACCTTCACACCACACCATGGTAGTCTTGAAGCTCAGTGGTTCCCTCTATGTTTGTTTTCCTAAGCACAGCCAGCTCCCAGCTGGGAAACACAAAGCAGCTGGACAGACCTATCCATCAAAACCAGGGGCAGATGTGCTGTTCCAAGATGTGCAAGGGAAAGGAAAGGGAGACGTAATGCCACCAGACACCCACCAGCTCCACCATAAGCCCAGCCAGTGCCTGACACAACCAACTGGGAAGGCAGATGCAGCCCAAACAGTTCCATCAGTAAGACATAGGGTAGCTGGTCCTTCTGTGAAATAACTCATGGGGCACTGGTGAACTGGAACATTCCACATCAACAGTAGCTTTTAAGCTTTTTGTCTGACAGATTAGGAAGCCGGGGGAATCCTTTTTCAAAACGTCTTTAGAGGCAACAAGAGTGTCCTTCCTGAACCTGGGATTTGGAGTAAGCAAAAGTCTTGATGCAAAGGTTGAGGGAAGATGAGGCAATGTGGATGAACACTGTGTCTATATGGTCTTCCCCTCCTCTGTAGGGTTCAACACAATGGAAGCAGGAAACCATGAAGAAGGCAAATGCAGCAATTCCCTGGATATCCCAAGATCTCTGAGGTCTTAGGTCTGGGATGCCACTGGTCTGTTCTGGCTGAGGTGCTGCGGTGAACGTAGTGTCCCATGTGGACATCTGCAGAGCACCATCCTGTACACCTGGCCCAGGGCCTCACGCTGACCTCTCCACAGCTCACGCTGCTCTGAACAGGGATAACTAAACAGCCTCCTTCTTCAGACTCCGGGGAAAAAAGAGCCCTGTTGTGAAAGCTGATGCTGAGGACAGGCTCTGGGAATGGGACCCACCAGCACTTCATGCACCAACCAGGACAGTGCACGCCAGGAGAAGAGTCTATGCTACTGGGTGGGCATGGCAGAAGGAAGCAGGAAGGGGTGGTTGATCTGGGACAGTGTCCTCAGTCTGAAAGCATTAGCACCAACCAGAAGAACTATCACCAAATGAGAAAAAGAGGAAAAAATGTTCCCAGTGGCCTCTCACAGAAGCAGAGACAGGGACTTGGTTACAGACAAGTAAAGTAGGAGGTACACTGTCCAGCCCCTCTCAAGCCGGTGCTTCCCCAGTACCTCTGCCTCTCAGCATGTGATGCCATCCTGGTACCCAAAAGCCATCTCTGGGAGCCCCTCCTGGGTGGCAGAACAAGACAGTGCTCAGCAGTGAAGTCCCACCAGGGAGCTGTCCCACACTGACCCCAGCTCTCCCGCGTGCCGGAGGGTCTGCCCAGGCTGCCCTCGCCCCCCAGCAGCCGCTGAGCATGGGACCACTGCACCAAGCAGGGATTATGCACCTTGCTTGGGGCTTTCCTTTTGAACAGGCTCTACAGATGTTTAATTAAAGCAATCTGACACTTCCTTTCTAATTAGATTTGGGATAAACAGCTAAATGCTCTGATGTGGAAAGGAGGAATAGAGGTTTCAAAGGTTACATGCTGGAAGGAACCGTGTGGTGCCGGTGCAGCCCATGGATGCCCAGCCCCGTGGTGCTGCCTTTGCCACAGCTGGGGACAGCAGGGACAGGGCACCCGGGATGGGGCAGAGCAGGGGCTGCGGAGCAGCTTCACAGGGAATGTAGCGGCAAAAGTCCACACAAGTCTGCAAACCACTGCAGCAAAACTGCCAAAAATGGGGTTTTATCTTCCCTTGGCTCACACTCACTGAGCAAACCGTATTTTAAAATGCTGCTTTGGCCATTACGTGCTTTGAAAGCACTTCAAAGCTTCAAGGCGGGGGGGAGTGACAACCCCCTGGCTGTAGCGATGTCCTCTTGTAGCACAGGTGGTGCCTTGGCACAAACCCACCCTTTCAGGCAATTTTGGCCAAGGTGCCCTCAAGCTCAGAGGTGCCTCCACGTGCAAAGGGCCCCCAGGTGCCAGCGGGTGTGGAGTCCCATGGCCTGCAGCAGGTTTAATCTGAGGTGCAGAAGCACCAGGAGAAGGAGGGTGAGTGCTGGGCACCCGGCTGGCTCCTGCCACAGAGCGATGGAGTGAGCCCTGCGCCTCTCCAAGCCTCATGGACACATCCTACTGCCAGGCTCCATCCTGGGGTGATGGGGACAAGCGGCCACCCTCAGGGAGGGGACACGGAGGGTGGGTTGTAAGGGACATCAGGCAGGGGACAAGGGGGCAGCGAGCCCTGGTAAGAAGATCTCTGCAGAGCAGGAACTTCTCCTGCCCAGAGCTCCCTCCTGATTCCTGCCCGAACGCTGCTGCCGAGCCGTTTGGTTGCTGAGCCAGGCAGACCTTCACTCTCCCCATCCTTAATAGTACAAAGCACTTGAGGAAATCCCCTCTGTCTCCAGGCGTGAGGAGGTTCTGTGGCTACTGATCTCAGATGAGGATGGAACAAAGAATAAACAGCGGCAAATATTTTGGGGATAAATTCACGGTGCACAGTCTTGTCAGTCTAAAAAGCCAGTGTGGCCCAAGAACAGCAGAGGCAACACATCCCAGGTGTCAACACACCTCAGGAAAACATTCCCAGACAGACTCCCAGCCTGGGGAGAGCTGGGTTTCACTACAGGTGCAATGACAGCTCCTGAACTTTTGCCAACCTTCACAGCTTGATAATAGACAGAAGAGTTTTTTGAGCTTATTTGTCAAACAAGCAGCAAGAACAGTGATGTCTGTGGTCCCAGTCCAGCCTTGGTCACAAATCATTAACACAGTGATGAGATGGGAAGGAAATCTTTGATGGGAATTGCCAGCAACAAATTAATAGAAGCCATTATCTGCTCTCAGATAGTACATGAACAGACAAAGTGCTTACATCTGGCAGAGACATTAGATCCAAAGACCAGTTTAACTTGCTTAGCACATCATTTCACTAGGGCCTTTTATTAATGTCCTGCAACCTCAGTGTCCAGAAATGAACAAACCCAACTGACAGAAGCTCTGTCAAAAATATTTTCCAGCCTAGCGGAACAAGCTTAGACAAATGCCTGTGCAGGAATGTAGAGAAGAGAAATGCTTACTTGGTATAAAATGCCACAAACTTCAGTTCATCTAAATCTCCCTGAATGACGACATCATCGAATCCTTCCCCATGGCCTGGAAGGCAGAGAAGAAGCAGCAGATTCAGCAACAGCTCTAGCTCCTAAGACAGAGTGTTTCAGTCCAGAGCTACACAAAGCGCATTCTGCAGTCACCAAGAGAGCAGCACTGGAAGATGGTGGCACCAAGAAGCAAGTTCAGGGAGGCAATCTCTGTTCACGCTGCACCATCCCCTGCAACCACAGCCATCCCTCTAGCCCTGCACCCTGTGGCCACAAGCAGAGGGGTTTCAGAGGAGACACCAAGCCCCTCCGGAGCCAGGAAGGGAAGCAGACCCGAGGCAGAGGTTGTCATGGAGGGGTCACAGCAAGGGAGGTAGCTGTGGTTTCTCTATCCCAGGACACCTCCACCAGCACAAATTTTACAGCAGCACTGTGGAGCCCCTTACCTGCGTATCGGATGCTCTTCCCAAACATAGCAGTCCACAGATATGGGACTGTGCTGATCTCCATGCCGTGGGCCAGCATGTTCAGTGCAGCTATACGGCCTGGAAGAGAGAAGCAGCAGAATAAGCAAGGAAGGTCCCCACTGGGGCAAGCACTGTGGTCTCAGCACAGCATCGACATCTCCAATCCCAGAGTCCAGGGAAACCAAGACCTGCTTAAGCTCGTAAAATCTCGTACAGCAACAAGCACCAACAAGGAAATGTATCGCATCATCCAAGGCTGGGCTCAGACTCCTCCCTGGCAGTGCAGCTCCAACTGACTCATCACCTCCACTGGCACAACCAATGTGCTCATGAGCTCGTTTCAACCCAGCTTCTGCAATGGTGACAGGTCTGAGAGCTTGCTGAACTCCCACCACAGACAGGAATGGGACAGATGAACCCCCTGGGGGCATGGAGATAGTTGGGGTAGAGCCCTGCCACAGAGGCGTGGCTGGACCAGCACTCAAGGGATCTGTGTCCAAAGGCTAACTTTGGAGGTGTGCTTCCAAAACCTCTCACCCAAGCCACCCACCCAGAGGTCAACCTCCCCATAGGGTTGTGGCCTTGAAAAGCTCAAGGGCAGCCTGTCACACTTGGGAGTTTCCAGGCTTGCTGGCATGGAGAGGAGAAAGGTCTCAGCTCTGCAGCATGCTCCTGGGCCAGCCCAGCATCGTTGGCAGCACAGCTTGGGATGTAAACCCAAACTAACATTAGGGTGTGAGCTCCTAAGTGTCCCAGGACAAGGAGAAGATCAGGCTCCTGCAGCAACTGCAGATGCCAGGGAGCACACAAGATATGGGAAAGCCTGTCCCTGGGCACCTCTGTGTCTGTAATGAGGCATCGTTAGGCAATGCACATCAAGAAGGCTGACAAGATAAAATAAAAATGTTTCAAAATGTTTACTACAACTACCCCATTTCCCTGTTGGCAGTTGTCCCTTTCTCTTGCTGGAGGGCTTGGAAATTTCCTGGGAATCTGAAAAAGGCTCTTTTCCATAAGCAATTTGCTGTCGCAAAGTGAAGGGACTGAAAAGCACCTACCATGCATATGGGCCATCTGCCAGTGAGGGATGTTCACCTTCTTATTATTCCTCAAGGCCAGCGGGAATGTGACAGCATCACCGGCTGCAAAGACTCCGGGGATGTTGGTTTGCATCATCTGCAGTGGGGAAGCAGAAGTGCACATGGGTGGGGTTTGTGCCCTACGGCAAACAGGGACCTGCCTGAGAACCACCACAGTCCCCAAGGGCACATGGACAGCCTCTGCTCGGCTGTGGGACCCCTGGGTGGGATTCAATTTAGCGTTCTTCACTTTCAAAGTGGACCATGCAGGCAGGAAGGAACCCCCAGCATCCCTCTGCCAGTGGGGTTACAACACAGACTGGAGTCCTGAAGCCCCTCTTAGAAGATTGGGATCTACTGGTCCTATTGCATGCATGAGCAGAAAGTGCAGGGGTGGGTGACAATGAACCCCTGGAGCAGAGGTCCCGACACACTCCTCACTCACAGTGCACACCACCCATCAGTGCCAACACCACTCCATCAGTCACTGGAGGGGGGGGAGGAAAGACAAGATCCTTTGGGATCCTTGAAAAGCTGGATCTTTCTCCATTTCTTTCCCCCCAGAATATCCACAGCACTCCAGGAGAGCTCAGAGTTGGACCCTTGCACAGCACCCAGGGCTGGTATTTGCAAACCCCTCATTTGGAGGGGGTCCCAGGCACTCCAGCATGATGCCCCCAGCATCCCAGAGGAGGAACCACCCCTGCGACAGCAGTTCAGAGCGTGGGGGAAGCTCAACTTGGAGGAGTCCATGCAGCTCCCTCTCCTCTCCCCTCCAGTGGGGGCTGCCCTCCAGGCTCAGGCTCACCTTGTTGACCACGACAAAGCCTTTGGAGTCAATGTTGATGCCACTCTGCTTGAGAAAGCCCGTCGCTGGGACTGCGCCTGTGGGAGAAGGCAAGGGCTGCCGGCACAGTAGCCGGGCATCCCCGCAGCCCCCACAGGGGGGCCAGCAGGTCTCCCCCTGCCCAGACACCCATCTGCCCCAAGGGAAAGGCAGTGGGGAGCAGAGCCAGGCACCCTAAATAGTCCTTGCTACATCACCCTCTGCTCCCAGGTCCCTACTGCTCCCCAAGCCATTGTTGCACCGCTGTAACCTGGTCATCACCTTTTTCTAATGCTTGAAGATAATTTTCAATCCACTTCTCTTATATAGATGTTTTGAAAAAAATACGTTTAAGAGGGAGCCCTTGGGTTTCCTCTGCCTCCCCCAAGTCTGTACCTTTTCTTCAGCTTTCATTTTCCCTTTTTGATCTCTTTTTCCTCTAGCCTCCACAAATTGGAGTAGTCAATAAAACAACAAAAGCAGAATTAAACCAATTCTGTGATTCTTTCAGTCCACAACATTTTGAAAAGTTGTAGAGTGAGAAAGGGATTTCTGCCCACCCACCAAGCATAAAAGAGAAAAATACCCTATTCCACAGCAGTGGCAACAGTAAAAAAAAAAAACAAAAACAAAAACAAAAAAAAACAAAACAGGAAAAAAAGTTCGATTTGGGGAGACTTTAAAAAAACAACTTGAGAGAATGAAGTTGGTTTCAATGGTTGTTTTTTTTTTCTGGAAAAAATTAGTTACTATTTTCCAAATATATTTTCAATTCTGGGGTGAAGGTTCTAGAAAGGCCTTTTTCAGCTTTGCTGTGCAGACTCATGTGTGGCAGCCGAGTGGGGCTGGGACATCACCACCAGCATCCCCAGCCCCCCAGCCCTTGGGACCATAGCTGGCATGTCCCCTCCAGCTCTGCCTCCACCGGGCTCCATGCCCGCAGCGACGGCCCTTACCAACACCAACCACACACACGTCAGCGCGCAGGACCTTCCCGCTCTTCAGCACAACCTCTTTCAGCTGCATGAGACACAGAGGGGCATCACAATTATTTTAGAGACAAAAAAACCCAAAACCTTGCAGCAGCAGCAAGCCAAGCTGGCAGCTCACTTCATTTTTGACCATAATTCTTTATAAAGGCAGCAGGAAGAGGGTGGGAGCAATGAAACCCCACACTCCATGGCTGGAACACATTTGCTCCTGCAGGCTAAATGCAGGAATATGAATTTCAGGGGCTGGGAAAGAATAGAGGGCAAAACCCCAGCGGCAAAGGGAATGGCTTCCCCAGGGAGCCCCTGCCCACACCCTACCTTGCCCTCCTGCTCCCTCAGCTCCGACACCTCTGTCTGCATGTAGAACTTCACCCTGTTGCTCTCGAACATCTGAAGGGGGGACATGGGACAGAGCAGGGAACGTCAGGACCCCGAATCACTCCCACTCCTAGTGTCCCTGTGCCTCCTGCACTACCCTGCCCACCCCCCTGCTCATCTCCATCCACATTGCAAAGGGGGTTGGCACCACCTCCACCCCTGACATGTGTCCAGAAGGGACCATGAGAGGGAAGACGCAGTCCATCCTTTCTTTCTAGTGACTGCTACCACCATAGATTAATAAATAATCATCAAATAACAAATTAATTAGTGCAATAAATGAAACAAGCAGAACCCACTTTGTCACCAAAACCACACCCCAGATGGGAAAGTGAGTTCACCTTCATGACAGCACGCCCAACCTTCTCCCCAAAGAACTTCTTGAAGGGAACTTCCTCCAGCTCCACCAGGGACACCGAGTGGGCCCTCTCTGCGAGGTAGGCAGCCACCTCCATCCCTGGGGAACAGAAGCAGGTCTGAGTGGCCGTAGGAACAAACCCAGTGCTGCCCTGTGTGCTCAGTACTGACCACAGCAGAGGAGCAGCCTTGCCCGTTCCTGGCTGGGGAGCCTGGAGCTGCTCTACTAGGAGATCTGGGGTGCCACCAGTCCTAGTGGCCACAAGGGGCCACACCATTTCAGGTGAGGTTTATGGCAATTGTTCTTAGATGCAGGTTTCAAAGACCAAAGGGAGGGACTGGTCATGATGAAGTCCCAAAGTACCCCGGGAAGAAGTATCACTTGGAGCAATGGACATCAGATGAGGGAAACCTTCCTCTTACGGCTGGGACTGTCTCAGCAGAGGTAATGAGCTGTGGGCTGTGCCTAGCTGTTTTCTCTGATCAGAACGGGACAGTTTTGGTGCTGACAATTGCATGGGAACCTTCACCAAGACATTTTCTACCTTTTTTGGAAACAGATCTTTTTGATGACCTGCAGTTTGCAATTGCCTGCCCCCCCCATACGCTTTTCTGTAGATGGGGTTGATTGAACCATTAAAACAGGAATTCTTTTTTGAAAATAAGAAAAACAAATACTGAACATCTTATAAGAAATTCCCTGAGTAATAACCATTTATGCTTAAGGCTTTCAGGACCTACAATAATTTTGTTAGAACCATATCAAGCAAAAAGAAGAATCATCAAAGGAACTATAAGATTTTTTCCTGTGTATTGTAAACATTCACCTGCTAAAAGAGAAATAAATCCATAGGCTTTCACCTATGAACAAGACCCTCCCAGCTGAAGCCAAATGTGGACACAGCCAGTTTGAAACCACCCAAGCACCAGCAGTGGACCTGTCGTATGCTATTCAGAGTGGGACAGCAATACCTGTGACCATGCAAACTGAACAGCCCAATCTCATCACTAATATCAGCTTCTTCAGCAAGGAAATGTCCTTATCGCTCACCTGGAGCTGGAGGTCTACCCTGAGGTCTAGTTTGGAGGTGGGGAGGATGGGGGGGATTACCTCTAACTGGACAGTAACAAACTGGGCAAGGAACTCGACCACCTGCAGGAAGGTGTGGACAGCCACAGAGCGAGCGCTCACCCAGGAAGGATGCTCCCACGATGACCACATTCTTGCTTGTGGCCAGCTTCACAACACGGTTGGCATCTTCAGGTGTCCGGATGTTGAAAACGTTTTCCACCTCCTTGCCTTTGCAGCTGAGAGCTTTGGGCCTGAAAAACACAAACTGAGGGCAACACAGGTGCTTTTCTTGAGCCCCATGGTGGCAATTGGGACTGAAGACCCCCTTTCCACAGCTCCAGCAGCATCTCAGCCTTTCCTTTTTTCACCTTTCTCTGGGCTGGAGACATAACACAGAAAATTCCAAATGCTGGTGTACAACGGCCAGAGCACGACTACGAATGCTGGGGCAGCAGGGGCTGCTTGGTGGCCGCCTCTGTCCCCATCCATGGCCCAGTGGTACTCACAGGCTGGGGTGAGCTCCCTCCCAGGATGATGCAGCTCAGCACAGGGTGGGTACTGCTTTGTGAGCTTGTGCTTAACTGTTGGTGTGTTGTAAAATTTTCACAAGGTTAATGGGACACAAAAAACTCACTCTGTCCTCCAGCAGACACTTTGGAGCCAGATATTGAAAGTTTCATAAGCCGCGGCAGATGCAAGTTCCACTATCCCTGCCCAGAGGACTGGGCACACCGCTGATGCTGTAGCAGTTCAATCGTGTCCTCCCCGTGCACTTACCAGAGCCTATCTATTTTTAAATATCTGGCCCCTGAATACCCGACTCACATCTGGAAATGGGACAGACAATCATAAATAATTTAGGTACCTCAAAAACATTTATCCGGTGTACCTGGAGCTTGTGCATAAGCATTTTGAAATTGTTGCCAAAGGCTTAATCCTCTTTTGAACCTAATTAGGTGGCTGATGCAGATGGCATTTTGGCTGTGGCGCTGCACACTCCAGCACCAGCCATGAGCACTCGGTGGGGCTGTTGCTGTTATTGGTGGCACACACGATTGCAGCAGGAGTTCCTGCTCTGGCTGTTCTACAGCATCACTTCCCAGGATGATAAATTTTGCAGGGGATGCATTTCTCCTACTTTGTTTTGTGCCTTGGTGTTAGAGCACAAGGAAAGGGAGCTGGGACCCCTCATTTTCATCTTAACACATTGGCTTTCCTCCAGCCCTCAGGCACATCGCCTGTTCTCCTGGCCCTTTCAAAGTGATGAATAGTGGCCCAGCAATGACTTTTCCCAACTCCTTCAGCACTCGTGGGGGCATCCCATCAGGACCCAAGGACTTGCAGATAACCAGTTTACTTAATTGATCTCAAACTTGATCCTCCTCAACCAAGGGAAAGTCTTCCTTCATCCAGACTTTCTCTGTTTCCTTTACTCCTGAGCAGTAAAGACTGAAGCAAAGAAGGCACTCTAACTCTGTCTTCTCTGCATCATCACCAAGGTCCTGGGCATTGATTTTCATTGATTTTTATATATGATGGGAATTTCCTCTGGGAATTTCCCGAGTCTCTCCCATACACTGTTGTGCTGGTCCCCAAGGAAAAAGCACAGTGTGCTGCTGACAAATTCCCCCGCCTTTTCAAATCTCATTTTTCTATCAGTTTCTTTAACACCAAACAGCCCGTGCACCCCCACTGCTTAAATAGGTACTTTTTGTTAATACCCTTTTGACCATGAGACACCCCAGGGAGCAAATCCCACAGCTGCCCCACCGGCCCCCATGTCTGGTGGTTATCTGTTTTCTGGGTGGCTCTTGGGTGACACAGATACTTTCTATCTTTGGCTGAGCAGACATACCCAGCACAGCTTGATAAATATATACATCAGATAGATACAGGTATAGGTATAGATATATACAGACATGTGTTCTTTGCCTTTTCTGCAATCACTCTTGCAGACAAATTCATTGTCCAAATCCATTGTCCACCATAGTTGACTCCCTATCCCTAGGCACAAGCTCATTCTTAGATAAAACAGTTTCTCTTTATCTTTAAAATGTTTGTTCATAGCTTACGTGTTTCCAGTCGCTATCAGCAGCTTGTTGTATTCCATCTTGAATCCATCCTTGAACACGGCTGTCTTGTTCTTGATATCCACAGCTGCAACCTGAAATCATTCCTAAATAATGTTAAGAGATGAAATCCCAGATGTTTACTAAGGTCCCAGCCCAACCAACATGTCAGTTAGGTTTTAATCCCCTGTGTTCCTGTCCACAGCTTAGCAAACCCAGACCTTTAATATTGCTAGTTGCCTTTTCACAAATCCTTGAACTTCTGGTACAAATAGAAAAATGGGGAGACATGTTTAAACCATCACTGTCTGCCCTGCTTGCAGGCTGCTTATCCTAATCAGATACCAGTTGGTCACCCCAGATCCACATGAGGATGCTCACAAATGGTAGGTAAGAAACGATGGTCACCACAGAGTTTGCACAGAGTGTCATTCCTGCCGCAGGATGAACTGCATGAACTGTGGTTTTGAACAATCACAGGCAACCTGCACTGGGGCATAAAACAGGAGGGGCTGGAGGAGACCCAACGCTTCTACAACAGCACTCAGTGAGCCAAGAGCAGAGACAGGCACCACATTTCCTAAACACTGACTTTGAGTACCAGCACTTGCAGAAGACAACCTGCAGGTACGCGTAGGACTGTCCTTACCTGCATTTCTGTCAGGACTTCGATGTCATAGGTGCGAAAGAACTCCTTGGGACGCAGGGCGATCTGCTCTGGGTGGGAATCCATTGACTGCAAAAAAAAGCCATTTTCTGTCAACCACTGTGCGTCAAACAGAGAAGTGGAGAAACGCCTATTACGAGCCCAAGTTAGTGGTAGTCTGAAGTCAGTCCTTATGGCATGGGTTAAGAGTTGCTCTACGTGGGCTGGAATCAAAGCCTGTTCAAATAAGAGTTATCACAAGATGCTGGACTGGGCTCTGGTTCCTTCTCTGCCTGCTTGGCACGGGGGTGGCAAGTGCTTCTAAGGGTCTGCAAAGCAGCTTTAACCGTAGCTCCCTGTCATACACACAAGTTCATAGGAGCAAAAGAAAAGCACCATTATTTGGAAAACAACCAGTTGCCAGGGGAAATGGAAGTTAAAAGACCAACAAGAACAATCAGCACTAACACAGCAAGGGCAACACTTTCAAAAGCACCCAAGTTATGCAGCACAATTTCCCTCAAAAGCTGAAGCAGTGGCATGTGGTCCATATCTACTTATTTTTAGCTGCAAGATAAAGGTTCCTGCTCTTTCCAGTCTTCTCTGGTACTTGGGCGAGTCCTACATCATCTTTACTCACAGGGCTGGGCTCATATTTGAGCTCAAGTTCATTTGTCCTCCTAACACTGTGGACACAAGCTCAGACATAGGCTAAGGACACTGTAGAGAGGTTGGTGCTGGTCTCTTCTCACAGGTAATTAGTGACAGAACAAGAGGGAACGGCTTCAAGCTCCAACAGGGCAGGTTTAGATTGAACATTAGGAAAGAATTTTTCACCGAAAGAGTGGTCGGGCATTGGAACAGGCTGCCCAGGGAGGGGGTGGAGTCACCATCCCTGGCTGTGTTTAAGGGCCGTTTAGATGCAGTGCTGAGGGACATGGTGTAGGGGAGGACTTTGTAGAGTAGGGGAGATGGTTGGACTCGATGATCCCAAGGGTCTCTTCCAACCTAGACGATTCTATGATTCTATGACAAGCTGACCACCAAGGGACTTGTGTGCAGGCTACTCCATGCTCCAGTGCATCCCTCCCTGCCTGCAGTACAGTGGGGATGGGCATGGCCACACACATGCCACGGTCAAGCCCTGCAACATATCACACAGCGCCAAGCAGCAGCAGCAGCATCTGCTTGTGCCTCACAGGTATGACATTTGGGCTTGACCCAAGGGGGACAGGGGATGCAAGAACCAAGGGCTTCACCATCTGCCCCAGCGATGCATGTGCAAGGTCCTTCTCCCTGGAGTTGGCTCAGTCAGGGGCTGGGATGAGCCCTGCAGGACATTCCACAACTTCAGATAACGCTGTGCTCAGAAGATACCCAGGTCTTGTGACTTGAGGCATGTGCAGGGTTTTACTGCAAATTCTTCAAACTCCCAGCATTTACAGAGAGGAATATCTGACCCCACGGCTTGGGAGCGATGGCCCCATGCCGGTGTGCAGGAGCGCAGTGCACAACCACCATGGGTTTTGCTGCTGTTCAGAGACGGTAACAGGGACATTGCAGCACACCAAGGAGCAGGTCACAGTCCAAAGGGGTAATGCAGGAACAGTCCAGCAGGACCCTGGGACAGATTTATAGCTTGTTCAGCAAGGCAGAGGAAGGGCAATGCTGCAGTTTCAGGTGGTAAGTCTGCTCCTTACAGCTTTATGTGCTCCTCTTCTAATGAATCTTTCCAGGGTTAGTCCCACTCACAATAGGATTATGACACCTCCTCTAGTGGGAGGTGTCCCTGCCCAGGGAAGGGGGGTTGGAACTCCATGATCTTTAAGGTCCCTTCCAACTCTAACCATTCTATGGTTCTACGATTCTATGAAGAAAAATCCCCTTTTCTTTTCTAGCTTCTTCCCAAAAATTCTGCCTTCTCTTCCATGGGCTTTGTGCACCTTCCAAAAGAAACTACAGCCAGAGATGATTAGCGGAAAGTTTAAGAAACCATGCATAACATCTCTGGCATGTGAGATGTTCTTACTATTTAACAGAGAGTGAAAAAGGCAGTCTAAGACTCACACAGTGGGAATAAGTGTTTCTGAGAGCTGCCTGGCTGGGACAGGGACCGTGAGCTTCTCTGAGCTCCCCAGCATAGCCTTGGTGACTCTTGGATGCAGGTTTCAGCCAGCTGCTCCTCAGCACAAGCAGGTCTTGTCCAAGCACAGAAATGACTTGAATGCTATCAAGAAAGTCACATTTGAAAATCACTTTGCCTTGGGGCTGGGAACAGAGTTAGATGCTGTGATTGCAGAGTACCAACCCCCATAGATAAGTATCTCTGACATAAAGGGGAATACACACACCGCCTGTTCTGATGTTATCTCCAAGCTTCAAGGTCAAATGCTGCTGTCGGGCCTGAGCTGCTGTCTGATATCAAGTAAGGCTCAGGAATCAGTAATAAAAACTGTGATTAGAAGATCATCCTGTGTCTACAAATTGGAATGCGGAATGGGATGTGTGCCAGAAAAAAGTGATCTTTGCACTGCGATCAAGTTACCAAGTTGTGACAATGACCAATAATCATAATAATTATGGCGTGAAGCATCGCCAGGCAGTAAGAACCTGGCAAACAGTGCAATTTTTTCACATGCCCCATTTCATTGCCCTAAAGATTTTGATCCAGAAACATAAGAAGAAGATCCATTCAGGTATGAGCTGGCCAGGACAGCTATTGCTAGCCCTATAAAGAACGCCCTTGTTCCTGTGCTGGAGTACTCCTAGTTCCAAGCCCGAACAACTCCTCTTTTGTGTTTCATATCTCAGTCAACAACAGAAATGAAAATCCAAAGGAAAAGAGATAGGACAAATCAGAAAGAAGATACATGCTGCTGCAATGAGTAACAGGGGGACAAGTTCTAGGGCAAATTTTAAAACTGGGAAAGAATGAGACGTACCCAAAGTGATACAAACCTTACTGAGCTTTGGTCTGTCATAGGGCAGGTGTCTGTCCATCGTGCACATCACAATCCTGTCTGAGAAACCCTCCTGGCGCAAGGTCTCTGCACAGACCAGTCCAGCTGCCCCTACGGGAGAAGGAAGACTGGTGGCGGCCATGTGTCTGAACCCTTTGCTCCTAAACCCCACCAGAGCTGACTCCAAAATCACCATCTCCACTAGCCCTGGCCCGATTTCACGTCCCTTCCCAAGTCAACCAGCTTGCAGGGGAAGCCGGTCGGGGCAGATACACCAGGCAGGAGGAGGGACCCTTGGTCTGTGGAGTGTGACATTAATCCTCTGCCGGACTTGTCTGTCCCTAAACTCACACAAACCCCCAAAGAGCACACCTGAGGAGTGCTGTCAAAGCCTATGCATCTTCCAAGCTCAGGGGCACGGGCAGACACTCAGGCCCTTGCACTTCCCTGGTCAGGGAAGGGTCTGAGCACTCCGCTCCTGGTGAATCTACAGCCAGACATGGAGGGCAGGGAGACCTGTGTCCTTCACAGCTGAAGTGTTGGTTGCATGTAGAGGATTTTGCATGCAGTTTCTTTGAGGTTTTTTTGTTTGCTTGTTTTTAAACATAATAAGAAAGGCTAAATCAAACAAAAACCTGCCTTGGGGTGTGCTGTCCCCCTGCTTCCAGGCAGCCTGATGGGCATGTCCCTTCCTCCCTGGCCAAACTGGTGAGACTTGAGAGCACAAGAGAGAAGTCCTGACTCTCTTTGAAACTAAATAGGCTTCCCTCAACGATGAGTGCTGCTGGGGCCGCAGTTTCTGTAAGACCAATGAATGAAGATGGACGTGGACAGTATCATGGCTTGATCCATTAACAAAACACTCCTGTTGATGGAGGTGGGGGACAGTGGAAGAAGGGACAGGTGAGTGGACATCCCATAGAAGCTGTCTACAGCATGCTGAGCCAGGACAGATGCTGGGCTGATGCCAGGATGACCATCACATGAGCAAGGGGCCGCAGTCACTTGCCCTCATCTGTGCTGGGCATGGCTGGGTCTTGGTCCTGGATGCAGGGCAGGACAGATTTCTTCCCAACACTTCTTCCTCACAACCCTAGCTTTGAAATCTCCTTTCCCACCCATCAGAACAGACCTCGGGCTTAACAGACCTGTAAATTTAGCTGGTCAAGTCTGAGAAGTTTCCTTCAGCAATGGCTAACATTGCCTGTGGAGTGCCCCAGCTGAGGATCTTGATGACTGTCCACCCCTGCCACACACCAGGACAGCCCAGCTGACCTCAGGGAGCAGCAGTGTCCCACCGTGGCTTTCAGTCAACAGCAGGGGTGCAAGGAAGGCAAAAATGTTACCCAGCAGTAAGGGAAAAACCAGACAGGCTGGTTTTCCTCTCTGCTCAGGCTGCAAGCTGCAACTGACATGGCAGGAGCAGGAGATTGCAGTGTGCTTCCCATCTCCACAGCTTGGATCTGGTGACCTGGGGGTTGTAATCATGAAAGAACAACCCATGTGCCAGGAACAGCCATTCGTTCCCAGCCCCAGGTCCAACAATGGACAGCTCGTGTCCTCCTTTCACCCTCTATTTCATCACAACATGGTCCAGCCTAGCATCCAATCCATTCCAGAAACAGGCAAACTCACTCCACGGCTTTCTACACAAATTGCACTACACAAACAGAGCCAGAACAAGAGGTAAGAAAAGATAGCCTGGCAGTTTTGCCGTTTCATGCAGGGTTTTGATATTTTCTGGGAAGACGGAAGAATTTATCTTCAGAGAAGACCCTTGAGGTGACAGCTTTGGGTCTGCAGAAAGCTGCAATGGGATGAGACAGACATGTGCAGGCTCCAAGAGAAAAGGTGTATCTGCATCACAGGAACACCTGAGAGGACTTTACACTTATCAGTTGTGGAAATCAGAGGTTACTGATGTATCTGGGGAGGGCATAGAGAGAAGGTGATTCAGGGCACCCAATACAAAGGACTGTGACAGGGAACTACGAAGCTCCATAGACCAGAGGTACAGGGTGCCTTTGGACCATCAGTGTGTAGTACAAAGAGACTCAGGAAGACCCTCTGGTCTGACCCATTGCACAGGGAGGGACACAGGAGGAGTAACAGAATGTGCACAGTGCACAGACACTCTTCTCTCTGCACACCCGTCCAGGAGAGGACACGCACAGCAGCCCCAGCACACACCACCCCATACCTGCACCAATGATCAGCACGTTGGTACTGCTCAGGTTATAGTTGCTCAAGGAGATGCACTTTGCCATCATCTTTGTCCTCCTCTGTGTCTGAAGAGCCTATGCCACCAACAAGAAGAAGCAAAGTCATTATCTTTTCTCAGCTTTTACCTGGGTAGCTGGGCAGGAATGGGGACAACTACGCTATTGTCATAAAACAGCTTGGATAGAAAGGGAACAACTGTACCCTTGTACCCAGTGAGGACTCCAAATCCATGGTCACCCAAATACATTTCCACCATCCAGTGCACCACACCCTTACAAGGTACAAAACAAAAACATTGTCTTCTGCAAATTCATGCGGGTACACAGAGCTGGGGGCAAAAAAAAAATAAAATAGAAAAAGCAGCCCAGGTGTGTCATTGTGCATTTCTGCAACCAACAGGTGAGATGGAAATGCAGAAGTCCTATCAGGAACTCTATCCTGTGCTTGAGCAGAGCTTGTATACCTCTGATATCCATAGCAGTGGATTGACCTGTCCAACCTATGAGAGCACACCACTGTAGCCCTGCTGCACAGACCCCCACTTGCCAGCTACTGGAGGCCAAAATCCATTTCTGGTAGAGGGTACAGGCTCACCCTCCTCATCACATCCCACCTGAACCAGCTGGAGTAGAAGTGCTGCCATTCAGGTGACCTCTCTGGATTTAACCCAAGTGCTGTAATGGTCTGGCTGTTTCTGAGCAGCTGGGTTCACACATGCATATATGCAAATGTGCGTCAGAAGGTGGCTTTTCATGGAAAGAAAGATGGCAGCTCTGAATGGGCTTCATTCCACATACTATCTGAGGGGATGAGACCCATCCCTGCCCACAGAGCAGGCTCCTCTCCAGCAAAAGGAGCTGGACTCAAGTGGGAGCACAGATGACCTCTGTCATCCCCGTGCCACATTCAGACCCAGCAGACAAGGCAAAAAAGCTGTTTCCATGGGCCAACTAAATCAAAAGTTGCTACAGGTCTAAGGAAACACAGGACAAGTTCAGGACAAAGACCTCCTGGATCCATGGACACCCCAACTCAGGTGTCTGGCCGGGAAGCTGGGGGAGCACAGGCAGGACAGGAGGGGGACACAACACCTCCTGCCTCCATACGAACTTCAGGCTGTTGCTTGAGACAGGACAGGGTCAGGTGGACCTTTCTTTGGTTTACCCATGTTGGATGCTCACACATCCTTCTGTTCAGGCACTGCTTCCCCTGCCATGGAGCCCACAGAAAAGCATTTCCCCTCTCCCCCCACGCGCACAGACCAAAAAGCAAAAGTATGGGCCTTGATTTTGGGATGCCCGAGGCCCCTCACCTGCTTGCTTGCTCGGATGTACACCTTCTCCTTCTCAATCTTCACCTGAGGGTGACAGAACAGCAGTGGTTTGCAGGCCGGTGAGTGCCTCTGGCACAAAGAGAGCGATTCCTCCCTCTGTGCAACAGCTAACGAACGGAGCAGCGATCTCACCAGGTCTCCTGTAGAGCGGCTCAGACCATGCCAGGGCTCACCCCAGCTCAAGGCTGTGGGATGTCTCCTGTCTCTTATCAACTATGCACCAATGGTTAGTGTAAAACCTGATCCGTATCTCAGGCTTACGGCGTGTTCCTCAGTCCCACCCCACTCCTGGACAAGAGACCCAGACTGTCCACCTCTACCCTTAGGTTCCCAGGAGGTGTCTGATGCCTGTAGGTGGGTGCAAGGGGAGCTGCAGGGAGGAAGGAGAGCTGGGTGAGGTGCCACTGGCTACCCCAGCATGTGCTTGGAAAATGTTTGCTCCGTGCCTTAAAAGACCATGCTTATCCCAACGCAAACAGCCATTTTGCTGATGACAACAAGCTGAGTGATGTAGTTGACATTCTAGAGGGACAGGATGCCATCCAGAGGGACCTGGACAAGCTCAAGAAGTGGGCTCATGTGAACCTCATGAAGTTCAGCAAGGCCAAGTGCAGGGTCCTGCACCTGGGTCATGGCAATCCCTGATATCAATACAGGCTGGAGGATGAAGGGATTGAGAGTAGCCCTGAGGAGAAGGGTTTGGGCGTACTGGTGGATGAAAAGCTGGACATGAACTGACAAGTGTGCTGGCAGCCCAGAAAGCTACCTGCATCCTGAGCTGCATCACCGGTGGGTCAAGGGAGGGGATTCTGCCCTGCTACTATGCTCTGGTGACAACCCCACCTGGAGTCCAGCTCTGGGGCCCCCAACATCAGAAGGACATGGAACTGTTGGAGAAAGTCCAGAGGAGACAACAAAAAAGGTCAGAGAGCTTGAGCACCTCTGATCAAGGACAAGCTGAGAGAGTTGGGATTGTCTAACCTGGGGAAGAGATGGGTCCAGGGAGACCTTATTGCAGTCTTTCAATACCTAAAGGGGGCCTATAGGAAAGCTGGGGACAGAATTTTTAGCAAGGCTTGTTGCGATAGGACAAGGGCTAATGATTTTAAACTAAAAGAGAGTAGATTCAGACTGCACATAGGGAAGAAATGTTTTACAATGAGGGTGGTGAGACAACTGAACAGGTTACCAAGAGAAATTTTGGATGCTCCATCCCTAGAGGCATTCTAGGTCAGGTTGGAGGGGCTCTGAGAAATCTATCTGGTGAAAGATGTCCCTGCTCATTGCAGGGGTGCTGGACTAGGTGCTCGTTAAGGTCCCTTCCAACCCAGACCATGCTGTGATTCTGTGAGTTCCTCTGCTGCTGCAAGAACAAAGGTCTCACCTGAAACCTGGGTAAGCTGTCCAAGCCAGGAAAGTCCTCTATGTCTCCTGTGCTGATGTTGAAGCAAGCTCCGTGCCAGGGACAGCGGACTCTTCCTTTGGACAAAACCCCTGCAGGAAACATGGCAGAGTAGAGTTGGTGCTGCCCCGCTGCTCCCTCCCACCCCTGCCCCACGATCCAGCTGCCATGACCTGGCCAGGGCAGGGGTGGCAGAGGCCAGGTCTCCCTCCTGCTGTCCCCATGATGGTGGACTCCTCAGCTTCTTCACAACGTGAATGCCACTGCTGAGCGAGGCTGACCTCATGAAGGCTGAATACTGTTGCCCAGGGCTGCCTGTGGCAGAAGGAGCTGTGCTGCTCCATGCAGACCAGCTTCAATGTTCAGACTCTGCAAGCATGTCCCCATGACACTCCTTTACCTAGAGGTGTCACCTCTCCCACAGGACACGTGGCAGCTGCTGTGGACCAGGATGGTCAACAGCATCTTGGCTACTTGATGTGGAGTTCTCTTAACCTGCATGTGGGACTGGAGCAGCTGTTTGGGATAGAGGGTGAACGCAGTACCCAACTGGGATCTTCTCTGAGGGATCCCATCTAAATGCTGTGGCTGACAGTGCCCTTCCAGCACCTCTGAGCACAGATCCAAAGCTGCCTGCTCTGCCTGGGACATAATCTCACTCTCCAGCAGGACCTGGGGCTGCAGTCTCCAGGGTCTTGCTGTCACCTCCACAAGCTTCAGGAGCACCAGAAGCAAGCAGCGCCTCGAGTGGAGCATCACTTATTTGGAGCAGGTGTGTTCCAGAGCAGACACCAATGCAGCAAGGAGCCTACTCACTGCCTCGAAAGCATGGGGCAGACCCAAAGCCATGAGTTTACTCCTCCCACGTGTTTGCTCAGAGGCTACCTTGGACTTTGATGTTCCCTGCCTGGAAGAGCTGGCTTACAACACACGGGCAGAGCGAGCGGTGCCACATCTCATCACCCACCCCACCTGGGACGCGGGGGCAGCCCCCGCACTTACTCCTGCAGCAAGTCCTGTATTCCCAGCAAGACCCCTCTGTGAGCAGCCACTCCCAGGGATGTGCCTGCAGGTCTCTGAAAGGCAGGTGGGCTCCCACCTCTGCTGGCCACCGGGGCAGTGCGGGCCTCTTCTGCCCCACTCAGAGGGCTGCTAGCCCCAGGCGAGGGGATGAGCATGGCCACCTGCACCCAGCACTGCTGCTGGGCCAACAGAGCTGCAAGGGCACTCAGCAGGATGCTCTGCTGTCTCCCCCAGGATCCCACCTCTGGCAATGTGCCCCTTGCCCCCAGCTTGGCTGAGACACTTCAGCGCGCAGCCAGGCCAGCGCTGCCTGCTGCCATCACTCAGACTCTGGGTAGGGACCTGCCTAAAACCCACGCTGAGAAACTGCCAGGATGCGTATTTTTTAAGTGCCAAGATGGGAAACCACTGTACTTCATCCTGCTTCAATCAATAACACCAGGAGCATTATTTTTTTTGCTACTGAAAGTTTGCTACTGAAGGGTTCCCGTCAGCCCAAAGAGCTTACTCCTGTCCCCAGAAACAGGACTTTGATGCACAGGGAGCTGTGGTTTTGTGGGGTTTTTTAAGACTGCATGGCCTGAAAAATCATAAGGTGATTTTTTTTTTTTCCCTTTAAGACATTCTAACTCCTCAGTGGTTGGGAACTGATAAACTGAACAATACGAAACATAGCTTTGCATGGGAACAGCGAGCTGCAGCTGTTTCCTACCATCAAAGAGAGGTTCAGCTCCAGCTGAAGAATGAAGCAGATGCCAAATTTAATGGTGCCTGTGCCATTTTGTTCTCCAAAGTCACCTAAAGAAGCCCCAGCCATGTGACCAGCAGTGGCAAGCTGGGGTCACTAGCAAACCAGATTTGTGGCAAAGAGCTCCCAGGAGGTTTGTGCACCCCCAGCTTTCTGCCCATGCCTTCCTCCAGTGAGAAGATGCCAAGATGATGCTGAGCGTGTGGCACAGCACTGCCCCATGCCTGGCACCACAGCTGAGTGAACACTGGGGCATCTTGTGCCAACACTTCGATGCCCTTGGTTAGTCTCCCAGGATGTGATGCAGACTGACCTTTGACCAGTGGAGCCCCATAATGAGGACACTTGTGTCCCACGGCGTGGAACTCGCCGCTCTCCTTGATGAGCAGAGCCTTCCCGCAGCCCAGGTCCACTTCCCGCATCCTGGGGAGGAGGAGCACGGAAAACACATGGCAGAACATCTGCCTGGCAGGGAATGCCACCCCCTCACCCTGCACCCCAGCCCTGGTCCCACCAGGCTTCCGCCCTCCTTCAGCTTGCTCACCACCAGCTCCAGGTGACTTACAGATGTGGGTCACTCCTGTCACCAAGCTGGCTTTGGAGGTGGCTCTGCTGGTCCTAGCCTGGGGCACATCCAAGCATTGTGTGGCAGCTCCTTCATCCATCACTGTGCGAAGAGATGACCTAAAGCACCTCGCCAGCTGCTCAGGAAGCAGCTAGTCGTCTCCACCTGAGTCCAGGGACTCAGAATAAAGCTTTTCAGCATGCAGTGGGAGCAAGAAGCCAAACTGGTTCAACTGCGACATCACCTCCCCTCCTGGCCCCAGCAGCAAACACAGCATTTCTGAGACTCGAATACCAGGAGAGGTGATTCTGACCCTTTGTGTACTCCAGCCTTGGGGTCTGCCTCACTGCGCCCCAAGGGGTCATGCTTTGGCCCTGGCTACATCCCAGGGTCAACAACATGGGTCATCTTTGCCTGATAAAACCCTCAGGACAGCAGATACCTATGTGTGACCTCCTTGCTGTTTCCCTCAGCTGTTTTCACAGAGCAAAGCTCACACAGTGACCTTCCCACCTGCTCGGGGCTGGTGGCCCCAGCTCTGTGCCACCAAGGTCCCTCCTGCTGCTAGACTCAGCCTCATGTTTGCACAGGAGCCAACTCAACCCTCAAGCCATTCTCTGGGGAGATTCAGGTGCTCTTTGAAAGACCGCAGTTGCTGGTGTGGTACCCTGGACAAAAGAGTGATTAGCAGAGCAGGAATCCTTTATACACAAAGCTTTGCCATTTTTCAGCTCTCTGGGTCACACCTCCCCAGCTGCAGCCACCTGGTCCTTGACCGGGCCAGGCTGAGGCTCCAGTCACCCCTGCCCTGGCCAAAAGCATCTCTTTGCCCATCATGCATCTTATCTGCAAAGACAGAAAGAGCAACTGAGCATCCCCATCTGCTGGATGAGTGATTAATGATGCCATTAGTGCTGGAAAGCAGCATTTTAGAAAACCCTTTCTAACTCCCTTGGCTTGTCCAAGAGCTGACCGGCAGCACCCCCGGTTCAGCAGAGCCATGCTGAGTGATGCCCACCTCTGCATCAGCCACAGCCTGGGTGCAGCATCCCCCATCAGTGGTGCATTGGCCCACAGCAGCTGGTCCCCCAGGGACTGGCATCTCCTCCCCAGTGGCCAGTGGCACTCAGCTGGCCGTGCCATGTTGCTCGGTGTGCTTCAGGCTGGCCGAGCATGAGTTTTGCAAAGTAGCTGCAACATGTGATTTTATTTGCAATTTTCCAAGCCCTGCAGACCATATACTGAACTGGGCTGCATTTAGGCAGTTGCATCCCATAGTATCCTCCTGGAGAAACTGGCTGCCCATGGCTTGGATTGGAGGACTCTCCACTGGGTTAAAAACTGACTGAAGACTGGGCCCAGAGAGTGGTGGGGAATGGAGTTAAATCCAGTTGGTGGCCAGTCATGAGTGGTGTCCCACAGGGCTGGGTACTGGGACCCGTTCTCTTTAACATCTTCAATGATCTGGATGAGGGGATAGAGTGTACCCTCAGTAAGTTCACAGATGACACCAAGCTGGGTGGGAATGTCAACCTGCTGGAGGGTAGAGAGGCTTTGCAGAGGGATCTAGACAGGCTGGATGGATGGGCTGAGGCCAATGGGATGAGGTTCAACAAGGCCAAGTGCCAGGTCCTGCACTTGGGTCACACCAACCCCCTGCAGTGCTACAGGCCTGGGGAAGAATGGCCTGGGGGTGTTGGCCAACTGTCAGCTGAACATGAGCCAGCAGTGTGCCCAGGTGGCCAAGAAGGCCAACAGCATCCTGGCCTGTGTCAGGAACAGTGTGGGGAGTAGGACCTGAGAGGTGATCGTCCCCCTGTACTCAGCACTGGTGAGGCCCCACCTTGAGTACTGTGTCCAGTTTTGGGCCCCTCACTACAAAAAAGACATTGAGGTGCTGGAGCGGGTCCAGAGAAGGGCAACAAAGATGGTGAGGGGTCTGGAGAATAAGTTTTATGAGGAGAGGCTGAGGGAGCTGGGGGTGTTCATCCTGGAGAAAAGGAGGCTGAGGGGAGACCTTCTCGCTCTCTACAACTCTCTGAAGGAAGGCTGTAGTCAGGGAGTTTGGTCTCTTCTCCCAAGTCACAGGTGACGGGATAAGTGGAAACGGCCAGGAGACATTCAGATTGGATATTAGGAACAATTTTTACACAGAAAGGGTTATTAAGCCTTGGAATGGGCTGCCCAGGGAGGCGGTTCAGGCACTATCCCTGGAGGTATTTAAAAGACGGGTTGACATAGTACTTAGAGACATGGTTTAGTGATGTGGGTGTGTTTTTGTTTTTTGTTGGTGTTTTTTTTTATTAGAGTTAGGTTGATGGTTGGATTAGATGATCTTAAAGGCCCCTTCCAACCTAGACAATTCTATGATTCTGTGATTATGCTGGGCAGTTGAACTATCTGCTGAAATAGGAGTCTTTCAACCATTCATCATTTCCAGGAGGCTGCAAGACTTGGGTACAGGAGGCTCCAGCACTGAGACCCCCACTCCTCATCCTGCCCAGATCTTTGTCAACAGGATTTCTGCAGCTTTCCAGCCACAGCTGGCACTGCCCAAGCTCCATTGTGTGAGACTGATGTTGCTCTGCACTGAGCAGAGCTTTACTCTCTGCTCTCTTACTATGTCTCCACCAGGTCTTCATCCCAATATGTCCTGTGCCCTTTCTCTTCTCACCACTCAGGTGCTCCCTTTCCACCCAACAGCCCTGACACAACCTGTGCAATCCATGGCCCTGTGGAAGGCACTGAACCTCTTCCCAATGCAATTATCAGCAGCTGCTTCCCCACAGCACAGCCTCCCAGCCCACCACAGAGGAAAGCAGAGAGATGAGGAGCGAGCCCTCATTTTGCAGGGAGCTGGGCACAGAGTGCAGAGCTGCTGTTCCCTGGAAACATCCCCTCTTCCAGCCAGAAAGACTGTCCCTGCACAACTCAATGTTTACCAGGAAATCCTGGTTGTTCCCACTGCACAAAGTGGACATTCTCTACAGCAAGCCTGGCACGTTGCATTTGGTGTACCAAATACACCACTGTGCACCCAGCAAACCCCATGTGCTCAAGAAAGCTACTGGCATGTGTGATCCCTCAATGCTGTTCATGCATGATAGGTCCTAGCATCTCAGAAGAATGGGACTCACTTTGCATGTTTCTTTCTCTTTGGGTAACATCCCAGCTCTATCCCGTCACTTGCACCCAACCTACAGAGACACTTGTCCCACTCTGTTTCACAGCCGTGGAGATGAGACCAGGGCTCAGTCCACCAGCACTCTTGTAACACCTTTAGACCCACCTTGGACAAGTCTTTGTCCAGGTGCCTGCTCCACCTGCATCAACTGTCCCACTAGATTAAAGACAAATGCTCAATTTCCTTGCCATCTCAGGCAAAAACAGCAGCAGACCTCGTCATGCCTGCCCTTGAGAGCCATTTTGTCCCAGTAAATTGGCAGCCCTGCTCCCGGGTGTTGCAGCTTTGCTCCCTCCCCATGTTGGACACTTGGACGTCCTTCCATTAGTACAAGGAGAATACAACAGTACAAGTCCTACTGCATTCCTCAGCTGTGCAGATAAAACCTTCAGTTAAATGATAACCATAACTCTATGGGAAGATAAGATATGCGAAAGAGTTTACAACTTAACCAAGGAACTACGTGATCTGAGAGACTCAAAAACAGGACCTGGTGTCTTCAAGGCAGCACACAGCCACCTGCAAGGCTCCTGATCCCACACTCACTCCAGAGTGAGCAAGAGGATGATTTACTGCTCCCTGCTGAGCTATTTATTCTGTTGGGAATTTGTCCTGTTTCCCCACTCCTCTCCCCACTTGGGAAGCACCAGCTAAAACTCAGCTTTGGCCTGCAAAGGACCTTTGCTCGAGAGTCAAGGGAGCACTGGGGACTGTTTTCTGTCTGCAGCTCATTGACCTCCCCCAGTTAGCCTTATGGGAGGCTCGCTGGGTACAGCAGCAGAGTTTATCCTCCAGTAGCTTTTACTGACTCTCTTGAGACCATCTTGGTACCAGAAAGATAGAAAGCATGAGCAGAAAGAATAGCCTGTCCTTGCAGACTTTACTAACACAAGGTAGAGGTGCCCGGACCCTTGTGTCAGTGCCCCGCACTGTGCTCATGCACAGCCCTTCCCAGCACGCTCCTTGGGAGCAGCATCCCAGAAAACCTCGCAGGGTATCAGAGCAAGAAGAGAGTCCTTTGGTCTGGCCCGTTGCTGTGGGACCTTCTTGCAGCACTTCTCTTTTGAGCTAGAAAAAAAAAAAACTATTCTCAACTTAAAATGTGCAGGGATAGCAAGTCTACCCCCCTGCCTGGTAGTGCGTTTCAGTAGCTGAATGCATACACGGTTGAAGTGTGAGCCCAGCTTCCAGCCCGATGCTAGTTTCTAGCCCTGGCTTTAGCTGAGGAGCTCCCCGTTACAGCCGCCTGCAGCCAGGCGCCCCCCCCTCACCTTCCCCATGACTGGCACAGTCTCACCTACAGTACTCCATGTTTTCCAGCCAACATATCTGTTGCAGCCCTATTTTTCCAATGTTGTTCTTGCCCTGGGACACTAAAGCAGAGCACGCATTTTTTAGTAACACCCCAAGCACGAAGTTGGCAGAAGCTGCCTCCATGGACCCTTGGTGCTCAGCCATTAGGCTATGTCTTGACACTGGAATAAAGCTCTCCTTGTGCAACCGGTATTTCCCAGGACAGTCTCCCCGTTTTCCTTCGCTCCAGCTTCAAGACAATCCCGGTCACTGCCTGTGCTCTGCCCCAGGTCCCCTCGTCCCCAGCCTGGCTGTTCCTGCTCACCTACACAGGCAGTGGTGGGTGGCCCATCACTGCCCAGAAGCAGCTCTGCAGCCACTGCACTTGCGTTCCAGTCCTGTGCATCTCTCCCAACTCCTCACCCCCACCTCTCGCTGGAGGAGGTGCCTGCAGATCCTCCAGCACCCCTCTGAGCTCCAGCAGAGCTTGCAGAGCCAGCCATACCTCATCATGTGAAGATTTAATCCAACAGAGTCCAGTGCATCCCTCTGTAGAACAGCCTAATAAGTAAAATCCCACCACAATGAAAAAACCAGTTTATTCCTGGATGAACTTACCTAATGAGAAGAATTTAAAGCCCATGAAGCCCCTTAAGTTTAGCACAAAGTACTTTAGAATATTATCACAAGCAATAGTTCAGTTTAAAGTAAAGTTTAAAGCTGCTAGACTCCTGCTGTGTCCCACACACCTGACATCATTCCCTCACTAGAATAAAAGCTATTTCAAACTACAATTTCTTTCACAGAACGACAGAGCCCGCTGAGATGTTGGCCACAAACAGAACATGCTGCAGAAAGGGCTTATCTACCCTAGCAGAGAAACACCAGCCTGTAAAGCATGGTGTCCAGGACAGGCACCTTTTGTACTTCAGAAAAATCTTAAATCAGGTCAGTGAAACTGTACACAGCTGAAGTGTGTTGCTATTAGCAAAAGATTTGGAAAACTGCATCTTTGATGAAACTGCAAATTGAAAGAGATGAGCTCAGCCAGAAGAGCAAGGCACTGCAGAAGTGATGGAGCACACAATCTGCCCCACCAGCTCCACCCATGCTACTCACACTGCTTTGTGAAACTACTAAGGCTATAAATTTGTTAACATAAGCTGAGCAGATCCTGTTGAGAAATTTTGCTACAGAACATCACAGCTTTTTAAAACAAGTCCCAGGGTGGACCTTGCAGGGAAGAGCAGACCTTCTGGGAAAAAAAAACAGTAGTCACTTGTATGTGATGTAATTTTTTAAGATGAAATCAAAAATATTATTTTACTAAGTTAAATTATCACTTCCAGAAACTCTAAAGAAGAAGACAGGGGGGTTGGTTTGGGTTATAAGATTTCTCAAGTTTTACCTGCAAAAATTTTAGGCACTTACTGTCCATTCTCCAGGTCCTTCACGTGGCACACAGATGCCTCCACCACATCCTTTGGGTTGTGGTAGGGGTTGCTGGCAATGGGATGCTCCTCCAGGTGATAATGCCGGGCAGTCCCGTTGACTTTGTAGATCAGGGGGCTGGCTTTCCCGTTGGGTGACATCTCTTCCTTGCTTCTCTCCTTCTCAGGTATCACAACTTCAATTTTCACTTCAACTGCAGAAACAAATAGAAATCTTCACAAAAATGAAGCCAGGGGTTCTGCTGCCATTCTGCCTCTCCCTCCTTCCCTGGACTCCAAAAGGGGCTGACAGACATCAGAACAGACATTTTTTTGTTGGCTTGCTTGAGAAGATAAAGCATTTAATATCAAACTCAGCTTGATTACCCAAGCCCATTATTCCACTGATCTTTCTCAACTGGGCACCTCTGCATGCATAAAATACGTATCCTTGCAAGCAGGCATCAGTCATGGGTGCAAAACAACTCCTCAGTCACAGTTCCTGTCCTGTTTAGTGGAAAACAGCTTCAGGCAGCTAGATGTGAGGCATGCCAAGGCCTCTGGGGCTCAGACAGACTTCAAAAAAGCCCTTTAATTGTTTGTAGATAACATTAACTGAAAGAGAAAGCCAACACTGCACAGTGCATAAAGCTGCTTCATTAGACGGAGACCAGTTAATAAGGAACTAGAAATATACAAAATTATTTCTGCATGAGGTTTTCAGCGTAGAGTGAACCTTGAGCATTAAGTGAGAAAAGCAAGGATTGTCCGTTCCACTGAGGCATACACCATTGAACAGGGTTTGACACTAAAAGCATCCCTGGCCTGGGGAAACAGCACAGCACATCCCTCCCACCATCAGAGGGGACACCAGAGCCTGCAGGTCCCCTCGTCCCATCGCCACCCTGGGTGCTACCACGGGCAGTGATGGAGCAAGGCAGCCCTGGCAGGCCCCTTGTGCCTCGGCTGGGACCTGCTGCCGGCGCTGCCCTCCCCACGCAGGGATGGAGGGGGAGCAGTGGGGCTGGAGGTGGCCCTCCTCAGCCACCCAGGTGAAGACATGCCAAGCTCCATCCAGCCTCGCCGTGCACCCACCCGCTGCCCCATGCCCAGGGAAACAGGATGGAGGCAGGAACATCAGAGGAAGCTGGTGATGAGCTCTCACATCATAAAGTGAAATATATCCCTTTAGCTCCTAGGGACTTCATAAAACTAAAGCCATTAATATTTATAATAAACCCCAGGGGAGTTCTATAGCGAGCCAGGGGTAAAGGCCAGAGACTGAAGAAGTGTCTCAAGCAACCGGGAGATTGTTGAGCTCTCCCTGTCTTATAAATGTCATAAACAGGAAAAGATGTAGAAGATAAAAATTAAAGCTCACAACCTAACAAGTTTAGGAAAGACAAAGAGAGGGGAACAATGTGCCCCAGAAGAGAGAGACCAGCCCTGCAGCAAGAGAAGGGAGCTGGGTCTTCCCAGCTTCATCAGTTGCTCCAGACCATTTATTGTAATCCCATTGAGAGGACAGTGGCAGAAAAGCTCAGGGTGAAGGTCATTCACTTAGGAAAGGAGAAAAGCAAGTGGCCATGGCTGCCCAGGCACCAAAGGCAGGCAGTTGTTTCGAGCCCTACAAGTTTCTGCTTTTTGTGCCAGCTCAGCAGGGCAGGGGATGGGGTGTTTTTTTGCCAAAGTGCCAAATCCTGGCACTTGCCAGGGGCAGAATTCACTGAGGGCACTGAAAGATAGGTCCCGTCAAGCAATTTTCTGTGTATTCATGCTGAACCGGCAGAAAATGTGAATTTCTGTTGCATTACTGCAGCTGCTAGCTCAGGGGCTATTGCAAACTAATAGGCCCAGCACCATGCATTTAAAAAAAATTGTCTTATGACCAAATTTGTTCCTGGAGCTCTACAGAAGCAGCCCAGCTCCCTGCAGGTACCCAGCAAAGAAGCCACTTGCCCTAAGCACTGTTTTGCTATCACATTTGGAAAAGCAGACACAGATTTTCCAGGATAAAGTTAGGAAATCTAACAAACATTATTTCTACCAATGGATCAAACATTTATCTGGAGTGAAGGTGGCTGTTCAGCCTTGCAGCCAGACACCGGAGCCAGGTAGCATGACGCTGCTGCTGCCGACCATGGCACAGGACGGGACGGACCGGCACTGGCAAAGCGGGCAGCTCCGAGCCCTTACGATGGTGTTGATGCCATTCCCCCATCTCTCCCTTGGCCCGATGCCCCAGAGCTTTGTTTTCCAAACTACATTTGGGTCAGGTGAGCACCTGGAGTGCTCACTGATCCTCGAGCATATGAACCTGAGGGGATGAAGGCAGAAATTTAGCTCTGAGCTCTTCACTTCTCTCCCAGTCAGAAAAACATATGCAAAAGCAGCAGGTCACTGGCACCAGTACGTGACGGTGCTCCCAGCTGTCCCCACTCAGCACTCACCGACACTGCTGGGCAAATGTCCAGAGCAAAAGAAAAGGGGGTACAAAGTCTTTCCCTCTCTTATTTCAGCCCCCACACTTCACCACTTGCCTCTCCGGGGAACAATTCCCACTTGCCTCTCCCTGACACTTTATCCCCCCTTTTTTCCCTCCTCCTCCTCCTTGTCACCCGTGGCCCCATGCGGCGTGTCCCTCTGGCCAGAGACCTGCATTCCTGAGGGATGATCCCTCCAGGAATCCAGGGCTCAGTGGCACCTGAGCTGATCCTGCAAACTGCTTCAATTGCCATCAGGGAAAATGACATTTAAATGAAATATTTATAAATCCAAGTTTAATTCTGAAATCCGATTGGCATGGTGTGGCTGGGTCCAGTGTGCTCCCTCCCTTTGACAATCATTTTCTATAACTGCTGGAAGAAGTTCCTGACCTTAAAGCAAATGGTTTGGAAAGTTTTAGGCACATGCCTACAAATCTGTGCCGTGGCCCCCGCTCCTTGGGGACGGGCCGAAGCCACCACTGTCACACAGCAGTTCTGTCCTGGCCACACTGGTGGGGACAAGGGTGACAGCTGTAGTTTCCAGGGCAGAGCAACTGCTGCTCCCCAAACATGTATATATATATGCATCTAGAGATACAGATGTAGATACGCTGCTTGCCCTGTGCCACCAGCACCACTTATATACATGGGTGTGTATGTGGGTTTGTGTCTTCATGTACATTTGTAATATATATGTATTTTTTATCTCCCTCTGTATCCACACACAGATCTATATGAAGGACCAGGAGGCCAGGGATGAAAGCATTTCATAAGAATATATCAAAAAACCAGACAAACCAGTTGAGCCTTAGCAAGTGCTAATACCATACATCCACATCACCTCAGCACTTCCAGCTTTTAGTATTCAAAAGTCTGGAGTTAGCTCCCCAAAATCATAGAATTGCTTAAAATGTGGACTCTTGCCAAGACTATACATTTTGACCCTTTTATTTTTTCTCCCAGGTTTTCAGCCTCCAGGTCAAAGCATTGCTGGGACCCCTATGCACACGCCCAGGAACTGTGTCCCAACCCCATTCATCATGGTTGGCTCAGGGTTTTTTTTTCCCCACACTGTGGACACAATGCTCTTATGCTTTGCCTCATGCCATTAACACCTACCACTCAGTCATTCATACCCCATTACACCTCCTGTAATTTTTTTCATAGCCCAACACATCCCCCATAGATTCTTCTCCATCACTATTCACAGCCTTGTGGGAAAAGTCCAAGCCTCTGCCTGCTTTTAGGCAGGCGCCTGGACACAAGGCTGGAGATGTTGGCATCGACACTTGGGCAGAGTGGAGGTGCACCAGGTGGAGGGTGTCTGAGCTGCAGTGCAGGGCCACAGTCATTATTTTAAAAAATTAGGGTAATTAAATGACCCAAGACTTCTTTACCACAGGATTAGGTTCCCAGTGTGGCTCAGTGCCCTTCTAGAGGCTAAATTTAAACTACAGGTACGCGGCCATTTAAAGATACATATTTAAAATGGTAGAAATAATGAAAATACTAAGTTAATACTGCAGCGCAGCGGAAAGAGATAACTGGCCTGAGCCAAGAGCTGGCTTGAATCTGGGAGAGTCCGGGTAACTGAAGATGCCATAGGGGATGGAGGAGCCGGGCTGGCGGAGGGGAGAGCCACGTGTCCTCCTTTCCCAGCCACAGACCCCTGCGACGCCTCAGGGTTTGCTGCTCGGGGGCTGCAGCACAGGGCAAACGAGCTCTGCGGGCAGGGAGCAGCCTTGTACTGGCCACAGTGTGCCACCAGCTCAGACAGCAGTGGCAGCCAGGAAAGCACCAAGGGTGGTGATGACGGAGAGACCAGCAGGGCACAGTAGGCACGGCCAGAAAGCCCAGTTTACCCCAGCAGGGTTTGTTTTCCCACAGCCAGCACCGAGTAAATCCACCGCTGTGGGACACATTTGGGTCTCACTGCCCTCCGGAGCTGTGCTCTGATGGCATCCCCAGGCTGGTCCGCGCTGCCTCTGCACTGCAAACCTTGGGGACAGCTACTCTAGGTGGTCCCAAAGAGATTCCAAACCATTTCTATTAAAAATGACAGAGCTAACAACAAAACCGCCATGTCAAACATGCCCAGCTGTACCCTCCCTCTCCAGACTCCCCGCTCAGCAAATGCCACGCTCCTAAAAACCAGGAGGTCGGACTTGCCAGCCAAGCCTGGGGGCACCCTCAGGGCCAAGCCCAGGAGGACACACGGCCCATGGGAGCCCCCCAGCAACACCCTTGCCAAGGGAACACATTCCCTGCTCAGAGACAAATGCAACCCCTGTGCGAGGGCAATGCTCACCACAGACACGCCGTGCTGCGCCGGAGCTGCTGCCCTGCCCCACCATCACACACGGAGCCCAGCGGAGAGCACAAAGAAAAATAATCACAACTTTATAGGTTTTGCAAGCTGTTCTCCCAGGCCTGGTGCAGAGACACTGCTGCTGCAGCTCCCACCGAGCACGGTGGTTCCCTTCACCCATCGTCCTGACCTGGCTGCTGCTCCCGAGCAGCGCTGGGATCCCATGCAGGCTGCCAGCTGGCAGCTCATCGCCTCTGCATCACCCACCCTGAGCAAAACCAGAGAAAAAAAATTATGCAGAGATTGAGAACTGGGCCTTCAGAAGAGGAGCCGGCATCACGGGATTGCAGCACTAGAGATAACAGAAGATTACTTCACTGCTTGAATATAAGCTCTTAATTAAACACTTAAATATCAGGATGGGATCGGGCACTGCAGCAGCAGTCAGGCTTCAGGGCTGGCCTCTGGTACAGCCAGCATAATTATTTACTGTTGCAGGACTCCACTCCCCAAAGCTCTTGTACCAGGGATCTGCTCATCAAAAGGTCTTCCTGGCACACAGCAACGTGTGTGCAACTTTAAGGTCATCTCGAGAAAAGCCAAGTGTGCTCAGGGGGACTGAGGGTCTCTCTTGGATACAAGAAGATGGAGCAGATAAGGACTTCGTATACATCTTTCAAAAGTGTCTAAATAAATTCTGCTAACATCAGGCTGCATCTGAAATATTCCCTCCATGTCAAAACAGCACTTATGGGGAAAATAGCTCTGTTCTGTCCTTCCATTATTTGCTTCTCATTCATACAGGGGATAGGCGAATTTTTAGAAATAGGCAAGTCCACTACTCAGTTCTGATGGTTCCCAGCTCCTGCAAGAAACAGGAATGACAAATACCATAAAAAGGCTGTGAAACCTTTTTGCCTGAACAATCAGTATTTGCAAATGTTTACCTCACTGCATTTGCAGGTTTTATAATCACCGAGATGGAGCATTGCAGTCAGTGTGTGCTAACAAGGGGCTGGGGAAAGGCTTGTTAAAAGCCTTTGAAGACTGCTAATCAAAACCAGAGCTGCAGAGCGCTGTGCATTAGAGGATGGCATTTTCAGTCATTTGGCCCTGCTATGCAAATGCAGCTCTACATGAAAATCTGCAGCTCAGGAAATACGCCTGCAGAGTGCTTTTATTCCTGCACCAGTCCAAGATTAAACACAATTTTGCTGATGGTATACAAAATAAAGTGGAACTGCCAGCAGAGTTTGTCACAAGTTTAGTCAACAAAGGCATTTATTCCTGGATGTGTTTTCACTCCTTGAACATTTCAGGGAAGGATATAAACAGCGTGGGTTTTCATGGAAGAAAACTTACTGTTCCCAGTGTCCAAAGCCACACTGCAATGGCCCATAAAATAACCACAGTACAGGTCAAGGCCAGAAAACCACCTTTATTTTCTGCTGTGCCTTGCAAAGCAAAGGCAGAGGACCTCACTCAGTGGATGCTCAGTAGGTTGCAGACAGGACTTGTATCTCCGCTTTGACCTTCCTGAGTCCTTCAAACCTGAAATCCCCACTGCCTGAGGTAGTGAAGACAAATTGCCAATAAAAGGTCCCCAAAATACATTTTTCCACCCACAAAGGCTAAGTGTGGATGCTGACTGATCTCACAAATCCACACAGCTATCTGACTCCCCTTGCCCTTGGGCACTAGCAGGCAGCAAGGACAGGGTCCTCCTTTAGCTCCCTCTTAGCTGACCAAAGCGAGATGCAGGATGGGAGCTCCTCTCGAAGGCACCTTCAGCAACGTTGATGGCACCAGCCCCCCATGCACCAGCATCAGTCCCTGGGCAACCACACTCAGGACCAAGGCTTAACATTGACACTTCCACGCCAGATGTCCCTCGACCTGTTTGCCTGCACCTCAGCCCCCTCCTCTCCTACGTACACCTACCTTCACCAAACCACAAAGACCCATGCAGGCCAGCTGCAGCAGGAGCGTGCAGGGCAAGGGGAACATCCTTGATACCCAGCTGCTTACAGCTGCTTTCCCCACCAGAAGCGGCACACACAGACAAGCTTCACCAAGAAAATGAAATCCAGAGAGTGGAGCGGCCCAAGGACCTGGCCTGGGTGGTGGGACTGAGAAAGCACCAAGAAATCAAGCAGTAGGTTCTCCTGCTCCTTCCCTGGTTATTCCCTCCCAGCAAGGACAAAACGAAGGGCTGGACAGTAAGTGGCAAAGCTGGGGTAGCAAGGAAGGTGCTGGAGCCACACGTTGGTATGGGGATGGTGTCACCCAAAAACCCACCCTGGGGCACAAGGGTCAGTCCAGCCCCCTGAACTGCAGGAAGGCAGAGGTGGGGGGGCAGGAGGACTTGGGACAGGGAAGAGCTGGCAGTGGGTCTTTGGATGGGGTCACAGGGTGGGGGTTGAGATCTCCTCCCACCCACCCAGCCAGCCCCCCC
>NW_015090762.1:1902762-1912678 GCF_001431845.1 Calidris pugnax
CCCCCACTGCTGCAGCCCCCGCACAGCTCCCCACCTGGGAGCCCGAGCACCGAGGAATTTGGGGGGATTAACGGGCCGGTAATCCTCCCTGCGGGAGCCGAGAATTAACATTCCCCCGGCCACTGCTGACCTACTTCTCCCCACGGGGCCAGCAGGATGGGGGCTCGGTGCCACGGGGGCATGGCGCCGGAGGGCAGTCACCTGGTTTGGGCTTGGAGAAGCATCCTCCCATGGCGCCGGCCGGGACAGGCAGCAGGGATGGGGATGGCGAGCAGGTCAGCGAGGGCGCGGGCACATCCTCGCATGATAAACCCACTGCTGGCTCCGTCCCGGGCTCTGGGCGTCGTTCACCACCTGCGTTGGGCAGAAAAGCCGTGTGAGAAGCGGCAGCGGGTGCTGCAGGGAGGGGAAGGGAAGGCGGCGAGCAGCGCTGTGCCTGCGCCACCGCTGCAGGCGGGAGCGCGAGGCGGGCACAGAGCACGGGGACACCTCGCACCCGGCCCCGGGCAGCCCCGGTGACCCCGGTGACATGGGGAAAAAGTGACACTGGGGTCACCGTGCTGGGAGGTGCCGGTACGTACAGTTATGAAGTTTATAAATTCAATCATCCTTTCAATGTTTAAAATTACAAAAATCCCCCATATCATTTATGGTTAGACTTTAATAACTCTCCAAAGCCCTGCCTTTGGGAATTAAATCACGAAGCACAATAGGTCACAGCCCAAATACAATGATTAAACCATAAATACATTTCAGCCAGCTTTTTCTTTTTTACTATCACGTAATGCAAAAAAGAAAACTACTTTATTGCCCACTCCTGTAAGTTCCCCCTTTCCAGTAATGCTTATTCCTGCAGAAATCCCGTTCACTTTGAAACAATTATTGATTTGAGAACAGGTTTTCAATATTGGGCCATTTTGCATCAACCCCCAATTTTTCATATTATTAAGACAAGTGCAAAGAAGACATGTGCCATTTGATGCTGGGCACTGAGGGTACCGGTTTGGGACAGACCATTACCAGGACAAAACGCACACAAGCTGGGCTGCAGACTACAAAGAGCAGATATGTGTGGACCCACCGAACAAACTCATTGCAAAAGGGGAACATTAAATGGAACACAGAAGAACCAAGAGCTCTTCTTGTAACAGCAAGAGCATCCAAGGCAAGCAGCATGCCAATATTTATGCAATCATAAATGGGAAAAAAATGCCCCAATAGAAGGTGCACAAATGCAGAGGAGGATTTGGGAACTCTGGGGAAAAACGCAATGGAGAAGTCATATTCAGTAACTGCTGTATGTTCCTTTGCCAAAAGTGGCAGGAAGAAACAGAAAATTACTTTGTATCAGAGAAAGAGAGTCTGGAGTCATTGACGTATCAGCGATTCAGGACAATGATTTAGAGTAAAACATATAATAAAATACCATGCAAAGGTTGGTAAAGAACGGAGGCAGAAGATGAGGACCATAGAGGAGCAGGTGACAGGGGATGAGGTGGGGGGGACATCCAGGACATCCTCATCATAGAATCATGGAAGGGTTTGGGTTGGAAGGGATCCTAAAGCCCATCCAGTGCCACCCCTGCCCTGGGCAGGGACACCTCCCACCACACCAGGTTGCTCCAAGCCCCCTCCAACCTGGCCTTGAACCCCTCCAGGGATCGGGCAGCCACAGCTTCTCTGGGCGACCTGGGCCAGGCTCTCACCACCCTCACACCAAACAAGTTCTTCTCACCTAAATCTCCCCTCTTTCAGTGTCAAACCCTTCCCCCTTGTCCTATGGCTCCCCTCCCTGATCAAGAGTCCCTCCCCATCTCTCCTGGAGCCCCTTTAGGGACTGGAAGGGGCTCAAGGTCTCCCTGGAGCCTTCTCTTCTCCAGGCTGAACCGCCCCAACTCTCTCAGCCTGTCCTCCCAGCAGAGGGGCACCAGCCCTCCCAGCATCTCTGTGGCCTCCTCTGGGCCCACTCCAGCAGCTTCATGTCCTTCCTGTGCTGGAAGCATCAAGCCAGAAGGGAAAATAAAACTGCACCTAAATGAGTTTAAACCAAATGATGCTACTGTGAGCAGAAGGTGAGAGACAACAACATGAGGCACAAAATGGAGAGTGAAGAGAAAGCTGAAACAAAGGTACTGTCACCTGCAGAGAGGCTGGGCTTTCTTCTGGAAGGCAACCAGCCAACCCCAAGGTCTACAATAGCCGATTCCCACAGCCCACTCCTGAGCAAAGCAAACCTGTGCTAACCCGGAGCAGCGTTTGCTGTGGGCTTCCTGCAGCAGGATGTGGACGCCGTGATGGGGTCACTCTCCAGGCAGGCAGTGCCTGGGCAGCATCAGAGCTGGATGCTGCGCACGTCAGAGAGACGGCAGTGACCCCCAGCCACCCTGGGAGGCAGTCACCGAAGGGTGACTCCCAAATGTGCCTCACCAGAGAATGCCTCGATCTTCTTCAAACCCCACAGAGATGCTGATGCACAGTCCAATGGCCATAGGACTGGTTTCCAGCTGGTCTGGCTGGTTTTACAAGGGATTTGGGGGGAATGTCACAGCTCCTGTCCCTGCCATTTGTCTTAGATGCCTTTGCTTTGTTTGGACCTTAAAGATGGTAATCTGAAGCTATCCCCTCAGGCCCACTTCACATCTCATTTCCCCACTGATGGTCCCCCTGGCCCCTTCAGAGGCATAGACTGTGCTCTGATTGCCTGAGCCACCCACAACCTAGAGAAGATCAGAGGAGAGCACAGTGCACCTTTCTGGATCTCCCTACTCCACTACTGGAGGTAAACAGGCAAAAGCAAAATGGTTCTTGGTAGGATTTCAGCTCACACTACTGGAGGGGAAGTCATCTGGTTGCCGGCTGGCTTAGCTGAGACACAGCCGGCTGCAGAAAGGCACCGGCCGGCCCTGCCAGACCCATCATGAGACATAATGGGATCGTGTCACCACTGGCAGTATCCAGATCCTCTCTGTTAGGAAAAGGAAATGAGGTCATATCCAGCACAATGTGACTGAACCAAGGATCATCTGTAAAACCTTGCTAGCTCTTGAAGGATAATGCACTGACCTATACAAGGTCAGGCAGCTGATGCCTTGCCTCAGTAACCCAGCTCATAATTTGTTCTCTGAACAACCCAATGCTCTGTGCTTCACAGCTGTACAGGAACACCTTCAGCATCTGCTCGGAGAGGGCAACAAGGAGCGTGGTATCAAAATATGAGGCAACTGTTGTGGTGCCAAGGAACATACTACTGCATCTCTGAAACTCCAGTGTGAATGGGAAACATGCAAAACAGGGCTCCAGCGTCAACCAATGAGAGCACTGCCCAAAAGCACCCGTCCAGAGAAACCACCCTGCTCCTGCACACAAGAAACATGGGAAATAATCCAACAGAAGAAATGTAGAAAACAATCCAGTGCTACTAATCTCAAGCACTGCCCCCGCACAGCAGTAAAACTGGAATATCGCAGCACCAAGTTTTCACTGCAGGTAAGGGATACAAAACCAGAAGAAGGACTGTGCAGCTCAACCCAGATGTCCACCTCTCTGACAGTGGCCAACAGCACTTATGTGCCATGAGCAGCTGAGAACAAGGCAGGCCTACGGTGACGCTTCCCTGGGTTCCCTGCAGGTTCAGTAGCACGTGGATGGACCAAGATCCAGAGCTTCCACCACTTTTGAGGGACAGCACGGTGCTGACAGTGCTTTTTTTAGTGCTGTGTTTACCCCTCTGCTCGATGCTGAGCCCCAGGCTCCTGCTTTAATGTAATGCCCTGCTAGGATGCCAAAATCCTTTCCAAGTGGCAATATAGGCATATAGTACAATGTAGGTAAAATTAGTCTTTCCCCCCTGAGCATCAGTTTGTGTTTATTGTATCATTTTATCACCTGGACACCAAGGTCCATCCTATCCAGCTGCAACATCTCACAGTCAGCGTTTGTTTTGCTGCTGTGGATAATTCTGTGTTGCCTGCCTGAAATCTGGCACGCCTGAACACTGGGCCATGCCCAGTGACATGGGCATCTCCCAGACATACCAGTTTGCAGTCCAAGCTAGCTCCAGCTGGGGAGCTCCCTCCCACAGCTGGAAATGCCTGCATGATCTCTGCCATGGGTCCAGCAAACCAGGCTTCAAAGCCTGCGTGCTGGCAGGGAACAGCAGGCTTGTCCTCTACATGCAGATATCCACCACAGCAGAACTTAAGAGTGCTCTGCACAAAGCTCTGGAGGAAACCTGGGAGAGCGCCTGGGAGATCCTTGAGGAGGTTTCTGAGATGCCACTGGAATTCACGGTGAGCAAGCGATACATCTGGGACCTGCTCTGTTCCCAAGGAGATGACTTCTGTCTCTTCGTTGACAGCACCAGTCTGGAGGAAAAGCAAAGGCAAGGTCCACATGAGTGAGGATGAGGAAGATCTCTTCTAGGACACACACCAGGATCTCTAAGCAGAGATCAGCAAGAGATACCTCCAAAAGAAGCCAATCGCTCGGGATGAGGGAGAAAGCTGCCCCAAGGTCAAGGAGGAGATTCTTAGTTTGGAGAACTGAAGAAAACCACAATGGAGAAGGCAGGCAGCATGGGCCCCTGGGATGCCTGTTTCCCAAGAAGAGTGAGATAAAGGGTCTAATGAAGAGACATGACATCACTCAGCAGTTTTTAATGCAGGCAGGGCAACATGGCAGCCCTGATGCAGTTGTGGTTGTGATTGTGATCACGCTGGCCTTTATCTCCCATCAGGATGGCACCTCGTGCTCTGCACCTTCTGCTCAGGCAACTCCATGTCATTCCTCTGCCATTCAAAGGTCTCCTCGCCGCACGTGCTGCATGTCCAGCATTCACCCCAAGGGCACCAAGACACTTGGGAGAGGTTGAGAAGCTGATGGCAGCCTCAGGGGCTTGCAGAGGAGGTCCCACAGCCTTGCATAATAACAGGCATCACAGGCTGCATTTCAGCAGCCTTGCAGCAACAGGCTGAATGCCATGCCTGAGCCCTGCACTGAAGAGCTGTGGTGTAGCCAGAGGATCACAGAGGAATTTAGGCTGGGAGAGGTCTCTGGTGGTCATCTGACGCAATTCCAGCTCTGAGCAAGGTGAGATATCAACCTTGATGTAACCTTAACCCCGCTTTAAGCTTTGGAGAATGGACCCAATGCCATTCATGACATGAAAAGGCCCATTAACACCTGGGAGTCCCCAAGGGTACCAGGCCTTTTCAGGTGGTTATCAGTGAAAAGGCTGGGAATTAATGGTCCGCAAAGAACAAGAAAATCCATTCTTGGCAGTTGGAGACCACCCCAGAGCTCCCCATTCACAACTCTTCCATTGCCAGATGCAGCACTCAATAGACAGGTAGAAATGTCAGATAGCAGAGACCTGGCAGAGGAAGCAACCTGTCCCAGGTGTCCGTGCTTGGAAGCCCCTGAGATGCCTCCAGTGGAAGGAGGGAAGGGATCGGGCAGTGCTGGTGTCGCTGGAGCCAGGGCAGCCCCGGGGGGCAGGTCTTGCTCACATGCTCAGGGAACAGCCGATCGCCAGCTCTGGGGTCAGGAAGGAATTTTTTCCCCCGGGCAGATTGGCACAGGTCCCCGGGGGTTTTTTGCCTTCCTCTGCAGCACTGAGCACGGCCCCTTGCCAGGGCTGCTCAGGGCCATTGCTGGCCAGCGACTCCCTGCTCTTACAGGACCGGGAGTCCAGCTGTGTCCATGACCTCTCCACCTCTCTGTGGCAGCTTTGTTTTTCCAGTTTTCAGTCATTTGTAGTGTAAGTCTTCTAAGGCAATGTCCTACAGCTCCACACTCAGCAGGAGTTGATGTGTTTTAACTGCCCTTGCATAACACTAAACTATTCTTTTTATTGCATCTCAGCTCTGTCATCTGCAAAAATTAGCCTATTTCTGCCTGAAGAGCTATGTCCTTCAGAAGCATTATCTGTTACTGTAGATAAGTTTTGGACTCACAGCTATGGCATTCCCATTTGAAGAACTCAACACTTTCTTCTCGGGACATCCTTCGTGGATGTCTCTGAAGAGTCCATATCAGAGCACATCACAGTCAGTTCTTTCCTGCTCAGTATAAGGACAATAACAGCCTTTTTCTACCAGACTTACTGCTCAGATGAGACATTCTGGCTGGTAGTCCCACACGGCTGGTTTTCCACCTAAACTCTTTACTCTGGACAGAACTTCAAAAACAAGAAAGCAAAACTTTCCAATCTATAAGCCTGGACACACACTGCCCTGTGCTCCTTGGTTCCTCACCTACCAGCATGCCATGCCATGCACACCAGGGAACAGAGGACATGAGGGAGCTCCACTTCTCCTGGAAGACCTGCTCGTCTGCAAACAGCCTTGCCTGCTCTGCAGAGCAGGGAGGACCAGCAAGATCTGGCTCTGCAGGCTGTGCTCCCCGAGCAGGAACACAAGAGGAGGGAGCAGCCGGAGGCTCTGGTGGCACTCTCCATGCTCGCGGGGAAGAGCTGGCTCTGACTCTGGTCCCCGCTGTGGAAAAAAACAACCCTTGACCCCAAACCGTCCCCTATCCACCACAGAGCTGCCTCCTTGCCAATTCTCTGTACATGCACAATATTGTCTTTAACACGAGGCGCGGTGGGAGCAGAGGAGCAGTCCCAGCAGCAGACCCGTTCCAGACACACCCTACAAACAAAGCCAAGCACCGGCCTGGCAGCCGGCCCTACGGCGAGTCCTGCAAAGCACAGCCCATCCCGTGGGCAGCCGGGGCTCTGCTCCTTGGCCACAGGGCACCTCCCCAGCCCACCGACTCCTGGACCTCCCCAGGACCCACAGCCCTCATTTCCCTCCTCACCCTGTGCGATGGCACCCAGCAGTGAACCCCATCTCCCAGCCCCCCCATCGCACCACGCATCGCCCTGTGGCTCCATCCCAGCCAGGTACGTACCCACCCTGGCCCACCACATACCCCTCCAGCATGCCACCTGTGCCCCCCCGGCACAATCACACTCCCAGTGTCCTTCTAGGCAAGGAGAAAATGGGAAGACAAGGGCTTCCCATTTCTCTTACTTTTCTGGACATTTGCTCTAATTTGACTCCCACGGTCACTGCCGGAGCTATGCGACGGGCCACCACCCTCTACTAGGTCCTCCCATGCCCAGCGCAGCACTGTTAGACAGATTCAAGAGTGGTGACTCCACGTCCCTCTCTCCCTGACGAGTTCGCCCAGACTGTTCTCCTCTGTCTTCTCCTTAAGATCAGCTCCTGTTTCACCGTTGGTGCAATTATCACAGTCTCATGCCCCACTTCTCCTCTGTCTCTGCTCAGTGGGGCAACTCCACCCACCGGTGATGCTTCTCACCTCCACCTCCTCAGCAAGTACCAGCAGCATCTCCTGCTTTGTGGGCAGAGGCCATTCATAAAAAGATATATGGTGGATCCCAAGAGCCCCTGCAGCCCACCAGCCAGCACGCCTGCCTCTGCTCCAGTACTCTCCGGCCCCCAGGAGCCCTGGCGTGACCCCCAGTACCCTGCCATGCCTCCCCAGCCCTGCCAGGGACCAGGCTTCAGCCCCGAGGCCCAACAGCACCCTCCTGCCCCTGACCTCCTTCCCTCCCCAAGGGCAGCCAGTCTCCATGGGCCACCAGTTTGGAGCAGTCCCGGTCCATCCTCGCACAGCCTGGCAGAGCAGGAGCTGGCACAGACCGTGCTCCCCACGTGGAGGGGGTGAGGCAGCGCTGGGGCTCCGATTGCTGTCCCTGCACAGCCGCACCGAGTGTCACGCAGCCCACAGGCACCGTCCTGGCATCCTCACTGCCCTGGAGAGAGCGACTCCACCAAAAAAAGAGGCACAAAGCCCTGTGGCCCACAGTCTCCCTCTCTGCCCACCCAGGGGTCCCTCCTCCACCCGCTGTCCCACCCTGCGCATGGCCGAGCTGCCACAGCCTTCAACTGGGAGGGAAACCCCCCAGTTCAGCATCAGGAGCTCCAGTTCCCTGCAAGGTCTGCCTCAGCAGAGTTGAGCTGCCCCATCTCCAGGACAAGCTGGGCTCTGCTGCCAAGGAAAGCACGTCTCTCCTCTGGACGCAGGACTCTGAGCACAGCCCAGGAATGGCAGGAACATCGGGGGTCCCCAGGCTTGTCCCCGCCCCCAGAGACCCCGCTGTGCGCTCTGTGTTATCAAGGTAACGCAGCAGCCCTGCTCTGACCTCGGGGGGGGGCACAGGGATCGCCCGCCATGGGAGAAGCCTGGGAAGAGCCAGGGGGAAGACAACCAAGTCACATGAAGGGAGTGTGACAGGGGAGGATGGTTTTAGAGCAGGCACAACTTGTATTTTTTTAATAATTTGAGGGTGAAAATGGAGAGGTCCCTATGCCAAAGTGGAGGTATCCCTTTCTTCAGGACGTGCATTCCAAAGGGTACACAGTTCAGCTCCCGCAGCTCCCCCAGCCCGGGCTCCCCGTGCTTGCATGGATCGGTTCCCGACACGGGGTGCCCAACGCTGGGGGAAGGACACCCTTGGTGTAACTCCCTGCCATCCCTCCACCCTGAGGGTGCTGCTCTGCGACCCCATCACGCTGCTCACATGGACGTGCCGTGCACCGGCTGCCCGTCCCCTGCCCACACGGTGGATGAGCCAAACTCAAGGGGGCTGGCACACAGGACCCCCAGAACCCCCTTCTCCCCTGTCCCCAGCACCCCAATCTCCCCTTTACCTCTCCAGCTCTTCACCCCCTTTCTTCCCCCGGGACGCCTCTCCAGTCAGTTCCCCCTCCCCTCTGCCCAACCCTCCTGCTCCCATTTCCCTGCCATTTCCATGCCCATCCCAACCCAGCTGCCCGGCCCCCACCCCGGGGGTTCCCCAGCTGCTGGCACCCAGCGACGCTGACACCGTCAGAGCCCCCTCCGTCCCCTCCTGCTCCTTCCACCACCGCCTCCCCGGGACCCCCCACCCGTGCCCACTCCTCAGCACACCCCTCCCCACCAAACCTGCACTGCTCCGGCTGCTGCCTGCGTGGGACCGGCATCTGCTCCGCACCCCCCCAAGAACGCACGGCAGCTTGGCCTTTGCCGGGTGACGCACTTCCCGACGGCCCCAAGAAACAGGCAAAACTCGGGCTGCAAAACGCCGAGAGCAGCCCCCAGCCCCGCCGGGGGGCTCCACGGCCCCCTCTTTCCAACGGCAGGGGGGGAAGCGTCCTGGCACTTCTCACCTTGTCACCAGGAGTTGGTGTCAGCGGCAGCACAGGGGGCTGCAAAGCTGCCGTTTAATGTGCCCCACCACCTCCCGAAGCAGCGCAGCGGGAACGCTGTCTCAGGCTACAATTAGCCACAATTGTTTTACTAACAGCTGCTTCAGCGATTTATAGACGCCAGGTTAAAGGCTGGTTCGGCAGCGCTGTCATTGCCACCCCTCCAACCACGTCCTCTGCCAGATGGATCGGAAATATTCTGAAATTAATAATTAAACATGAGATTTGGTTCAGATCTCAAAGGTACGCCAACAAAAAGCGCATGTGCTGGAAATTCTCCCCCGGTACAGACTGCTTGATGCAAAAATCAAAACGTTTCACAGCACAAAAGAGTTTTAATTCTCCATCGCTCTGTCACCGGCAGCCAAGCCCTCCTCTTGCTGGCTGTCACTGCCAGCTCACCAGCGCACAAGAGAAATCTGTGTTCCCGACAGAAGCTGCAAGCCGTGCAAAAGGAGTTTAGCGAGGCAACGCTTCCCAAGACTAACAGCTAAAGCGCACCTCTGCCGAATTTCAGCTTCAACCCACCGCGCTCGGAACTGGACGTTCCCTCTGGAAGGAGACCGTGCAGTTTCCCACACTTTTGCCAACAACATCGTTTCCCCGTGCGCTCCGGCCGAGGCAGATCTGCCCCCGCCAGCACCGCTGCCCCCCCGCACCCCGCCGCTCCCCCCCCCACCGGGCTGGGAACCCGCGGC
>NW_015090762.1:1913031-1921661 GCF_001431845.1 Calidris pugnax
GGCGGGCGGGGCGGGGCGTCCGCCCCCCCGGGACACGGCTCCGGCCGCGGGGAGCGGAGCGCGGGGGTCCCCGTGCCGTGGGGGCCGCGCAAAGAGCGGGGGGGCCTTCGCTCCCGCTCGGACAAGCAGGGTCATTCCTGCCCCCCTGGAAATAACCCGTCCCCTCCTTTCCCAGGCCACTGGTTTTACCTTTTCCTTCTGGATTTACATTGCTCTGCTCTCCCCTTGGAGACGGGGATCGCTTCCCCCTCCTGCCTGCCCGCCACCTTTCTGTTCTCCCCAGTTAAACTATTCTCCTTCTCCATCATACCCAGTTTGGCAGCGTGTCAGCATCTCTGTGTGCCTTTTCTTATTGCATGCCCCAAATGTGTCCTTTATTTTCCCTCTATGAGTTTGAGGCCGCCCTGGATACAGAGGAAGGCTTTTTTCTCCCCTGGATACAGAACACCTTGGGTCACTGCTGTCTTTCGACCCCCTGAGGTTGTCCTGGTGGTTCACTGCCCCCTGATGTGCAGCTTGAGTTCCTTGCTCCCTGCTTGAAACGAGACACGAGGCTCCACTGGGCTGTTCAGCTGCGGGTTTCACTGCTGTGGAAAAAGCTACCTACAGATAGAGCCTGCAGATGTGGGAGCGGCAGGGAGCCACAGGCCTCCGCAGCTTTACGAGAGGATCCTCATGGAGCTGCCTCAGTCTGAAGCCAGGAGAAATGACACCGGGTCCACTGGGTGCATCTGCAGGCAGCGGAGAAGGAGCATCCCTGCTGTGCCCGGCTGGGGCATGGAGCAGAGCTCATCCCACAGGATACAGTACTGCTGGCAGCAGGGACCCATGGCAGACCCATGGCCACCTCTGTTTCCCGAACAAGCAGGCAGGATTTTTGACCTCTGGTGTGGAAAACCGCTCCCACACACTGCCAAGCAAACAGCAAGGACTGGGCCTGGGAAGGAAGGAGTCGATAAATCACTTTACGGGAATTATCGCCCCAGTAAGCTCCATCCGTGGGCCGTGGGCAGTCAGGCTCGGCTGACTCTACAATCATACAAGATTTGGGACTGTTTTCGCTGCACCTCGCAGGGCTGAGCGCATGGCTCCAGGGGAGGGACAGAGAGACACCAGCAGTTCTGCGGGGCTGTGCTGCCTGGGAAACAGAGGGAGATGGAGCTCTGCCTGCAGTGGGCTGACTGGGCAAGGACAGGACCCGCCACAGCAGGGTGTGCAGGCAGCCCCATAAATACCCCTAAATACCCCAGAGTTGCTGGGCAGTGCATGTCCCCAGCATCGCCATGCAGCCTTGGGCTCTGGGCACTGACTCCATCACCCTGACGCTGCTCCCACCTTGGGCGTTTGCCTGGACTGCTGGCTCGGTCACTGAAATGTCCTCATTCGCCCTGTGCCAGGGCAGAGGGAGCCCGGAATGTCACCAGCAGGTCCTACCTCTCCTGCCTGGCTCCTGGGCTGCCCCGAGTACCCTGGGGTGTGTGGCAGGGTGCTCAGCCATCCTGGGGCTGCTGGTGGGGGTGGTGGGTGCTGTGGGGCAGGGCCTGGGCCGGGGGTGCTGACAAGGTCATGCCAGTGGTGCCAGGCAGCTACCCATCGTGCTGCCTATCTTCAGCTCCCTGCCAGCTCTGCAGGGGTCAGGAACATGACAGCCCACCACCCTGCACCTCCCGCCACTCCCAAATTAACCCACACATGCCACTGCAGCAGGGAGTGGAGCGGGCTGGGCCCCCAACGCAGCCTGGGGCAGGCAGAGCCATCCTGCCCAGCCGGGCACTCACAGGGCTGCCAGGAAAGGGAGGGCAGGGATGTGCTGGGGAGAGGGTGTAGGGCAGATGCTGGGGTGACCCTGTAACCCAGCGTGGGACCCTCTGGCACGCCCAGACCCACTTTCCAGGCTGGATCGAAGCCTCTGCTGCACAGTTCCCTTGGGAAAAAGCTCTGCCACTGCTTGCACAGCCCTGTCCCATCTTCCACTGGGAAGGAAATCCTGGAAGAGGAGCTGGGTTGGGGAGAAGGGGAAAGGGAAGGTAACAAGGCAGAGAGGTCATGTGAATTGAGCAGCCCTGGGGCTGCAGCCGGGTGTGGGCAGGGGCAGAGCCGGGTGCAGGCAGAGCTGGGTGCAGGCAGAGGAGCTGGTGCAGGCAGGGGCAGAGCTGGGTGCAGGCAGAGGAGCCGGTGCAGGCAGAGGCAGAGCTGGGTGCAGGCAGAGCTGGGTGCAGGCAGAGGAGCCGGTGCAGGCAGGGGCAGAGCTGGGTGCAGGCAGAGGAGCCGGTGCAGGCAGGGGCAGAGCTGGGTGCAGGCAGAGCTGCCGGTGCAGGCAGAGGAGCCGGTGCAGGCAGAGGCAGAGCTGGTGCAGGCAGAGGAGCCGGTGCAGGCAGGGGCCGTGGGCAGGAGGAGGAGCCCGGGCGGGCGGGAGGACGCTCTGATGCGGGTCAGCCCTGACATCACCCGGTGCTTTCGGTTTCTGGGGAAGTGCAGGAGCCCAGGGCTCTGAGCTCCCGGGGGCAGAGGAGCCGCCATGGCGGGGCGGGAGGCCGAGGATGAGAGCACCGATGAGTTCCACGTCTTCATTAAGACTTCTTCAGGCATCGTATTTGCGGTGCCGGTGTCTCTGGATGACACTGTGTGGGATCTTAAGGTCAAGCTGAACCGGCAGGACCCCTCCCTGACCCCCGATGGAGGAAGGCTGATCAACGCGGGGAGACAGATGGAGGACAGCCAGACCCTGCAACACTATGGAATCAAACCAAACAGCTTTGTGTATCATATACTGAGATGTAAGTGTAGGTGGCTGGGGAAGGGGCTGAGGATCTGTCTGGAGGTGGGAGGATGGGGAGTGGGGGTCACACAGACATCAGGGTGTCTCCCGAGGAAGGACTCTGGCTGGGACCGCAGGCAGGAGCCTCCGCAGGGAAGGGCCAAGGCGGCTGCGGGTGTGTGTGTGGCAGGAGCTGCCGGAGCAGGCACGGCTGTGCTGCTGTGAAAGACAAAATCGGGACTCAATAGTTGGGATAACTATTAAGCAGGTATCCTTTATTGCAGCGCTGGACGCAGAGGGGATCGCTCCTCCAAATGTGCGTGGCAGACAAAGTCAGTTTAACAATTTATATGGACACCACACATGCATATTCATGCGAGAACAAATTGACATACTCATTAGTTTCCAGTAACTCATTACCATATGCTACCTCCCTCTTGGAGCTCCCCATTCTTCAGAGATAAGTACCTTCTACAAGGTAACATTGTCCTGGCCTACACCATTGCTACCTGCATCCGTGCCTTCCTGTCCTGTTACTTATCATGGCTCTGCGGGTGGGTAGGCCCCTGTTTTTGGTCAGCCAAGTTAAAGAGACAAAAACACACAATATTTGCTAACTCATACTTAGGACAAGAGCAGCCTAGTTATGTCAAGCAAACCTTCAAGCCATACTTAGCCTTATTCTTTAAGGAGGTTCACCTCGTCACTGAGATTTATACGTTGGAAGGTGGGAGGAAGGCGAGGGCCCAGGGCTGCACTTAAGCAGGATGAAGACGGGGGGTGAGGAAGGGTTCTGCTCTTGGACTCTGCTCTCTGCGTGGCAGTGGGGAGGGATGGCGAGGCAGATGCTGGGAGCGTGTTCTCAGCCCTGCGATGTGCTGCCCTCCTGGGATGGGCGGCTGGCTGGCATTCCTGGTGCCTGGCAGCTTGGTGTGAGTGGGCACAAATAGGCAGCAAGTTTCATAGAAAAGGCCTGAAGAAGAGAGCACAGGCAGAGGATGGGACACTCCCCTTGACGTGACGTGGCTCCTGAGCTCTCCTCTGGTTTGTGTTTCTGTTGCAGATGGAACTTTAAGAGTCGAGTTTCCAGGTAAGGTCATGTCCTGGTCCTCCCTGACCACCCGGTGTGCGAGCTGGTGGTGAAAATATCAAAGCTCAATTTTCAGGTAAGATCATGTCCTGGTCCTCCCTGACCACCCGGTGTAGTGGAGCTGATGGAGCTGTATGGTGGTGAACGTGGGACCTCAACTCACTGCACGGTGGTGAGCGTGTCCCTCCCACGGTTCATGGAGGAGGATGTAGAAGTTGGGGTGGGAGTGGGAGTATGCAGTGGCACACGAGGGGCCCAGTGCAGCTGATGGGATGGGGAAGGCTGGGTGAAGGCTGCTTGAGGATGGCTTCTTCTCCCAAACAAGAGGCAAAAATGACAATGTCTTCCAGGTTTTGTACTCACAGACTCACACCTAATGCTACGGGAGGAACTCGATAGCGCATCTCTGCCAGACAAGGCCTCGGTGAGCGCATACTCCACTCACATCAACAGTACAAATGATGGAGGACATCTATATCCCTTCTCTGCCAGACGAGATTCCACTCACATCAGCAGTCCAAGTGAGGGAGGACATCTATATCCCATCTCTGCCAGACAAGGCCTCGGTGAGCGCAGAGGTGAGGTCTTGCAGGACACAGTGCCTGAGGCTGGGTCCCTGAGTGAGGAGCACCATGAGGCTGGGGAGGAAGGCACGGCTGCAGCACGCGGGCTCACAGCTGGCCCAGTGGACGGGGGGGTCCAGCACTGCCCATCGCCACCACGGCACCAGGTGGGGCAGCAGGAGCTGGTGACTGCTGCCCCCGTTCCCAGGAGAGGGGCCTCACGGTGCCAGCAGGCCAGGCGGGCACAGGTCCTGTTTGCTCCCTGCAGGAGCCAGCACTACACCTGATGCTGGAGATGTTGCTCCTCCTGCCTCCAGCAGGCAGGCACGGCTGGAGGGTAAAATACGGCTTGCGAGTGCTTTTCCCTATGTTCTCCTCTGCAGATGAGCTATGAATCCAAACAATCCAATGACTCTCCAACACCAGAGGGAAACTGCTGGCGCTGCATGTGGGAGGTAAGGGCTTTTGCCGGTCCTGGCAGGCCCAAAGGAAATGGCACAGCAGGGAGGCTGGGGCTGACCCGGGCTGTCACCTGGGGGGTTGGGTGTGCCTTCAAAACCTGTTATTCCCAGCAATTCTTCACCCACTGGAAGAGTCCAGTCCCTTCTGCTACGTTAACTCAGCACGGGCTGCCCCCGTTTTCAAGTTCATGGGAAGACAAATTCCACTTGCTCACATCCCAAGTTTACTCTTGCTGCTAAACGTTTTGTCTGCCTGTGGGCACTGTCCTCTCTGCTGATACACCGTGGCAGAGAGGGAACAGCCCAGGCTTTACTCATCAGAAAGTCAGCAGCCAACAACATTTCTTCTCTCAGGAAACAGAAACTTTCCTATCTGGAATTCCCATTTGCAAAATTCATCCTAAAAATCAGTGGGTGAAACGCGTAGTTGGAGCTCTGGGAGCTGCTCTCCATGTCCACTCATTATCCTTCGTACTGACGCACGGGGGATGCATGAACTAACCGATGCCTTCCCCAGCCCAGTGGCATCTACCCAAGTGGGGCTAAGTGTTCTGTCCTCCTTGCTGTACCTGCATGCAGGATTTCTCTTGGGGACCACTACAGGGGTCCCCATTAAAGGGGTTGTGAGCCTCAGATGTGGCCAGTGCTTGCTTTGGTTCCCAGGGCAGAGAAGTTGCCAGTCAATGACTTTTCTGGCCTCTTCACTGATGAGAGTGGTGCCTTTCTGGGCACCAAGCAGCAGCTGCTGATCCCCTGCTGCTGCTCACGAGGCTCCAAGCTCCCACACCGAGCTGCATCATGCTTCACTGTAAATCCCACACTCCTCCTGCAAGCAGCACCCGTTATGCAATGTCCTGTTTGGTCCCAAACTGGCCACACTTGTGTTGCAGGATCTTCCAAAAGTGACTCCAGTTACACACTGGGACGATCTGGCGGAGCACCTGGTGTACCGGTAAGAGCTGTTGGGTGAAGCGGGAGCACCTTCCCAAAGCCCTGTCCCAGGTGGCACGAGCCTGTCGTCCCTCCCACCCGCAGAGCTGACCTCCCTCGCGCAGGCGTCTTCCAGTGCTCCCTCACAGGCCTCAGCTTCGAGGTGAAGTCAGCAGTGACCATCACCTACAGATACGACACCTGGGCCGAGCACCTGAGTGAGGCTGACTGGGAAACATGGGTGCCCGCCGGACCCCTCTTCCACATCAAGGTGCAGCCGGGGGTTGTGCAGGCGGTGTATCTCCCCCACTTCATCTGCCTGGCAGGTACAGCAGCCGCAGGGACCTGGGTCTCCCGAGCCGCCATCCCTCAGCCTGTGCCCCACTGGGGACACCTCTGGCTCCTTGGAGACCTCTCTCCATTCAGAGCCAAATTCTCCCTTCCCTCCGAGGTCCTGTGTACTCCCTTGTATTCCCCTGCTTTGTTTTGGCATCCTTCACCCTTCTCTCACATTCTGTCAACCCTTCTCAGTGGTCCCTTCCCCAGCTCCAGCCCCACACCAGCAGCCCCTCCTCGCCCACCCTCTCCTCCCAGCTGCCGTGATGACCCCCGGGCACTACCCCAGCCCAGCTGCACAGCAGCTGCCGGGCTCCCCCTCGGAGTTTCTCAGCTCTCTGCTCCTGTGGATGGCAACGGCTGTCCATAGATGACAGAATGTGTCATTGTGTGTGGGCACATCTCCTTCCTCTTGCTAAAGCCGTAAAGAGAAGGAGGCAGCCTGAGAGGGTGCCAGGGAGACTAAACAGAACCTTGTTGCCTTTGCTGTCTCTTGCAGCTGCTCTGCCCCACTGGGACAGGAGCCATGACTGGAGCACCCCCGGGTGGGATGCAATAGGTCAGAGCTGGCCTGCGCAGAAGAATCATTGGAATATAATTGTCCAATTTCACCCAGGCACCATGAATGGCCACAAGGCTTGGATCTGAGTCCTCTGCCCCGCAATGCACTTAATGAGCCACTGTTAATGAGCGGAGAAAAAGCATCAGCACCCACAGCTGGGCTGCAGAGCATGCAGAGGAGTCCCAGTCCGCCGTGATGGGATGCCCTGACACAGGCACTGGGTGTGTAGGCACGTCTCCTTCCTGCAGCTAAAGAGGAGGCAGCCTGAGAGAACCTTGTTGCCTTTGCTGTCTCTTGCAGAAGATGTAAATACCAGCCTGTGCTCCATTGCCCATTTTAAATCTGGGGAGATGACCCTGGAGAGACCGACCAGACTGATTGCTTTCTCTGCTGTCCTGGAGAATCCCAGCTTCTCACTGCTTGGGGTGCTTTGGAGGAGGTTACGTTCAACCTTAAATTCACTCCCTATGCACTCCTTGGTATTGATCTTCCAGCAGTTCAATGCTGCAAATACAACTCTTCACTTCTACCTGATCCCAGATGACAATTCTGTGAAGCAGGTAAGATGGAGAGAGCTTGCCTGGGTTAAAAGAGGTTGACATCTGGGGTGGCTGCAGTAGCAAGGACTGGATTTGAGAAGCAGAGATTTGTCCCAGTTCTTCTGCCACCAGCCTCTGATTCTTTTCGTTTCTACCTGATCCCAGATGACAATTCTGTGAAGCAGGTAAGATGGAGAGAGCTTGCCTGGGTTAAAAGAGGTTGACATCTGGGGTGGCTGCAGTAGCAAGGACTGGATTTGAGAAGCAGAGATTTGTCCCAGTTCTTCTGCCACCAGCCTCTGATTCGCACATGGTCCTGTGGCCCCACCTCCCACCACATCTCCCCGACTCTCCTCTTTCCCAGATGCCTCCAGGAATCATGTTTTCAGCTGGGGCAGCATGTCCTGGCGGGAGCAGAGCCCTGGCACAGGATGCTCTGTGGCAGGGAGCAGATGTAGGACTTGCTGGCCACTGCCGGGCGCAGCAGTAGGTGGCTGCACACCAGCCCTTCTCCCGTGGTGTGCAAGCCCTTACCCTCTTTCTCAGAAAAGAAAGTGCGTTACCTGCCTCGGTTCCTGCCTCTCATGGCAGGTTCCTGCCTGTGCCGAGCGGGAGCTGCCTGTGCCCCCTGAAGCGCAGCGCTGCCTGCAGGACACCTCTGTGGTCTCTTCTGACTGGGTCGGTCTCTTCTCTTCTTGACTTCCCAAGGACTACCTGCAGTGCACAGCTCTGGTTTTTTTTTCCTCTCTCAAAAGCAATGCTTGATTTTTACAGGCCATTTTAAAACAAGAAATGGAATATGAATCAAAGTTTATTCCCAAGCCTCCTCCATTCAGACCTCTGTTCTTTGGCTGCAATTACCAGGTGACCACTACAGCACCCGCACAGATAACACCTCAAGTAAGTGGGATTGTTCCCTTTTTGGTGTTTTTTTTTTTTTTTTACGGGCCCGGTCTTTTTTTTTTGATTTAGCCCTTTGGACACAGTCAGAGAGTTCTCTGAATTAAGGTGTACTAAGGAGATTACTATAGATCAAGCCTGGAAGAGTTAAAAATAGTTCTCTCTAAGAGGGTGCTGTTACAGAAAATAAAAAAGTGGATCTCAGAAGAATTTAGCTCTGCTCTTTCGAAAATTGATGACGTCTTAAAAAAGAAGAAATGGAATGGAAATCAAAGTTTATTCCGAAGCCTCCTCTATTCAAACCTCTGTTCTTTGGCAGCAATTACCAGGTGACCACTACAGCACCCGCACAGATAACACCTCAAGTAAGTGGGATTGTTCCCTTTTTCTTTTTTTTTTTTTTTTTTTTTTTTTTTTTAAAAAAAAAAAAAAAAAAAAAAAAAAAAAAAAAAAAAAAAAAAAAAAAAAGTTCTAGGAAAAATATTAAACCC
>NW_015090762.1:1922036-1928880 GCF_001431845.1 Calidris pugnax
TTTTTTTTTTTTTTTGACCAAACTAGGAAATACAAGACGTCTCTGTCTTCAGCCATATCCTGCTACCAGAATGTGTCTTACTAGGTCTCAGAGCCAGAGGTGCAGGGAGCTGTACTGGTTACAGGGGGCATTTCTTGATACACATCCCCGGAAGAGCACAGAGCCCACCCCAAAGCCCCAAAGGGCATTCGTCTGCTTTTCCTCATGGCAGAAATCGTAATGTGGGACTTGTTGGACTTACCATAGCTACATATAAAGAGGGAATTTCAGAGGTGTTGACTCAGGTGTGGTCCCAAGTCCTTAATCTTCATCTCCCCCACAGTGACTTTCCTTCAGTTTAGGAGCAAGACGGGAGAAACTTTCTCTCCGTGCCATGATGTGACATGACGTCTTTCTCTATTGAATTTCTGTTTTGAGCACCAAGCCAAGTAGCATCAGATTGCAATGGCTGGGAAAATCTGAGAAAATTTGGCCATTTAGTCTTTGTGATTATGTGTTTTAAAGAGGAGTTTGTGACATCCTGAGAGCAGCTGAGGACAGTCTAATGGCACGTTCATGGCTGGTTGTAAGAATCTCCTTTCATGGGTCTGCGCTGCACCATAATCAATGAAAGGGGAATCAGAGAACCTTAGGTTGGGTGGAACCTCAGGAGGTCTCTGGTCCAATCCCTTGCTCAAACCATGTGAGTTTTGAAGTTAGATCAAGGTGCTCAGGGCCATGTCCAGCCAAGGTTGAATATCTCCAAGGATGGAGACACCACAGCCTCTCTGGGGCTCTAGTCGGGTGTTGTAACACCCTCGTTGTGATTTTTCCCCCTACTATCTATTATCTAGTCAGAGTTTTCATTGCTGCAGCCTGTGCCTGTTGCCTCTCATCTCATTAATGTGCACCTCCAGGAGGCTGGCTCCATCTTCTCTTTAGTCCTCCTTCATGTAGTGAAAAACAGCAATTAGTTTTCTCTGTGACCTTCTCTTCCTCTGCCTCTCTTTGCACATCGTGCATTCCAGCCTGAAACTTGGAGGTCCAGGATGTCCATGTCTTTCTTGCACTGGGAAGCCCCAAACTGGACCCAATGTGCCCAAATGTGACCTCACAAGTGCTGAACAGAGGGCAGGGATCCCTGACCTCACTTTTTTTGGCTGTGGTCTTGCTAATACAGCCTGGGATGTGGCCAGCTTTGCTGCCCGGACAGACTGCTGACTCCTGTTCAACTTGCATGCCCACCAGGACTCCCAAGTCCTTCCCTGTGAAGCTGATTTCTGTGTCCACCTGGTGCCCAGGCTCTCCTCCGGTGTGCATCTATTCCATCCCAGACGTAGGTCTCTACATTTGTGTTACGGTTTGAGAAAACCCATAACAATCTATTGTCGTTTAGACAATTATTCTATCACCCAGTGACCCCTCCCCACCTGAGAAGAGGAATTGAGGAACACAAGGAAACACAAGGGTTGAAATATAAATAGATTTAATAGACTAAATAATTAACAATAATACTAAATAACCAGTCTTAATCCCGACACTGATATAAGATACAGGAGTTATACTCAGCCAGTTCTATCATCAGGAAGCCGTGCACTCCCAGCAGGGACAGCAAATGGCGGACACTGCCAGCGCAATGGCTTCAGGAGGAAGGGAAGGCCTCAGGGCTCCGGCACCAGGGCAAGGAGTTGTCTGGACCCGCCACCATCAAGGGAGAGAGAGCTACACAGCAAACTTTTCTAAGGTGTATTGAATGTGACATTCATGGTATGAAATAATCCTGTTGGCCAGCCTGGGTCAAATGGCCAGGCCTTGCTCCTCCTTGTCCCTGCACCTGGCAAGGCTCAAAACACTAAGACCGTGAATTCCACAGAGCCTGGCTGGCTATAAAGTAAATATTTTCACAAATTCAGATACTAGAGTCTTCTAGAAGTGCAATTTTCCCCAGCATTAGAAGAGAAGTTAGTCCTGTGTCTCTCAACCCGGGACAATTTGCCTCTGCCGAATTGCCTGAGCTTCCTGCCATCTCAGTTCTCCAGCCTTTCCAGGTTGGCATCCCTCCCCTCCAGCTTATTCATCGTCTCCCCTTCCAGCTACAGCCCTGCTACCGAGCTGAGCGTGGCCCCAAGCAGCCAGGGCCTTCAGCTGAATTGAGAGAGAGTCTTAAACCTGTGAATCACAAGGAAGGGTTTGGCTTTCCCACCTCCTGGAATGAGCAGGCAGTAACTGGGCCCTCTGCCTGGCAGAGCGGTTGTAAAGATGACAGAGCCAAGCTCTTGGTGGTGTCACGTAAAAGCGGGAAAAGCCATAAGCTGCAAACTGAGAAGTTCAGACCAAATGTTAGCAAAAATTTTACCCCTCGGTGGAGATGCAGGCAATCAGAGAAGGTTAGAAGACGGTGAATCTCTGCTGAAAACTGGGGTTTTCAGTACCCAGCTAGACAAAGCCCCAGCAGAGCAGATCTAGACTTGACATGGGTCCATCTTTCAGAGGTAGGTGAGATAAGACACTCCAGATGTTCCTTCCAGCCAAATTTTGTGATATTGGCAGTGCAGCAGAGCCCCAGCATGTGCATCTCCCCATGTCTTTCCTCTTGCTGGTACAGTCAGGAAACACAGAACGGCGTCTGGGAATTTGCTGCAGCTCCCCACGGTGAGAGAGACTCAACTTGCTTCTTACTTTTACAGAAGCAGTTGCCCTTTTACTACAAGAGTCCAAAGGAACAGCAGCTCTTTGTCGAGATCTACATCGAGAACATGGCAAAGGAAATTGAGCTCCTTATGACAGACACACGCGATGGCATTGAGGTCTGGAGGGCATCACTGAGATCAGGTAGGAACAGCAGGTCCATCTAGGGGCTCATTCACCTTAGCAAAAGCGGAGGTGCATCTCCCAAGCAGATCTCACAGGTTTGTGGTCACCGTCATCCATGCATCCATTTGCAGGGAAAGCAAACCCTGTGTATGCAGCAATTGGCCACTGAAGAACAGGAACCGGAAAGGACAGCCCAATGTCAGTAGAGCTGAGCTTCACATTTCATGTGGAGTTTCAGATGCTGGGGTTTAAGAGAGCATGACCCCACAACTGGTGTCTCTCTGTTCACCTGGCTACTGTTTGCATAGAAATCTTATTCATTTTTAAAAGTCCATTAGCACCCACAGCTGTGCTAGTGCAACCACTGTGCGATGCAGAGGAGGTAAGGAGAATTCCAAAATTTCAGAGAAAATCAACATCTTAAAAAACTACGTGTTCCAGTCAGCACTGCTCTTCTAGATCTGCTGGTGCGACACCAATGTGTGAAACAACACCCAGACCACACAGGATCGGGGCAAGGCCAGATGGACCAGGGCCTGCTTCACCACGGGTCTTTGCTCACGGTGGCCTCAGGGAGGTGGCACACAGCAGGACTGCTGGGCAGTGGGGACCGCTCTCTTGTGGCATCGAGAGACCAGACCATTGCTTAAGACTATTCTGCTTTAGGGCTGGCTGTACTGCCTTGAGTCCCATGCAGAACTTCAGTCAGGACAGCGGGTGATGGAGCAGGGTTAGCGATGGTGGGTGCCAGGGTGTTTGTGTGTCCTGTGGGAGGACAAGAGGCGCACCCAGCTCCAGAGCAGCAGGTTCCTCATCTCCACACCTCTCTGCCCAGCTGCTCCCGGGCCGGCTCAGCAGCCACCGCATGTGCCACTAACGTCACGTAGCAGCACCTACCCACAGGGTCCCCTGTGAGAAAGCTTGGCAGAGGAGCTGTGGGCAGCAGCATCTCGCAGGTGTGGGGTATGGCCTTGCGACCCCTTCTCTGCTAGTCTGATCTGGCACCTCCTAAGAGTAACACCCGCAACCCTGCAGAGCCCAGGGCCTTGTATTGATCTCACAGATGGGCAGGAGCTGCTAATGGCTTCGTGGAGGGTTAGGTACCTCAGGAAGATCTTGTGGAAGGTTAGGCGCCAGCATTTTGGAGATGGCACCTCCAGTGATATCTCTCCTTTCTCTTTCAGGTGATGCTAACCTTCCTGCCCGTGTCTCTGGGAGAGGTCAGTATAGTGCTTCAGAGCTGCATCCCTAGAGTCTGAGTCTATGTCTTTGGAACCCACTATCCCCTGTTTTAAAGCAGGGATCAGCCTCTCTTCCCATCCTTATGTTAGTTTCTAGACAAAAAGCCTGGAAAGCTGCACCCTCAAGCTTTCAGGGCAGGGGGCAGGACAGCCCAGACTTTACGCCCAGACACTGTAGGAGTCCCAGAGGGGACAGTAGCCAGCAGCTGATGGGGATTGCCACCAACCTCACCTCCCGCAGCTCTGGCTTTACTTTCCTGTCCCCTTCTTTGCCCTGCCTCCAGTGCTCCCGCTGCTGGTGCAGCAGGGCCCATCCTTTTTGGTGGAGGGAGGAGACACAAGGCTGTGGGACAGAGTGCACAGCCATGGTGTCCACTGGCTCAGGACGCCACATACTGCAGCATGGCACTCACCTGCGGCTGGCCGACCACATGCAGCACAGTAACATGGGCTTTGTGTCTGCTAGGTGCAGCCTTCATGAAGGAGAACAAAACCATGCTCTGCTCCAGGATGGGGCAGCTCCGCACCATTCTGATGTACTTACGGGATGCAAACGTCATCAACAGCGATGAAGAAGAGGAGGTGCGACATCAAGATACGAAACTAGAGAGGAACCGAATGTTGCTGGAGCTTGTTGAGAAGAAAGGGTGGGAGGCCCAGGAGCAGCTCTATCAGATCCTCCAGAGGCAAGACCCATACCTCATGGAAGACCTGGAGTTCTGCTAGGCCTGGAAAGCAGACTGTGTGTGCTCCCATTACTCAGATTACGGGAGACATAGAAGGGCAATGGGGTTTACCGATGCCTGAATGCAAAGCAAAAATCCATGGTGCAAAGCAGCAATAAGCCTTCTGAACCACCCTTGGTTCCCAATCCAGTGCCAATATCTCGGCCCTCTCTGCCTTCCTGACACAGGGCCTCTGCCTCTCCAGAAGCTTCAGGAAGCTGTTGGCAGAGGAGCTCCCAGCAAGAGAGACACCGCAAGCTTAGCCTCCCCATCCTCATTGTCCACGGGCACTTCTCAGGGCTGGAAGAGGGGAGTTGCTTTATCAGGAAGAGCTGTCTGAGAAGGCTCGTCTCATGTGCAAGCCACAGCAAGCCATAGATGTTGATGGGAATCCATATCAATGTCAACCTCCAGCCTGGTTTACCCAAATGACCCAAATTCACCAAAGGAGCAAACAAGCATCCTGATCTCAGCAGCAGTGGGTGAAGGAGGCCCTGTGAGGAAGCCATGAGAAACAGCAAGACAAGAGATACAGGTTTGTGAATCTTCAGGGAAAGTCTGCCTCAATAGTGGCTCCTTTACGTTCAGAAGAAAGCCAGCAGATTGTTTTCAAATCACATTCTTCACATCTATAAAGTCAGCTCCTTCCTGGATCATGCAGATGCCTTCACTGGTGGCATCGTCCTGCTGTTGAACAAGGCAGTCAGGGCAGGAGCAGTCTGCTCTGGTGTCCAGTATCTACAAATAGACCTGTTGGGGTCAAGCTCAAGTGAAATTCAGGCTTGCCTAAGTGGAGACAGCACCTTCTGGAAGCTCAAAGGAGCTTCCAGGGAGCGTTGAGTGAAACGGTCCCCACTACGTGTTCCGTGGCTTTGTGGGGTGGAAATGAGACTGCTGCCTTAAGTATTGCTTTCTCTTTATTCCTCCTCTTAAGCGCCTGGGGAACACGGTGCTGCTGGAACACGCCATTAGAGTCTGTCTCTACTCCGTTAAGGGTCCAGGGGTGCAGCCAAGGGTTAACATGAAGGGGAATGAGGAGGAAAAAAAATGGGGGAGGCAGAAAGGAATGTAAAAGGGGCCACTCAGGTATAAACTGGGAGCAGGTTGGCCGAGTCCTGTGCTGGGAAAGGGGCAACTCAGTTATAAAGTGGGAGCAGGTTGGCCGAGTCCTGTGCTGGGTCACTGCAGCCTGCCTTTTCTCTTTAGTTTTTCCTATTAAATCTTTTCCTCACTGTTCCTCTGGGTCATCTCACTCTCAACCGCGGGAGTGTGTGCTGTGAGGACCAAGTGCCAGCTGCTGGTGGGACCTGCGTGTGCCTCAGGGGATTTGGTGTCACCCCCTTTAACCTCCAGCCACGGGTTGGGAGCGATGTCCCCAAAACTAGCTACTGGGGGGGGAGCGGCGTCCGGCAAATGAGGGGCTCCATGTGACTGGTGGGGAGTGTAATAAGTAATTTAGGAAGGAAATTTTGCTTCAGCTAAACAGATATGTGCTTGCTACGGCTTCAGCTAAAATAGGAATGAGCTTACTATGGGGTCGGAAAATGGACAGTGTTAGGTAAAATATTAGACAGAAGCAACAGTGCAAAAACCCGTTGCAAACCAAGGGATGGTGTGGTTAGCTAAGACAACCGCAGAAGCGTCAATCATGTAAAGAATGGAGAAGCCACAAGAAGGACACGGCGATGGAGACCCCGAGCCTTCCTCTGACGACCGGCAGGAAGACCCCTAGGGAAGCATTGCGCCTGCGCTGCTAGGAGGGGGGAGGCGTGTTCGGGGGCGGGCTACGTTCCGAGAACTTATTGATTATGCAAATCATTTTACAAGAAAAAACATGAATCAGTAATACTAATAAATAAAGCAAGCATTTGTAAGAAGACAGCGAGCCACAGGGGGAGAAATCTCCTGTGCAGCTCCCAGCGCTGTAAATAAATGTTCTTTGCGCCGCCCCATCCCCGCCCGGCCCTGCTCCGCTCGCCGCCGCGGGAGGAATTTCCCGCGCTGCGCCCGGTTCCCGCGAGAGCGAAGCCCCCTGACCCGCCTCCTCAGCGAGAGAACCAATCAGAGAGCGGCGCCGCCTCCCCC
>NW_015090763.1:0-77316 GCF_001431845.1 Calidris pugnax
GCTCCTTTCTCTGTTGAAATTCTAGTGAGATTTCTAATTTACTGCTCTATACAAAAGGAGCATTAATGGAACCGCCACCGGCATTTCACACACTTTGCTTCGAGCTACTTGTTCCCCACCCCCAGCTGAACTGCAGACTAGTTCAGGAGCAACTAGAGAAGACTGAAGTCCTGGATAACTGGAATTACTGCAGGAAAATTCATTCAGAAGCAGAAACATTTTTGAAGTCTGGTGTTTTGGGGCTCTCCTCCTCCCTGTGGCTAATGGGGCCTCCCTCAAATCCCAGCTGCAGGAACTGAACAAGTCCTGAGTAACTGTTTTCCAGCAGGAGACATTTACAACTCAGAGAGACCAAAGAGATGGAGGGTGGATACAAATATTGGCTAAAAAATTCTCCAAGGGCAGCTCCTGGGAAGACACACTGTACCTGGTCTCCTGGATCCACTGGTGGAAAGCATTGGCATGCTGAGCAAACTCCTGCCGCAGTTTGTCATTTTCTTCCTGCCTTCGCTGTTCCTTCTGCAGCTCCAATTCACGTTCCTGAGAAACAAACAAAAATAATTTCAAATTATTTTTTTAAAAAAATATGATTTTCAAATCATAATCTGATTGTCCTCATCCTGTAGTAAAACCCTCAAACTACAAGCTGTCCAGCTGTTCAGAGCAGCACAGGTCTGACGCTCCAAACAAGACTGAGGGCTCAAAGAGTCTCCTGGGGACCTAGACAAAATCAGCTGAGGTGACAACACAGATCACTCCTACTGAAGTTTTGAGAATTGGAATTGAACGAGCAGTTACTTCACTGTTGTCCTTTACGTGGACATTAAATATTTCATAGTTTGGAAGCGAGGGACAAGTGCTTTGTCTTTTGAAAGATCGCAAATGGAAGACCATGAAAACAAGCTAATGGATTATTTTTTTTCCTTTGCTCCCTAATTTTGAGATATTTCCATCTGTAGTGTAGCGACAAACTCTTGTACTGATTATCTGGGATGACAACTTCCAGGAAAGACTCCAAAGTTCATAAACTACAGAGACAGGGTCTCTCTCTCTCTGACTTGCCTTGATAATTTTCTGCAGATTCCTCCAGGTTTCTTCAAGAGCCTCCATAGTAAACCACGTGTATGGGTTGGAGGCCACACGGAAGCTCTTGATCTGGCGATCGAGCTCTGCCAGCTGGTTGAAGTCAGCCTGGGCAGAGCTGAGTGAGGAACGGAAAGCGTCGTGAGCTTCTCGCAGCGCTTTGATTTCTTCCAGCGAGTTACAGCGCACGGGATCTGTCAGGTCCTCCTCAGCATTCTCAAACCAACTGTTGAAGGCAGATGCCTTCTTAGCAAAAGTCAGGAACAGATCCTCAACCTTGACAAGAGAAAACAATCCAGCTGGTCAGTTATGCAGTAATGGAAATATTCCATATAAGTGGATGTGGAATTAACATTCATCAGTGATGGTTTGCATTTAATATTTATTTCTTGTAAACTTCTTGAATTCTTATGACAAGTCTCCAGGATCCCCATAATCATTACCCACAACTGAAAAAGCTGCAGCAGTTACAAGCATTGTATGTTTTTTTTTTTTTTCCAAGAGCACAATTAGATTTTTGTAGCCCCGTGGTTTGGCCACTTACCTTTCTGAAATGCTCCTGAGCCTCCAGGAGTTTCTTTTTCCTGGCAGCAGAATTAGCAAGCAGCTGATTCCAGCGTTTCATCAGGGACGCGTGCCGAGCCTCAATGGCCTTTGACTGGATGTGTTTGGCTGCCAGGAGCTGGTCTTTCAGCGCAGTGATGTTTGCAATTCCCTCCTGCTGGAAAGCCTGGAGTCCAGCGTCAAAAGTTTCCTGAAGCATTAAAAGAAGAACAAAACATTTTAGATTGTATTTTTATTTAACCATTCCAATATCCTGCATGTATTTCACACACAAATTCTGGATTCTTGTGTATTCCAGAAGAGTTCACCTGTTCTTTCCACCACTTATGGGGTGGCAGCAGCGTTAGCACTAACCTGTTTGGTGAGCAGCGTTTGTACAGAAGAGAGGTCACGTCCATAATCATCTGTCTTCAGACTGTTTTCCTTCTCACCTGGAAAATGAACCAAATTCAGTAAAAACGTCAATTTATCTCAAATGTCCCCTCTATTCCAAATAGGGTTACCCCAGAAGCATAAATCAGGGACAGCATTGCTGATCACTTCGGGTTTAGGTCTGCTTGTTACAACGAGTGAGAAGCTATTTGAGATCTTTGGAAACGAAGGAGAATTTCAGTTTGTTTGTGCCAGGGTACAGTGCCCCAGTACAGGACATACCTATCCACGACTCCACTACGTCTGCTTTCCAGTTGAACTGGAGGAAGGCAGAGTTCTCATCCAATTTGGCTTTCCTCTGAGCTGCTGCTTTCTCCAGATCTGACACCTTGCCTCTGAGGCCCTTCATCTTTGCAGTAATGTTCTCCTCATGGTGATTGTTCTACGTTACAGGAGGAAAAAAAAAAGCACACATATGATGATAAGGTCTTTCAAGGCATCCTGACAGATGCAAGGACTTCTACTGAAAGATTTTTCTTCTCAACGTACAAAAACCAGCTTTGAAAGTAGTTAATACCAGCAGCTTAATCAGCTGCAGAACATGAGTAAGAGCTCTGTTCAAAGGGATGACAAATCAGTCCTCAAAGAAGAGTAACTGACGTGAAAATGTCCTGGGCAGCCTTTGAAGGTTTGTTTTTCTTCACCAGTTTATGCTCACCTTTTTAATGAGATCCTCTCCGTTAGTACAAACATCGTTCACTCTGTCTTTGTGGACAGTAAAATCAGTCTCAAACGCTTCATGCTTTTTCAGCAAGCCCTGCAAATACGAGACACAGTCGCTTTTTAAAATAATTTCTCATACTTGGGATGCTTTTATAAAATTAATCACATTTTTTACAATATAGGCCTTCAAAAGGGACCAACAATAACCTCTAAATTGGAAAGACAGTTAAAGAAAAGGTTTGTGAAGCTCTAACCAACAATGATGCAACAAGAACAAAGAGTTGACAGCTTTCTCCACACCTGGATGGCAGCGAGGGTGTCTCCATAATCCTCACTGGCTACTAATGTCATCTTCTCATTGATCCAGGCTTCTTCTTCCTCAACGTTTGCTACGAACTGCTGGTACTCCAGAGACTCCTCCAGACGCTGACCCCTGTAAGGGAAAGAAAGGTAAAATTAGCCCCAGTGTTGCCCTATGGCTTTAAGATATAAAATGTAAAAACAAATTACAGCAGCAGAAAATCTAAGAATGTTTGGAGACTGAACCCTAAAGGCACAATCATTCACACTTCACTCCTCCAGGGGTATCTCCAGCTCTAGGCCACAAAGCCTGCAGCTGCTGAAGGACTAAAACAAATCACTTTCTCCCACCAGTTTCTACTCAGAACACCACCCTGGTAGTGGATTAAGGACAGTTAATTTCAAGTCTACGGTTTCCAACTGGTGCAAGAAACGCCTAAACACAGCACACCTCAAAAAAAAAAAAAAAAAAAAAAATTACTGGCTTTCATATGTGCTACAAACAAGCAAGATATTACGTAGAAATCCATCAAGAAGAGAGGTTTACCTGGATAGCAGGTTCATGGGCAGCTAATTCTGCTTCTAAGCGCTTGTGTTTCTTCCTGAGGTTCTGCACACCGGTGAGGTCTCTGCCATAGTCCTCTGAGCTAACCAACAGTTTCTTCTCTCTATGTTCAAGAGAGAATAAAACATTTGAAGTTACTTCTATAGGCCAAACCTGACAAAAGAAAAAAAACCTGCAGATAAGGAAATGCTCCACAGAGCACAAAAATCTTGGATGTAAGAAGTTGTGTACATGAGTTATCAGCCAACAGCAGCTGCTTCGGGCAGCATGGTCAGGAGTTAACGTGTGGGGAAAAGCAAGCAAGCCACAGAGGGCCTAGCATTTCTCTCTGAAGAATGGAGCTTCTCTGTATTGTTTTCTTTCTAAGAAGATAGATACCTTTTGTAAGGTTTACCTGCTTCTGTCCAATTCTGTTTTTTATTTTACAAGCATGACAAAAAAAGCACTCTAAATTTGAACAACTATCAGGCTCACTTCTCTCCCTCCTCCCAAGATAATTCTTCCAGTAGAGAGCTTCCCTTCTTGGGGTTTGACTAAAAAAAAAAAAAACCAGAGCACAAAAATCTTGGATGTAAAAAGTTGTGTACGTGAGTTATCAGCCAACAGCAGCTGCTTCGGGCAGCATGGTCAGGAGTTAACGTGTGGGGAAAAGCAAGCAAGCCACAGAGGGCCTAGCATTTCTCTCTGAAGAACAGAGCTTCTCTGTATAGTTTTCTTTCTAAGAAGATAGATATCTTTTGTAAGGTTTACCTGCTTCTGTCCAATTCTGTTTTTTATTTTACAAGCATGACAAAAAAAGCACTCTCAATTTGAACAACTTCTATCAGGCTCACTTCTCTCCCTCCTCCCAACATAATTCTTCCAGTAGAGAGCTTTCCTTCTTGGGGTTTGACCAAAAGAAAACCCTGTAGATAAGAAGCTACACCCAAACTAGTGCTGAAGCCAGTTTGAGTACAGTTTTCCTTCAGTGGGGGGCAAAAGAGATTTATTGTAGAGACACAGACTGGTGGAAAAGGCAAGTTATAAAACCATACTACAGACTATGGATGTTGTTAATAAGCTGGCAGTGAGCACCCCTCCCCCTGCCAGAGCCTTGAACTTCCAAAAATACACACTTGATCCAGGACTCCTCATCATCCATATCGCGGAAGAACTGATGCAAACGGTGGGACTCGTTGAGCTTTGCCCGGCGAGCAGCTGCCATGCTCTTAATCCTCTGGAAGCGCCCGTTAATGGTCTCACGTTTGTCCTTTACTTGGGACGTATCGAAAGCGCTGCTGGTCATCAGACTGTCAGCCTGACTGTTCAGGTCCTTCAGACGGTCCTGGAAAGGTTGGGTGAAAAAGTGTGTGAATTGCTTGGATCTCATTTCTGCGTTCGTTATGTCAGTATAAAAATCACAATCTGACTCTGTACAGAGTCAGCGCAGTTTTTTATTAAGGCATCGTGTTTCAGCAGGTCTGTGACTGCAGCATGTATTGAAGTGGTATCTGTAGAATTTGCTGATTACTCTGATTTATCTTCCCAAACTAAAAGAGAAAGCAATACCTCATGAGCAGATATATCAGCTTCCAGTAACTGGTGTTTCTTCAGAAGGTTGTTAACTGATGCCAAGTCCTTCCCATAGTCTTCAGATGCCAACAAAGCCTCCACCTAGGGGTGGGGAAGGAAAAAGGGGATGGAGACCGAGTTGTAATCTCACAACAATGACAGTGTCTTTAAAACTGTGCAAATTAATTCTCTCCTGAATTTTCTACAACATGGATAAACCTTTGCTTCATCACCTGATCAGTTCCTAACAGATTATATGCAAATATGTTTCTTCTCACCATATTGTTTATAAACAGTAAAACATCCACAAGAATTTTAATTCCAATAAAGATTTTTTTCAAAATAAATTTAAGTCTCGCTCAAAGATCTAACATCAGCAAAAGAAATAAAACACTTAGAAAAACAAGTCTTACAATTAAATACTCCCAATCTCAGTTACCTCTGAAAGCCAGAAATCAAAGTCCTTAATTCCAGTATTAAAATTCTGTTGCTTATTAGCTTCCTTCAGTTTCTGACTCTTCTCTGCTGATTTCTGTACCAGGAACTGCCACTGGTCAGCCAGTGCAGCCAGGCGTGCCTGTTAGAAAATGAAAAAGATAAATGCAACAAACTAAAAACATAAATTCTGATAAATGCAAAACCCGAAGAAGGTACAAGTTTGGCTGCCAATTCCAAATACACAAGTTACCCAGTCGCTGCCCCGTGCTGCCTGGCCATAAATCAGTTCAACTTTTACATTTTGATCATAGGATTGGAAATATTCTCACCCTTGAGAATGAAGCAGAACGATTACCCCGATTACTACTGCATAGTTAAAATAGAAGAGCTTCTATAAAACAAGATTTGGTTTTGAGGGATACTGCCCTCTCCCAATTATCCAAACACTTCTCAAAGCAAAACCTAAGCAAATCTGCTAAATCCTGTGGTACCTTCACAGCATCCTCGCTGCCGGCACAGGCTCCTCTTTCGATCAGCGAGTTCCCCATGTCGATGACCCCGCGGATGCGATCGGCGTTGGCGTGGAGCTCAGCTTCAAAGGCCTGGTGCTTCTGGTGCTTGCTCTGAACAAGACAAAAGCAAAACTGTCAGAGACTGGACAGAAGGCTCCTAAATTGTTCTCATGGGCTGAGAGGGCAACACAAGAGTTGTCGACATACATAAAGGGGTCTGTATATAGCCTGATGTGAAGAAGTTCTCTCTCTTAGTAAGAATACTTATTGCTCACTCAAATATTAACTCTCACTAATCTGGGTAACCACCAAGCTTTAGTGTAGCAGAACTGCCACTGAGCTGATATGTGTAACTCAGGCAACACCTCCTGCATTTCAGAGATGTCCCTGCAGCATTCCTTGCATTAGGCTTAGCTGTTACTCGAGTAAAGCTTTCTCATTTTCAATGCCATCACCCTTGAATAGCAGCAGTGTTACATACCCTAAGCAGAAGAACAGGAGATCATCCTTTCTACTCCTGTAATAATTTCACAGATTTCTATTCGCCTTCCTAATCTATAGGCAATTAAATTAAATCAAATCACTGCTGCAGCCTATCTGCTTTATGTATAGTTTTGATCTTAGTCGAAGTCATACATGGCCACGTTATATATTCAAATAATGAATTAACAACTAAAAACCTCTATAAAAAAGCAACTGTATTATTTGTTAAATTTTTTTCTCTGCTGAGTTGAGAGCACCATGAGAACAATAGGAGCCTTGGTGTGGGAGGAAATATGCAGTTCTCTCTCATATATACATGATCCATCCACCCACCAGGAAGATAACAATAGCACAAAAATGACAAGACAGAATTTACAAGTATTAACTGGAAATGCTAGTAACAATGGACATGGGGATACAATGCCCTGAGAGAATGGAACAAAAGGAAATGTTAGATTAAAAATAAAAGATGGAAAATACTATAGCGCTGGCATGAGAAATTCTGCATGAACTGCTTCATTTTGGGAACTGTTAATCCCCAACAAATCCCAGGCAATATAAATGGTTTAATATAAAAATTTCATGTACCACAGCTTAAAGTGACAAACAATGACTCTTTCCTTTCCTACTCTAGTCAGCTTCCCCTTTCTTTGTTTTGTCGTCTTCTTCCATATATCCTCATTTTACTCCACTTCTTGGATTTTTATAAGTCTCATCAGCTTTCCATCTGGTGTATAATTTTTTTTCTGGAGTTATTCATTCTGTGCTACTGCTGCAAGAACTAAACCATCTAGTTCTATTGTTTTATTGGATCCTCCATCTTCAGCATTTGATTCTACAACTGGCATTTTAAGTGTGTTAAATCATCAGCACTCCAGATCCAAACAGGCCCGATAGCCACATTTCTGAAACAGGAGAGAAACCCACTTTTCCATGGGTTAACTCCTGAAAATCCCTGAACTACATCACTAATGCACCACAAATTAAACAGATCATGCAGAACACCTGCAAAACGAAGACATAAATAAATGATGCTGAATAGGCATTAACAAAAAAGCCACACCCATAACATGAAGATCAACAGCTGTACCTGGATGTAGGTCAAGAATTAATAGAAAATAAAGAGATTGCATGAACTGATGGATGGAGCAACAGAGTGCAACCAGGCCTTGTGCTCACACATAAGCTAGAGAAGGAAAACAAATTCACATACCAGGGCTAGTCCAAACTACTTACCAGCAGTTTGGAAAGCTATAAAACAGATTGAGAGAAGTAGTTCAGTGCATTCATACTACCTCATAAACCAGTATTAAAACATAAGTGGTAACTTTAATTATTTATTCCTTAATACTGAAAAATAAATGAGATGTCACATTTTAGAACATAAGACAGAGATGAGACCCAAGAACTCCATTTCCTCATTTCATTATCTAGATGCTGGGAGAAAGACAGAATAGCTACTCAGGGGTTTCTTCAGGCAAATTGCTGCTGCAGATACCACATATCTTATTAATTATCTGCATCAATAATTACCAAGTGAGTTCTATTTTGGGTCTCCTTTCATGCATAATGTAACTTCCATTTTCTCCTTGTTAAAGGGAGCCCATATCCAACGTGGTGTATAACTCTGTTATCATTGAACAAAAATTTCCGACTACATTTTTTCAAACCAGTGTACACTTTGCAAAGTTAAACTTCATATTTTGTTTTTTTGAGCTGAGAATCATATTCACCTGGATATTTGTAGGATCCTTATACGACTCATCACTTGCAGTCTGGAGCTTTTCACTGATCCAAGCTTCTATTTCATCCACATCACGACTGAACTGCTGGAGCGTCTGAGACTCTCCCAGCTTCGACCTCTTCTCAATCATTTGCGCTTTCAGACGAAGCCATCTGTGTGTAATTAAATACATACACTGAATGAAAAACCAGGACTGCACATGGCATCACGTTTAACAGCCACAAAATGTTGACAAAGAGGATTCTCTCTCAGTCAGGATCTGCATCCCCAAAATGGGGCAATACTGACCTGTCCAGAACCTCATTGCGCCTGTTCGCAATGACTCCTTTCGCGTAGTGATCAGCAGAGATCAGCTGGTCAGCAAAGGACTGTAAGACAGCAATTTTCTCTTCCTATTAAAAACAGAAGCCATGAATTAGAATTGGGATTCCTTAAAGTCAAATGACGAGTAGGGTCTGGAATGGAACAAGGGGTTTTTTTTTCTTCTTTAAATATACATTATTGTAAATGTGAGTCTATGAAGAAAGTCTATCTTCTACAGGACTGGAGATCTCAACTTCAGAACATCTTTCACTTGTGGCATTTAGGAAAAAGTATCTTTTGGACTTTAAGCTACAGCAGTAAGATCTCTCAGTAGAAGCAGGCAGCTTTCTTTTACAATAAGCTTTTTTTGCTAATAACCTGCCTAAGAAAGACTAAACTATTTTCCCCTCACTTCAGCTACACTCCTCACCTGGACGTTGATTGCCTTATCAAAATCTTCATGTTTCTTGATGAGAGCCTCCACGCTGTCTAAGGAATCTCCTTTATCTTCTGTATTCAGGAAAGCCTCTCGGGCAGCCATCCAGTTTTCAGCTTGTTCACAGTCCCGATGAAACAGCTAGGGAGAAAAAACTCCAAAGCATGAGAAAGACAGTCCTAGGAAGAGCACCGCTCGTCACTATGAAAGAATAAACTGTCTTATGAAAGGAGGAATTATTTTTGAGTTTTCTGAAGAAATGCAGCACGTTACCTGTAGTTCTAGGCACTGGTCTAGCATCATTCTGCGCTGGACCCAGGCCTTCTCCAGGTCTGTTCGTTCTTGATCTAGAATATCCAGTTTCTCCTTGATCTCTGGGCTGGCATAGTGTCCGTGAGCCAGAAGTTGTTGCCCAAACTGTTCAAATGCCTGGAAGGTGCCAGCTCTTGCATCTATTTCCGTGCGGTGTTCCTGCAAGGTACAGAGACTCATTATTAAATAAATAGACAGCAGAGCTGGAACTGATCTATTTTTGGAACTGTAACTGGAAAGTGTCAGAAAAAGAAGCATTTGTTGATGTTTACGATACACACTTCTCTTTCACATACCTGATGCCTTTCCAATAAAGCTTCGGCTCCGGTCACATCCTTTGCAAGTTCATCTGAGGAGACCAGGCCCCGGATTCCATTGATCCAAGACATAAGGTCCCTGCAAACACACATTGATAGAGAATTTTTCTCTCTCTCCATTAAAATAAGTCAGAACAGGAAAAACAGTCCCTTTTTTGAACCTTCTCCAGAAATATCCCTGTGGAACAATAATATACCAGACAGAGGAACTGGGGAGGAGAGGGATAGCATCTGTACCTGAAGTCACTGAGGAAACGCTGCAGGTCGTGAGAATCTCCAAGCTTCTCTTTGCGCTGGTCAGCGCGTTTTCCCAGACTATTCCAAGCCTGGTTCAACTCAGTACATTTCTCCTGGAGATCTTCAGCAGATTCTGGATGTGACTGGATCAGGCGCTGGGCAGTTTCACCAAGAGAATTCACCTAGAATTAGAGAAAGGGAAATAAACACAATGAAGGCAGAAAGAATCTTTTCTGTAGCTCCACCATTTCTGACAGATAAAACGAAAGCTGTTGGTTTTGTCCTTGCAATCTCACCTTGTCTCCAAGAGCTGCCAAGTCTCTCTCAAAGCCTTCGTGTTTGCGCTGCAGAGCCTGCACACTGGCCAAGTCATGTCCATAGTTGTCTGTATTTAATGCTTGATTCTTCTCCTCTATCCATTCTTTTGTTTCATCAGCATCTCTGATTTGAGTACAGGGAAGGTAAAACCAGAATTACAACAGAGGTCATACTAAGATCTCCATTACTCAACAGGTGACCAATTCCCAGAAAAGCTCACATAGCTGATGGTTAAGTTATTTCCCAAGATGATACAAGCAACTTTTGGCAAAATAGGACAGTAGTCCAGAACTCCTTTAAAGTTATTTCCCAATGAGATGGAAGTGACCTTTGGCAAAATAGGACAGTAGTCCAGAACTCCCAAAGCCACAGCAATTCCATGCTTTTGTGTTTAAAAAAAAAAAAAAAAAAAACCCACAGCAATTCCATGCTTTTGTGTTAAAAAAAAAATAAAAAAATAAAAGAATCTTTCTTTTTCTAGGGAGAATATAAGGAATTCTTACTCTTTAGACCACCTTCCTGGTGGTCTAACTTCCACTGAACAAGCCAGGGGTTGAAGTATAATTTGTTTAGAATAGGTCCCACTGTGTTCTAGAACTCCTATAAAAGTATTTTACTGAATTAAGACCAAATATGCTACAAACACCTCACCTGTGGAATCTCTGGACTTCGTGGGCACTGCCCAACAGCTGGCTTCGTTCCTCTGCCAACTGCTGCAGAGATCTCCAGCGTTCATTCAGCTCCTGCAGAACAAAAACAAACAAAAAAACCTCACTGATATCACAGACCACAGTTTGACACCGTTTCTGTTTAAACAAGAAACTCTCCTGCTGAACTGACTGACCCTTCAGGATATCAAACAGGAAACTTTAGTATCCAGGAACATTTTGTTCACTGTGCTTACCTGCGCCTTCTCCACTTCGCCGACATTGGCAAACATGCCAACAACCCTTTCCTCATCTCCATTCTTATCGGTTTTATTTCAGCGGTCTACTGAGAATACTGATAGCAATGCTGGAAGATTTCCTAAAATAGCTACACTTCTTTCTTTTGCACTATTTAAACTTCATCAAGCAGTCGATAAAATAAATGAGAAGTCAAGACTGGCCTCTAAGTACATGTCAAGGTTACTATATTCTGCTTAATTCCAGAAGAACGCATAAATTCAAGTAGCCTAGTTAAATAAAATCATTTTGAGGCTTTCTCCTGAGATTTCAAACAAAATGATTTTACATATATAGTAAGAAATTGATTTAACCTGAGAAGCAAATGCTGTATATGTCAACACTTCTCTCAATAAGTTGATTCAAAGGCGTTTATAAAGAGTAATATAAATATAATAATTTATAATATAAATATAATATATATAAAGACAAAGACTATAGAAAGAGAGGGTCAAAAATGTTCTCAGCTTTTAAATTGGCTTGGAAAAAGTTGTATTATTACCTTGATTGAGTTAAAGGTTGCCACTGTGTGTACCATCATACGTGCCGACTGTATGAAAAGGCAGAAATAAAAAAATCTTGCATTAAAGTCAGCTCTAACCAAGCAGAACCAAAAATCAGACTGAAAGAAAACTTCTTAAAAATCCATTAACGATTGGGCCTAAGTCAAAAATTCAGACTTTGTAACATGCAACTCTACACAACGCAAGAAGAGAGAAACTCCCTAGATTTTAAAGGTTTCAATGAAAACTGTTGAATTCTTTAATTTTTATACACTTCTTTAGAACAGTGATTTGAATACACTGCTGTTTAAGATGAAAGAGAAAGGTGACCAATAGGAAAATTAATGCAAGTAAATTACAAAAGCAACTAAGAGTAATTAATTTCAAGACCTCAGGCATTCTAGATCCAAGTAAGAATAGTTAGAAATTTACAAGTGTGTACTATAATGTTACTGTAAATTGTAACAAACAATAATAGTCTTAGTAAGGACAGAAAAGAGAAATTCTAAAGGCAACATTCAATAAGTGAATTCTCTCAACTTCGCTGAGCTTTTGGCAAAATCAGCTTAGCAATTAATTCAGATATTTCTAGAGCATCATGAGAAGGGGTGGTTAATTAGAAAAATAATGACCAATTCCCTCCAATATGCAATCTACTTTTCTGACAACGATGGATTACTTGCAAAATTCATCCCTTTGCAGATATGCACACAGAGAAGAACTTATAGTTTGCTAAGTTACTATGAGACTCTTGGGATTCACTGTACATGCGTACCATCGGTGCAAAAAAAGTATTTAAAGAAGTCACCAATTCCTGTTGACACAGCTGCATTTTCTACAATGCATCGTGTACTTATCTGATTCTCTCACATTTACACAGTTAAAAGATGTACAAGCAGCTTTAAGTCTAAGAGGGTGGATGGGAATGAAATATTACAGACAGAAGCACAATGTTGGATAATGTCAAAAATTTTCAAGATACTTTCGTGCATCAGCAGGTGACAGCTATTCCATTGTAAGCCACTAATGAATGGAGAAAGGCTTCTTCTAACAAGTGTGGAAAATGAGCTAGAGATGAATAATGGAAGACAAAGATACTGCTGTACACACACAACATATTCCTTACTAAGGGAATATTGACATAAATGGATTTGACTTTCAGGAATAAAAATATTTCTTTCTGCTGGCTACATAAAAAAAAAAAGAATTAATTCCAAGTGAACAGGGACTATTTCACTTCCAGTGACCATGTAATACCTGAAAACATTGGTATAAAAACTGGAATAGGTCTTACAGTACAAGCTCCAAACAAAACAGAGTTTTGCAGTGGAGAGGTAATAAATGGACTGTCAGCAATTTCTATGACTAAAGTAATTCTGCTGGAAACCTCTCTCAGCTATTCTCATATTCTTATCTGCAAACAGAGAGCTGACATTGTTACTTGACTTCGCTCAGATGGCTTTTATTTTTAAAACCTATATGACATGTTCATATACTGAGAGAATCTGCATGTAAATATACAAAGGTGAATTCCTACTGAATGCTCAACAAATTTTCGTAAGATGCTCGTTGAAATAAACGAGCAATGTGAAATAAAAATCACTAACCCTAAATTGATACCAATTCAAACACCTGCTGAAACTAGTACAGCATTAAAATAAATATACAATAATCTTTTAAAAAAAGGGGGTGGGGGGGAGGGAGAGGGATAAAAAAAGGTTAAAAAGGGCATACGAGAAGGTGCACGGTCTAAAACACACGATAGGCTGTAGTTTTTGTTTTGCTTTCCTGTTGTGTGCTACTAAGTAACAACACCTACCTTCCAAGGAGAGGCTGTCTTAGAGTCAGTTTCATCCTGTTTGAAAATGTGAAGAAACAGCTTTAAATAGGAAGCAAAATCTAAAACTATCAGAATATACTAAAAATCTTTGAAAGTTTGCCATATTCAATCCTTAACAGAATAAATCAATTTTTACAAGGAAGTATTTCTGTCATTTTGGGTTATCCTGCTCTGCAGTGATTTGTGATGTGGGGTAGGACACTCAGGAAATAAAGGGATCAGAGAGAAGATAATCTTTTTATGTCCATTCAAAGTCACTATTGAGTTCCTTAATGGAAATGGACCACAATTATGGCTGAACTTCTACTTGTACAGCCCAAACCCGTTATAATCACCAGACTATCAACACTTACCCTGGGCATCATACCATAGACTTCCTGCAAAGGAAAAAGGACAAACAGAAACAACTTGTTATTTTCTAATAGAAAGTTTTCACTCTTTTTGAGAACATATGTTTGAGAACGTTTGAGAAATTGGTTACCAGCAGGTCATTAACCTCAATAAACAGTGCTCACACAACCTAAATGCGTAGCAGAAATTAGAGTTTGACTACTCAGCCATCTGCAACACATCATCCTAGGGCTCAGGAAATAAATAAGCTGCTTCAATACTGTGCTGGCACCAGATAGAATTATTTACAGAAATAGCACAAGTATGTGGAAAGCTGCAAAAAAATAGATATGTTATTAATAAAAAAAAAAAAAAACAAACCCAGACAACCCACAAAACTCCTCCACTGTAAAATGAGCTCTATTTTATTTCTCTTTCCCCTAGCATTCCTCACCATTTTTCCTGCAAAGAAATGAAGGCTGACATTTCAAATTTATATGAAGCAAAGCTAATGCATGGATTCTCTATGACTTTTAATGTTATTTTAAAGACTTTCAATTCATAAAAAAAGAAAATAAAAAAGCCCCAGATGGGGCAATTTGCTATAGCACTATTTAAAAAGAAACAACTCAAAGGGTACCCTTGTGGTGGCCATACTACAGAACAGACATTAAGTATCTCTGGTTAAAATACCAGCATTATCAGACCAGAGAGCAAAAATGAAAAGCTAGAATCTTGCAATGACACACAAAGTAGAAGACAACAGGCAAAAGACAGGAGAAAAACCTCTTTTGCTTCTCAAGAGGATTAGAGTAAGTCAGAAAAAGCAGACCTGTTGCTGTACTGCTTGCACTTCATCTGCCATCAACCCTTCTGACTCCAGGTCACTCGCAACCTTGTTTATGTCCTTCAGACGTGACTCGTTAGCTTTTAAATCCTGCAGAGAACAGTAAAATACCACAGCGTTAACATTCACAGAAGGAAAACATGTGGAACAAGCTGGCACACCAGGGGTGCCAAAAAGTAGATGGTTTGTGAACAGCAGGAATTCAGCACGTTTGACCTTCACAGTTCCCAGGGAACATACAATGCACCAGAGCCTATGCCAAGAAACCACAGCGACCGGAGCCGAGCATCAATGGATTAACAAAACACACTATCAGAGTTACTGTACACCAAGTTAATTAACAATTAGGAATGGGATAAACTTTTAAGCTGTCAAGTATACAACATTACCAATGAGAAGATCAAAAGCTATCATCCTTATTACTGCACGTATATGCTAAAAGGCCAACTTAAAAAGTAATTTAACTATGACACTTAAACGCTTCCAGCCAGAGAGACTTACAGTTAGCTTTCTACATGGCAGGAAGGGAACCTGGTTAAAAAAAAGTAATAGCAGAGAACTAGCACTTAAAATGTGTCACCTATTAAAATTTAATTTCAACCACCAGCTTATTTTAAAAGAACCCAAATCCAGTTAAGTGCTATCATCTTGCTATCAAGAAAGCATCAGCTTCTTTTAAAATAAGAACCCAAATCCAGTAAGTGCTATCATCTTGCTATCAAGAAAGCAATTTTTTCACACCTCATGCAAAATAAAAAAAACCCCATAATTAACTAGTATTGCAAACATAGGGAGAAAAAAAACAAAACTGAAAGCCTACCAGAATTTTGACACAGAGAATTATTTTTTCATATCTTGGGAATAAAAACCCTATAGATGGAAACGAAACCACATCTTTCCTTTCAACCAAAAGCAAGAGGAACATCTTAACTGAAGGTTATGCTTTGCACAAAATGAAATTCCTCCAAAGCTTGGCAGGTTCTATATTCGAATGTGTTGAAAGAAAGTTTCCGTTCTTTGGGAGCTGGGAAGCACGTAGCAACCAGGAGACTGTGACCAAACTGAAGACTTTTCACTGTGGGATTCTCTCTATCATCACAAACCAAAATTTAAAAAAAGTGTATATACTTTTTTATTTCCCAAATAAATATACCTTTTTATTTCCAAATCTATGTTTCCTTCTCAACTATGCTCAGCTATGAAAAACTATAACGGACGGATGAACAGAAAGCCTGAGGGGAGAGACCAAAACCAAACACACACATCATGCAGCATTACAACATACCTTCTGAAAATCATCAAATTTCTTCTGTAGCACCTCAACCTGCTCCAGGTCAGCACCCACTTCCTCATTTGTGAGTGCAGCTTCCTTCTCATTAATCCACTGTTGAAGCTCATTAGCTTCACGGAAAAGCATAAATTTTTTGCAGCTTTTTTCTAGCATGCCTTTACGTTTTTCTCCCAGCTCAAGAAGAGAGTGATACCTGGAACAAGGAGAAAAGGAAAGTGGGGGCCAGTCAGATTGGACCGAGCAGAATCACAGTAATTTACTGAGTTCTGGCATCACCAAAGACGAGGGAAATCCCCGCAGTCTACTCACTGGTCTTCCACAGAATGATCTACTTGCACGCGATCAGGTAAATGTAAACTACATGTGTCTCCCCTACGTGGGTACACACACCAAAATGAGACCTCCCACATGCAACACTTCACTGGGCAAAAGCAAACCCAAGTCACAGCTCAGGTGAAGGTAGGCTCTTAAGCTACAGCATTACCACAGGGCAAGAATGATCCCATAGGGTCTGACTTTGAGGCGTATTTTCCTATATCACATCAAGGTTGCCATCAGATTACGAAGACCCACTAATCTCTCAGCCATTGGACATAAATGGCTAGGTCTTACCCAGCCATTATTCAGTGCAAAATCTGCTGAATGTTTAGAAATAGGTGTTATTTCTTTGATGACACAACTATATTCAACTGGGAAATCCATAAACTCATTTCACTTACGCTGGTTTTATACCAGTTGAATTCCCAACAAGTTACTGGTCATTTACATTAGAATAAATGCAAAGTAGAACCTCCAAAATATTTAAATTGGTTTGAACAGGCAAATAAACCTCAAAAGACCAGCCTTGTATTTAAAGCCACAGGCAGACTGAGGTCTCCTATTTAATTCCTGGTAACCAACTAGACACAGACAATCCTACAAGACCTCTCCCAAGCTATTGCTGAAAAAAGCAAACAGTTCTACAGTCATTGATACTGAATTACAGATTTCTTTAGCAATGCATAATGACTGCTTTTAAAAAAACCTGCATTCAGAGAAGCCCCACCTTTAACAGCCATTCTTACTGTTACCCTATTTTAAGTCTTCTGGAAGATGAGATATTCCAGCTGCATCTGGATGCTTTTTTTATAGCCTGCATCAGATTGCACATTGGTCTACTACAGTGATCAACAGCAGCAACTGATTCCCATTATTAAGCCCCGAGGATATCCATTTTGATGTTATTAAATCAGATTACATAAAACACCACTGAGACACCTGCAGGGTCCTCAAGTGGGAAATGGCAGCCTTACAGTGTTTCTATTTCCCACACTGGAGCACGCAGGCAAATACTGAGGAATTACACCTCCCAGCTTGAAGAGTTCAATGAAGCAGCATTTTCCTAACCAGTAACTCAGAGCTGACCAAGTCTGTTGAGGAAAATCCTCGATACCTAGGCTGTAATGTCTTCACATCGAACTGACAATAAACTTTCCATGGAAATCAGTCTTTCCATGCAAGGAGAGACTTTGTGGTTTCCTGTCCATCCTGGTTTAAAGGCTGGACAGAAAGGAACTAGGAATCTTTCGTATTAGGTTTGAATGGAAACATTCTACCCTGACTTCAATGAGTTGCTGTGAGCAGGAAAACACTCCTGTGAAGCCTGGCCCGACCGCAGATGTTTGCCTCAGCGTAACATCCTAGGTATTAACTACTGGCCAGGCTCAGAGGGGATCTGGGGCAAATTCCCTTTAGAAGCAGACCTTCCCTCAAAGTTGCTTTGTAACATTTCAGAGATTAACGTAACACTTTCACTTTTGATTCTCTATAAAAAGACAGTGAGGCACAGCCAACTAACACTACTGCTTTGGATCTCCCAGCAACTTCCAAGACCATAAAGCAAACTTGGTTATTTTTTCCAGGGGATACGAACACAAGTTTGAAGATGAAATTCATGTTACAATAAAAAACAATCATCCTATAAACTAATGCTCTTTAACTACCAAGTGTGAACATTACTTTATATGATAAACTGTCATAACCCCACCCCTCTCAAACTCTAACATTCGTACGTGACGTAATTCTTGGTGTATATATTTTAGGTATATTTATATAAACAAACTAATATTTCTATCTGCACCTCAGAAAAGGCAAGAGATGCTTTTTAAAGAAAATAGTCTAGGTATCACTAAAGCCTAGGCTGGTGAGCAAAATCAGCATAATGGAAAATAACACCATCAACCAATTTAGCAGCAGAGAGGCGACCAACAAGATAAGCAGCTGGCTGGCTGGCTGTAAGAACACACGAAACACACACCACGACACTCATCTAGACTAAAATAATCCACATTGCAGAAATCGCTTCCTTCATGTCTCTTTGGAGCAGCTTTCCCAAAGAAAGAAACAAACAGTGGGAGAATGAACAGTGACAGTACAGAGACAGCATGGTTTAGAAAGGGCTAATCCTACTCACAGTTCTTCGACCTGTTTCATACGCAGAGATACACTGCCGACTTCCTTAGTTATGAGAGTCCTGCACAGACAGAGGGAGCACAGCAAATGCATGCAAAAAATTAGTCAGATTAACAAAAATAATGAAAGCAGCAGCTCCGTCCATGGGTTGTCTGTGGTAGGAGATGGTTAAGAGTTCACATTTAAATGGAGAAAATTAGGTGTCATTCAGAAGCAAACAAAGCAAATCAGACCAAGAGTACAATTCACATAAGGAAACCTCAGCAGTACAGTTGAACTCTCTCTATAAGGTCTCCTCGTTCCCTGGTCGTTGTGCCATGGAATTGTCAACTAAAGGGTGCCCCCCTCTCCTTGGCTCAAAAATAAGGCAGCCCTGTTCCAGTTCTTAAAAGGCAGCATGCAAACCCATAGAGAAAGTTATACATTATTAAAATCCTGCACAGCATGTCATAATTTTCCAGCATGCTTTCTTCTCACTGTTACAAGCTTTTTGGATTTGGTTTTTTCTTTCCTTTCTTAATTCTAGAGCTAAAGCTAGTAATTATTGTATGCCACTGTAATAACTGGTGATTCAAAACAACTGAGTGGGAAGAAATTCTCCCATAGAACAACAGCGTAGCTGCGCAAACAGATGGGAGTATGCACAAAACCTTCAGCTTTGGCTTCCAAGTGGCTTGATAAGATGAGCCAGTAGCTCACAGCTATCACCCCCAGCCCTTGCCTGAGCTAATCTACAACTACCATGTGCTTTAAGAGCTCATTACCAAGCAGTCATGCAGTCTTCTCTATTTGCAATGGCATTTTCCTCTTTTAAGGAAAAAAGAAGAAAAAAAAAGAGGGGGGGCATATTTCAGCCCATGTAATGGCAAGAAATAATGGCACAACAAAAGAAAGTAATGTGGTAGCACCAAAATAGTGGCAGCTCCTAAGAAGGTGACCTCCAGAGGCAGCCCTATATAGGGAGGGTACTGTACTTTATGTAACCAAATTTAAGAAAGCTTTTCAAAACAGATCACACACTCAGAAGTGACAACTACAAATACAAGAGCTGCTTAGGACAGATATAACTCACAAACAAGTTTAAGTTGTTAGGTACAACAACAAAAGGAACACATAAAATACTGGAGTCAGACAGCAAGTTGAGGTCTAGTGTCATGAGTTTTACAGTTAAAAAATGGGAAAAGCAACAAGAAAATTTAGAATAAGAACAAAACAACTCAATATGAGGCCCCTGGTAAAGGAGCCCCTTGTTTTGCTCCAATTAATTACTCCCTAGTGTAAGAGGCATCAATCTAAACTTCTGGCAGATGCGAGGCAAAGGCCAAGCCAGCAAATGCTGGATGGGTGTCATATCTCATCAGTTAGATCTTACTGGTTGTCAATTTGCTCCTGCCGCAATGCTATGCTGCCTTGCTCTTCCAGCAAATTCTCTCGGGATGCAGACTGGGCAGGATCTAGTTTTTTCACATAGGCAGCTGGTACAAAGCCCTGACGGTCATTAACTTCAACCTTCCACCAGTCCTGGAAAGTAGAAAAAAAAAACACAAGCAAGCTCTGTAAGGGAAGCACCAAGCATAAAGTATGCTGAGCAACCAGAAGCTGCAACTTAGAGCCTTCTATTAACACAAGAAGAGCAGTGATGCTCACGAGTTTGCTCTTTTTATGAAGATCATTTCAAACTGTCTCTTGAAGGCATCTAGGCCTTACTTCCATGTCTCCCCTTGTGTTTGGTCAAAAATTTCTCAACAGTGGGGAAGTAAGTTCTCTCACAGACACACACCCTATAGCATATGTTGTTTATTTAACTTTGAAAAGCTGGCAGCTATAGAGGAGTATGAGAAAGAGAGCTATGCTAAAGTGCTGAATGGGAACACGGACTGAATGTGCAAATTCTTTAACTTCTTTGAATACTCTTATTCAAAAGAAGAAAACCAAAAATGCTTCGCGGAACACACAACACCAAGGGAGCCAAGCAGCTCAGCAAATTTGAAGGCAAGAGCATACCTTGTTGGTGCTGTTGAGTAAGGTGAGGATATCTCCCTTTTTCATAGTCACCTCCCGGGGACTCTTCTCTTGGTAATCATAGAGTGCCAGAACAAGCTCTTTTCCAGTTTCATCGTCTGTGGGAGCAACTTGTTGCTAACAAAGAAGGAGCACAAGACAAATGAGTTGCTTCGTGTTTATTACAATCAACATAGTTGTCCTAAAAAACACTTCAGCCTTAGTTAAAGCTGCTGTATTACATTTATTTCAACAAGAAACATTTTAAGTAGTTGTCCTAAAAAATACTTCAGCCTTAGTTAAAGCTGCTGTATTGCTTTAAAATGTTTCTTGTTGAAATAAATGTAATGCAGATGGACTTAGTTTAGGTGCTGCCTGGGCTCAAACCCTGAAAACCACCACATTATACTTTTTTTCTTCCAAGGCAACACAGCTGCCTATTATGATTATAAAAACAGACCACTAAGTTTTTTTAGAAAATCAAGTAGAGTCTGCAATAAGGTCTCAAAACCAACTGTTATTAAGCTTTGTCTTTACCTTCTGCTGACCCAAGAATTTTAGCACCACAATTAGCATCTTTCCTTACCCTGCATGACTGGGCCTGTTCCCGTAACGCCTGTATGCTACTGCCGTAAGCGGAAAGATCAGACATCAAAGCTTCATGTTTCTTCAGAAGAGCCTGAAAGTGAAAGATAAAAACAGGTACACCTTAGCCATTTTACAAATACCATTCCGCTTAAAATATATACTTTGGCTCCATATGCAGGGAATGTGGGTTTTTCACAGCTGCCAGTCTTGTGACTCTCATGAGAATAACCACTGCTATTTATTCACAGCCTAGATAGCAGTCTGAATGCTTCTGGTGCTTTCCCTCTACCTTATCTCAGACACATTCTTTTGCTGTGACCAGGAATACCACGTATCACTCTGGAAATAGTGTTAAGTTTGAAAGTATGCCTTTAAACTGCACTTCACTTTGATGAAACGTCAGTCAACGGTGTCTGGGACTCGGTGTCTGGGACAACGGTGTTTGGCCACAGAACAATATTAGTAAAATAACTCTAGACAAAAAAATTACTTCCAGACCAGTGAACTGCTGAAAATCAGACTTGCACTGAAATGCAACAGCAAATGAGGAATTTGCTGCTATTAGTCTCATTATACTTTACAAAAACCCTATTAAAAATTTATTCAAATATAAAGTTTCTTGGTTTAGTATACTGAAGAAAAAATTTCACATGCATTGACTAGGACACAGAAAAAAAACAAAAAAAAAAAAACAAAAACAGGGTCATCTTTTGACCCAGAGCCAAAACTCAGCTTGATGCAAGAATCTTCTGCCTTTTTTCTTAAGAATCCTGAAATTAGCAGGGCTCCTTACTCTTTTACCACTGGACAAATCCTCCCTGTGTTTATGCAAAACTGATTGAAACAACTATCTCAAATACCTCAGCAGAGTCTTCATCTTTTCCATAGTCTGTGCTGCCTACAATGGGCTCCTTTTCCCTCATCCAGGATTCTGCCTCGTTAGCGTCAGCAAAATACTGCTGAGCCTGCAGGGAATCCTCTAAGTCTTGTCGACGCTGAGATGCTTTAGCTTTCAGAGAGTCCCATTTTTGGTTTAGCTCATTCAATTTGATTTTCACATCCTCAGCTGCAAAATGTCCTAGGTAACAGAAAGAGAGGGAACTGAAGGACTTAAGGAAACATAAATAATACACACTAAAAAATTACTTGTACTTCTTGAAAGTCACAGAAGTTAGATCTGTTTAAACCTATGTAGATTATTCTGAGTAGAATAATGAAAGCACAACTCAGCTTGTCCTTTTGCCTCCAACTGGAAGCTCTGTACCTGTCAATCAAACTGTACTAGGAACATTTGAATCATTAGGAACAAAACAAGCTGCACAGCAACATTTCCTGTCAATGGGGAAACAGGAAAGGTCTTTCCAGTGGCAGAGTTTTGATAACAAATATTATCTCAGACAGGTATTCCAAACCCTGCAATCAGAGGAATATTTTTAGTATTCTGGTGTTAAGAACACCCAGTCAGCTTGTCCTTTTGCCTCCAACTGGAAGCTCTGTACCTGTCAATCAAACTGTACTAGGAACATTTGAATCATTAGGAACAAAACAAGCTGCACAGCAACATTTCCTGTCAATGGGGAAACAGGAAAGGTCTTTCCAGTGGCAGAGTTTTGATAACAGACAAATATTATCTCAGACAGGCATTCTGAACCCTCCAATCAGGGGAATATTTTTTAGTATTCTGGTGTTAAGAACACCCAGTCGGAAATAAAGATACATGCTTATTTAAAAGCAGGAATGACTCTTATTGCCTTTGTGGAGGATCATCTCTCACATCATGATTATGTATCTCAGATACAAGCCTTTCACGGATTTGAAAATGGAGAATAAATATCATAGGCACAAAGCTGTTAAATACAGGGCTCTCATGTTTTTCAAGAACAGATGGAAATCTGTGAAAATCGTGACAGGTGCCCAGAAAGAAATCTATTTTTATTTTCAGGTGAATACTCCCAGAAAGAAGAAATAGAAGAAATCTATTTTTATTTTCAGGTGAATAACTAGAAGTTCACCCTGCCAGCAGGTACCTGTCTATTGCTTGGATAAAAACAGGCAGTAATTCTTAATTGTACAGGGACAGAGAACAAAGTCCAGCACTAAGACTTTTTGATTTCTGAAAGAAAAAGAATTAAAAAACATCAAGACATACCCTCTTCCACCATAGCATTTCCCTTCTGTGTGACTGCTTTAATGCGGGGCTCATGGCCTGCAATTTCTGCCTGCAAAGCCTGGTGCTTCTTTAGCAGATTCTGGACACCAATTAAGTCCTTGCCTGAAAGATACAAAATAGTTAATCAGCTAATTCAAAGCCATCAGACTTAACTAAAATTTCAAGGGAGCTGCAACCAGAGCTAGGGAAACTGGCACAATAAGTACTATCACAATAAAGACAAAACTTAACAAAAATTTCAAGGAAGCTGCAACCAGTGCTAGGCAAACCAGCACAATAAGTACTATCACAATAAAGACAAAGCACTCAGAAAGCTAAGTCACCCACTGGAATTGTAGAAGTGACATAACAGTTAAAGAACCACAGGTGATGGCAAATAATTAACTCCAGGCAATGTTAATTACAATTAACATTTTAGACATTTCCAGGGAATATTCAATGAAGAGAAAAGTTATAACAGAGCAATTCGGACATCTAAATCCTGGAGATATCAGGATGGTTAACAGTTAAAGAACGACAGGTGATGGATGGCAAGTAAGTAACTCCAGGCAATGTTAATTACAATAAACATTTTAGTAATTTCCAGGGAATATTCCATGAAGAGAAAAGTTAGAGCAATTTGGACATCTAAATCCTGGAGATATCAGGATGGACCAACCTCGGTTTGTTGAAGCTGCAATAGGTTCTTTTTCCCTAATCCAAGTCTCTTCATCCTCAATATCACGGAAAAGCTGCTGCAGGCGAAGAGAATCTGCAAGTTTCTGCTTGCGAGCAACCATAGGATCCTTCAGAGCTTCATAACGAGCTACTAAAGCTTCTTGTTTCTTCTTGATATTGTCAGCATCAAAGTGCCCAGCATCTTGGAACTGGCGTGCCTGGATGGTAATGCCATCTATACGATCCTAAAATTAATTCAGCAATAGCATTGTGTCACAATTTCTGTAAGATGGCTGTTGAGTGAAAACATTTTCAGGTCTTAGCTAGTAAGATATCGTGACAGATGAAGAGAACCTCAGCTGCACACTGCCAGCGCAGAAATTTTGGCAAGAGATCATCTGCAAACAAAGGAACCATTTGCTGGAAAGTTCTATATTTAAAAGCTGATCTGTTCTCCCTCCTCCAATTTCTTAAGAGTTACATGAAAACAAACCGAACAAGAACAAGCTGTTTGCAAATGGAGAGTCTAAGGAGGAATTATTTCCTATGCACATCTTTTTAAGTTGGTACTCACAGCACAAAACAATACTGTGTGCTGCTGCTGGGATAGTATGGAATCATTTTACTTTTCCAAAAGCTCATTCTTGTCAACGTCATGAGAAGATTGCTCTTCGAGACACATAGTTTATGTTTCAGTTCAAAATCATTTCTGATAAATAAACTGTAAACCCCAAAGCTACAAAAATTATGATAACACAGACCTGCTAAGGTCTCTGAAGTTAATACTTTTGAGTGAGCTGACCTAAAAGAGCAGAAAGAAAAATTATTTCTCTTACCTGATGGGCAGCAACATCTGCCTCTAGCAGGGCATGTTTCTTCTGAAGGTTCTGAACATTAGTAAGATCTTTTCCATAATCATCAGAAGCCAAGTGTCCCTCTACTTCATACAGCCACAGCTCAATGTCTTCCACATTGCGATTAAACTGCTGCTGCTGATTGGCTTCACGCAGTTTTATACCTGACCAAGACAGAGGGGCAGGAGGAAAAGAGGATTTCAGTTTTCCACTTCCTTTATCTTACTTCCTGCCTTCTCCCAGCTGAACTCCCTAGGAAAAAAAAAGAATTGCCCAAATTCTTCTGAGCAAGTTGTACCTTTGAGCTCAGTGGCCTCCAGAAGTTTTTTCCACAAGCTGATAACTTCATTCATACGAGCTGCCACTTCATCGGATGCGTAGTGATTGACATCGATCAGCTTCTGGCCAGCTTTCTCCAGTGCATCAATACGACTCTGGTTAGCAGAAAGCTCTGCTTCAAAAGCCTGATGTTTCTGAACTTTACCTTGCAAGTTTGATGGATCCTAGAGATGAAGAAAGAAAAGAACCTTTCAATCCAACATTAGCATCTATAAGACACTGAGGCATTTTAGAAATTAAACGATGTTCCGAGACATGTCAAGATGTCACCAGAGGATTTGATGCCAAAAATATGCCTTAAATCAGAATATTTAAGCTATTGAATAAGCATGATTAGAGCATGATGGTAAAAGCCCCTTGGGGTCAGGGAGAAATTACAATTCCTCCTTTTGGCATTAATACTGCCTACTATCAGCAACATTTTGGCTGACACTGCTTCATATCATTAGACTGACTACATTAAGCCCAGTATTGCCTTAAATTTATTCTAAGATTCGTCTTTATGTTTACCTTGTATGCCTCATCTGTTGCAGTTTTCATTTTTTCATTAACCCAACTCTTCAGCTCATCAGAGTCTCGGAAAAACTGCTGCAGATGGAAAGAATCTGCCAGTTGAGCACGGCGGTACATGGCTCTTTCATGAAGGGCATTTCGGCGGCTCAGCAGCTGAAGAAAAAGTAAAGGTTTTTAAATTCCTCAAGCTTATAAGAACCATCACCGCATCTGTACTTCTGGGAGAGCTCCGCTGACTTATCCTATACCATTTAAAATAATAAAGCAGGACAAGATTTAAAGTCTACAGTCCAAATCTATTTCAGATACTTACAGCATCTCTGCGTGTAGCAACATCATCCATGGCATAATGGTTGTTCTGAATCAATTTAGTAGCAAACTCATCCAATGCCTAAAGAGAAAACAGTTTTCCATTTATTTGGTGTAGTAAAAATTGTCTGTGCAAGTTTACTTAGTAGATTAATTCTCAAAAGTCTACCACAATAAAACTAACAGAAAGTCATCAAGATAGGTGTTGTTACATCCTTTTCTATCTGTATTGTCATCTTGTGTATGGAAGGAGTGCAGATTCTTGACAAACCTTCATCCACATGTGTGCTGGCACCACATGCAAGCATTGGATTACTCAGCTCTCTGAGGCAGCAATGGATCCCTATCCTCTCTTTTTCCACTATTGTCCATTTTAGAGACAATACACATCATTTAGAGACACTACATCCCACATAACAGTGCATCATTTCGCAGAGCAAACCCCATCCTTCTCTGTCATCCTGCAGCAGTGCCTCTTCCCCAGTCAACTATTCACTTGCTTTATTTCTTGCCCATTTAGCGATCTCCTAACGTAAATGTCTTACTGTGATTTTCTCCTCTTGGGCACTTAGGGACTTCTCAAAATCTTCATGCTTCTTTAGAAGAGCCTCCACGCTATCCAGAGAATCACCAAGGTCTTCATTCAGCAGAAATGCCTAAAGTGAGGAAACAAACACATCATTGATTTTTATGTTTCCATGCCCAGCTGCTCTAAGGCAACTCCAGCATGGCCAGTGATGTTTCCTACCGTATGATATCACTGCAAAGGGGACAGTGTTCCCTAAATGCCTCTAACGGCCAAACGTTCTGAATAATTCTTTTTAGCTTGTTCAGTTGTTCACATGTTCAGTGGCAGCCATGGCCACTAGGATATACCAGTTGTGTAAGTCTACAGGACACTAGCCAGAAATGAACATGCACTCACTTCTTGTTTGCTCATCCAGTTGTCAACTTGTTCAGTATCTCTGTAGAAAAGCTGCAGGTCCATGCACTGTTCATACTGCTGCCTGCGAAGCTCCCACAGCTCTAGCAACGCAGATCTTTCATCTGAGAGGATGGTCAGCTAACGGATTGGGAAGAAGAACGTACAATAATCTCATTTAACAGTCTGGTTTATTTCCATCTCAATGTAAAATCAAGTTGTGACTCCAAAGAAGTGGTTAACACTGGACTGAAAACAACCTCCTTTGTAAAAGATCATTCTCCTGTTACTGGTATCATCCACCACATATGGGGCTGGTCTTTTCTCAGCTTATCAAGCTTGAGTAGTGGCTACAACCTTCTGACTTCAGTCAGAAACCTCTCCTTTCCCAAATTAAATCTACACAGAGATATTTAATAGGCAACCATTCTTTTTGACTGCAGACCTATTGGTAAGAGAAGCTCTTCAGCAAACCAACTTGTGCTCTCAGCCTCTGAAATCTCTTTGGCCCACCCTCACTTATGGCATTTGAACTGTCTGGTTGACCAACGCTTCAATATGGAGACTTCATGAGAGGCCCAGTTAGTTTGAAACGAGTATTTAGAAATACTAAATATTTACTGACACTTCTGATAGCAAACCTAAAGTTACATAAAGAGATAACCCTTTTTTTTTTTTGAGGAAAGATATACTAATAGTTCCTAATAGAGAGTATCAATAGTCCTAACAGTTCCGACTAACAGATAGGCCAGAACTGTCAATTTGAGAAAGAAAAGCAGACATTACTTAAATACATGACAAAAGCCCTGTAATCTAGAGGGATGATACTTTGCAGCTTGGAATCTTAACAAGAAATTAAGTTTTAAATTAAGGGAAATGGAAGAAAGATTCTTCTATCAGCTCTTGCTCTCAACTTACCTTTTCTTTAACTTCATCAGAAGCGTAGTGCCCAGCAGCAAGCAAAGCCTGGCCAGACTCATCAGCAGATTTGAAGCTATCTTCATGGGCATCAATTTCTCCCTATGAAAGAGCACATGAAAGCTTCAAGCTATTATCAAAATTTATCTTAGTGTCACAATATAAGAACTGCTATTGAAAGTAACACAGAAACAACAGTCTGGACACCTGAATGATAAACATTCTACTACCTTTAAATACATCACATGAAAACTAGCATTAAATGTATTACCTTACAATGCAGATTAGGTAAGTACAAATTTATATGTTAAAATGAAACTAAAGGCTGGTTTTAAGCTGCACTCTTTCTGCTTACTTGTAGCGATTCCTCCTGATGGAAAACTCAAAAGAGTCGTTAGTCCAACTGACTGCTATCAGGTCAAATTCTCTTTTTCATAAAATATTATCATAAGCATTCTTAAATACTTATTTATTAGTGTATCTCTACTATCAAGAACCAAAGTGAAAATACTAAATCAGGAGAGCAGTCTAATACTGTGTTAATTGCATGATCAAAGGATTCCAGTGATACAACATTGGCAGTTCTGACCCAGTGACTGTGCTGGACATACAAGCCAGTCCTTGAGTGCTGCAGACTGGATTTGGCTGCATAACCACGATACCTTATGTTCCTGATGTCTATCTAGAAGGGCTTCTGCTCCAGCCACGTCATTGGCAAGTTCATCAGCATTTATCAGAGCCTTCATCTCAGTCACCCAGCTGGTGAGGTCTCGGAAGTCCGCAAGAAAGCGCTGCAGCCTTAGGAACACAAAGGGAAAAATGGTTGGGAATAATTTGTTTGCACGGTTCCTCCATCCTTACCCCAAAGAAAGGGCTACAAACATAAAAGATATTCCTCAGAAACAAAACAAGACAATACCAAAATACAATCAGAATATTAAATAACTAAATATGCTCCCAATCAAAAAAAGAAGCCTTTTAAAGTTAGGAAAATGCTTTGTTTGAAAATCAATTTCTCAAAGACGTGTTTTACATATAACTTATATTGAAAGTAGAAGGAATATTCCTAACTACAAGCCTGTCTGTTGAAGACACCAGAAATTAAAAGACAGTTCTCAAGCAGAGAGTTTCAAGAGGGCTCTGTCACAACCACAACACAGCGTGTGTGTGGAAACTGACAGAAAGTTTCAACTGCACATGCCTCAGCCTTAAAACAAGCAAACAGACTCTCAGATTCCTTTCAGCACCCCTTTACAGCTATTGCCTTTGGCACGTGTGTAACACTTATCAGCAGAAATGATCCGTTTCTGTTTCTCTTTTAAATTTGCTGTTAATTGAAATGAAGAGATTATGACAGGGAAGGTAAATGAACAACGATTACTTGTGTGGGTCTCCACCACTATAAATCTTGCATCATGGGAGGGAACAGGAGAAAAACAAAATGAGAAAGAATGTAAACTAACCACCATATTAGGATTAGTTCCATTTTAATATGGCTTCTCAACAGTGATCTAACAGATGACATTCCATATAGTCAGATACTATACTTTAAAATGCAGGTATCAACTCAGATGGGGAAAAAAAGCAAACATCCTAAAACATCAAGGTATCTGTTTTCATAACGGAGCCGCATGCAGAGAAAGATCAAAAGCTGTAAGTATTTATTTATCATATAAACATTTCTTTTACTACAAGATGTTATTGTAAAATATGATTTAGTGAGGAAGACTGCTTCTGGAAACACCAGAATCATCCAAAAATTTTGGAAACAGCATCCCTTTGTTCTCCTCCCAAGAGCCCTGTGTTAAATTTGAATAAGGAAGGTCATTTTGACACGACAGCGTTCCTACCTGTAGGAGTCGTTCAGGCGAGCGTGCCGCTCTGCTGCCAGCGTTCGGATCTGTTCCCAGTTGGCAATCAGCTCCTCCCGCTTCACTTGAATTTGAGAAGCGTTTATGGGGTGAGACTGCTGCAAACGGTCAGCTTCTGCACACAGGGCCTTAACCTAAACCCAGGCACAAACAGTGAATAAGCTTCTAGCCTTTTACAAGCAGGTTACCTCATTTAAATTGTAAGCAAAACGCATCTCATACCTTATCTTCCAGGGCTGCAAGATCTCTTTCCAGACCTTCATGCTTACGCAATAAAGCCTGCACACTGGCTAAGTCTCTGCCAAAATCATCGGAGGCCATCAACTGCCCTTTCTCCTTAATCCAGCTGATTGTTTCATCCACATCCCTTCAAAACAAAGCACAAATTGAAAGCACTCTATTTTATTTGGAAAAGGGAAGAGAGCAGGATGTTTTCCTGTATGTATGCCAGACATACTGGCATATAAACCCGGATACATATATAAACACTGTAGCCAACTACAATCATCCCTTAAAAACAAACAAACAAAAGCAAAACCAAAGAAAAAATGAAACCCCAAACGACACAAACAAACAAAACCTCCCAAACCCCTAAAAATTTAGGGTCTTTTTTTTTTAAATCTCAAAAAGCCTTGAAGCATATTGGCAGGCCATTCTTCAGATGGTGTCACCAGATGCGAATGAGTTACAGCATCACTGAGCACCATCTCCTAACAGGTTCATTTTCCACTCTGGACCCCTCTCTGACTTAATTACAGCAAATCTCAAAATGCTGTAGATAGAAATGAAGATAGAAAGACACTGCTTAAAGACCTCTGGAACGTTTGGACTGACATCCATTTGGCAACAAACAACCCTTTTAAGGCTCATCTAGGACATGACTGAGGGGAAAAGCCCTCAGAGAAGCAAAGCTGCCATTAGCAAGAATGAACAAAACTGGCAAGTGTTGAAAAGCTAAAGCAGAATGAGTATTCTAAGGTCATTCCAGAACAAGGTCCTCATTCAACAAGTCAAAAGGAACTGTAAAGCAAAAACGTAACAGACAACAGTAGCTCTTCTCATGGTACTGTATGTGGCTGAATGCATCATTAAACATCCACACAAATATTACATCACTTCAGCAGATCCAGCCAAGGTCGTACCTGTTGAAGCGCTGAACTTCGGCTGCCCCGAAGAGTTTTCCCTGCCTCTGAAGGGCAAGCCCCTTAAGACGCTGCCAACTTGCATTTACTTCATCCTGTTTGGACTTAATCAGTTCCTCTTCAGGGTGTTGTTCCTAGCGAGCAAAGGAAAAATTCTATTTTCATACGTTCTGTGGCTTTACATTCATTGACAAAACCTCGAAACACTGCTGCTTTTCCAGAGATCAATTTACAGTAACTGTACTTTCCAGATGATCACCCAATTTGATTGTTTTCCTGAAACCTCACTGTATGAACATTCAATACTCCTGCAGTAGTTTAAGTTTCCCTATGTGCTGATTAGTCAACGGGAAGAGGGCTGTAAACAGAATCTTTTTTCTCTTAGAATGCAATACTTCCTGCCCTATCTCAATCCTAGATCAAGCCCCAGGTGACATACCAGAAGAGAAGATACATTAATCCTGGTTGTCCAAGGGAAATATAACAATTTCTCTCACTAATCACTACTCCCCACATTCTCAGGAACATTCTCAGCTGGGGTAGTTACTCAAGCTGTTCAGCAGAAGAACAAGGGAATCAAATGATGACTATTCAAAATTAAGATAGCCAAGGATCTAGGCACAGGTAAAGATTAAAGATCTGCTACCAAATTAGGAGGAAAAGAGGAAGCTGCAGACAGAAGTTTGCTGTGTTATAGCAGACGTGCCAACAGAGATTTTTCACCACACATGAATGTTTACCTGGATAAGTTTGCCAGCAAACTGGTTCACTTCATTTACTCTCTCTTCATGAGCTGCAAGGTCTGTCTGGAACTCTTCAAACTTCTTTTGCAAAACTTCAACATGCTCTAAGTCCTGCCCAAGTTCTTCTGAGGTCACTATTGCTTCCTAACACATTGAGGAAAAAAAAAGTCAATTTCAGTATAACCGATGGGAAATCACGACTAAAAATAGGAAGCAAAGTGTCCTGATTTTTAACAGGTCAAAGACAGTTACAATCACTGTGTTCAAAGTCAGATTTGAAACTAGAAAGTTTCCTCCATTAAACTCCACCTTCCCCCACCCCCAACATCTTTTCATTATTGCAGAAAACATGCAAGATCACTAAGGGAATTAATTTTTCATCTTGCTTGCTCTCATTAATTTTTCAAGTTATTGAATGTAACCAGTTCTGCTATCTTAAGTTTTCTGCTCTGTGCACGATAACCACTATTACAACAACCTAAATTACTGAAAGAAAATATGCACGGAAAACCTCATACTTTTAAAATTACAAAATAATTGCCCATGCTGTTTTGGAGTACACACAGTGACTACAACTTGTTTACGTTTTTAGGTTGTGGGCATTTGCTGTTGGCTTCTGATGCAAGATTTCTTTATGAGAAGCACACTGTCACATTCAGGAACAGTTATGCAGGGTTTACAGTTGGAACCCACAGTGACACAAAATAGCAAACCATCATTAAGAAAACCCCTAAGATCGTTTTGTGGCTTTTTTTTCTTGATAGTGTGGTTTGTGGTCTGTTTCCTCGGAGTTCAAAGAATCAAGAGCCAACAGTTCTCTTGCAGCAAATGTCCTTACTATGTATATCTGATGATATTCCAATCATTAAGTAATTACGTAATTACTTGCAATTACTAATAACCACTGCTTGCTGGTTAGCCGGCTATTTCTATAACAGATCATTTAGAGCATTTATAAAAAAACATTTGCTTTTACATGTTGTAGATTTCCCTTACAGGAATTTGATTACTGTGAGAAATACAAAGGTCTCCTCAAAGCAAAGAAAGAATTGATTATGTTTAACTGCGCTCTCCAACATGCAGGCTTCCTCCCTTAGCCTACTACCTTTAGTAGGAATAGTTCTTTGCATACCTACTGCTTATACAATATGAATAATCTAAATATAATGTACAGGTGCCTTTAAAAGCTCTCTGTGATCACCTGAACTCACCTAACTGTCGGCTGATAGAAAATTTCCATACAAACACATCAAATTTCCCATCAAATAAAGGCAGGTAATAATATACCTTGTCATTGATCCAGTCCAAGACATCTTCACATTCCCGTAAGTATTGCACCAGCTTCTGAGCTTGCAACAATTTGACTCCCTTCTCCCTCATCTTCTCCAAGAGTAATTCCCATAGTCGGTGCAGCTCCTGCAGCCGAGTCTAAAACAATAGGGTGTTGTTAGTAAAATCCTGTACCAGAGATGAGATTTATTCCTTTCTTAACCATAACAGGAGATTTTTTTTCCCCAAAGATATATATCCTAAACCGTAATTTAGACAAAGGGTGAACAAAACTCATTACAATTTCATCTCCAGATTTTCAAATTATGTAAAATGATGTAATAACACAAAATTAGAAATTACTGAACTATTTACACACTTGTTATTAATTAATGAAGCTATCAAATAGTTATGCTTACATAACTTTGAGGTAAACATTTTGAGATAAAATTTGATTTAAATTCGATGCTAGTGTAAAGTCAGACCAAAAATCTATTGCTATTCTCTTCAAATGTTCAGTCTTTTACATGGAAGTCAACTTGCAATAAGTGAATCTAGTCGTCATTTTGGGATTGATTCTTATTTAAGACCATGGATTTTTTTCTCAAGTCAAACTTGTGCCACTTTACAGTACTTTACCTACTTCTCTTAGCACTAGCCAGTTAATATATTTATCCAACATTGTTAAGTAACATAATACTGAAATACTAGGAGTAATTACTGGTTTTAATATTGAGTCTCTCTCTGGTTGCACTTTGCCTTTCCAAACTGTTGGGAGCAACCATAAATTTTATAGACAATTAAAAGAAAAACCACACTCCCACACAGAAACACAACTTGCAAAACAGGAAAGTATCTGCTCCACCCATCATCTATAACGCTTTGCTCATCGAGATCTGAAACTTGAAAGTCACGCTAGAGAAGCTTTTGAACATCCAGCATGGGTGGATACCCAGGTAATCCCTTTAGAAAGTTCAGGCAGGGAGGTTTCAAGGGAGGAAAGGGCTCACACAACTCCATTTCCCAGCACTGCCCAAAAGGATAGCGCAAAATTGTCAATCCAGGAAGAAAGAAGATGTTGCAAAGAGAAGCTGCACCACACAGCCAGAAGTTTCACCTACTCGTATGTGGGACCCCACTTGGGTAGCCGTGACTATTGGGCGCTGTGCAGTCCGGTACGGCGTGAAAGACTGAACCAGTAAAAGGCAAATTACCACTCCAAAAAGGCAAATTACCACTCCAAACAGAACACAAACAGCAACTCACATCGAGCAGTATTATTTAAGATCACTCGACTACAAAGCATTTTTTCCTCCTATTTGTGGTAAAGATTATACGATCACAATGAGATTTCTAAAATTATCACTTCCTTGGGGTTTTAATGTAAAAAGAAAAATATTCTGCTTTTCTTAGTCACAATGAAATAATTAACATATTGCTTAAGTGTGATAATCACTACAACACTATTACAAGAGTTCTCCTTTTGCCCAGAATTAGTGATTTCACTAATCAAACACTTGTAGAATGCAGCAGATCTAACAAAGTGAGTCCTAGAGAACAAAACCAAATGTTTACTGGTGGGACATGTGCATGTATGCCTGTGGAAATGAGACAGAAAAACACTAACACAACTAGAGAAAAATGAGAACACATAGGAGGAGTAGTAAAAGAAAACTCTCAAGGTTAAAAATTTAGTTTGCTCAGATTTTTGAAAACACTGATAAACACTCATATACTGTCAAATGTAAAACAATCTAGTGCAGCAGCAAAGATTTTAAAAATACAGTTGTCATTGAATTACACAGGTTGGGAGATTTAGAGAGAAAGAAAAAATCAACAGTAGATCCCGGAAAAGGATCTGAAGAAAGCTCACTGCTTGTTATCGAGGAAGCAGCTGTTGTAAGAGATGTTCACTGCTGGATAAACACAATAGACAGAGCGCTGTATTTAGAGCTCACAGAAAAAGTCATGGAATACAAATTCAAAGAGATTCAAATGTACGGCCAGTACAACTTAACCAGAGAGTAAAGATCACTAGAGACCTGATCTGAGCCAGAGCACACAGAAATTAAATGTCTGAGGTTTACTGGTACGGTTGCTTGTGTTACTTATAATTATTATTGCAGAAAATTAAAATGCTAAATACAAGAAATAAAAACAAGAAAGAGTGGTCAACATCCCTGACACCAGCTCTTGTGAATTTGCTGCTTCTTGATATCGCATCATTGACAGGAGAACCACAAGTATAATTAATCATTTGCCTTGTGACTTTCAAAACATCTTTGAATTACTGATGATTTTCCAGTCCAAGTTTCTGGACTCCACTGGCAGACAGTTCATCTCAGAACTGGATCCAAGAAAAGATAAGAGCCGGGCGCTCATGAATCTAAGCTTCACAAATACAAATTCTCGAGTGATTTCACTAATCAAACACTTGTAGAATTTTAAAAGGTGTTTTAGAATATAGAGTTATCCATGCAATCTGCGCAAAGTGTTTAAGGAAAATTCTGTTAAGAGGAAAAAACCAAAACTCACTCTTATGGTTTCAGATGCAAAATGGCTTTCATTAATCATCTGATTTCCAGTCTCATCCAGTTTAATGATGGCCCCTGAATTGGCCTGCACCTCAGCTTCAAAGGCTTGGTGCTTCTGCAGCTTCCCCTGCAAGTAAAACATCAAAGAACGTAACTGAGATTTGGTGCACAGCCTTCCTTTCCCAGCATCAAGATTTTTAGTGTATTTTATGCATACTCAATAGTGACAAACAAACAATAAAACAGAACACTTGAAATATCAAACATCTCCATTTTAGTTATTTCATTATTAGCACACTTGAAATAACAGCTGTATCATATGTTTCATGGGTGGATTCAAACATCTCCATTTTAGTTATTTCATTATTGTGTTTGCTCTTGTACACTGGAGTATTCAAACATCTGAGAACCCATCAGCTAGTTCCACCCACATAGGTTAATTTTCTAAAAATATATTTTTTTCGTGGAAGCAATGAGTTAATTGGCATATATTTACATAGCCAGTGTCCAACAAATTCTAGGATTAAACAAAGCTGTTTTTACGCAACATTGTGCTGAGTAACTTTTTCTGTGCTGATTAAGCATCTAATCCATTATTAGAAATATTCCAATTATATCAGCAAAAACCCCAGGCTTTTGAAGAACACTTTGCAAGGCTCTGGGTATTTGCATCAATCTTTCTTCACCACTCTCAGCTCAAGTTACATTTCTGAGTTTGTTCTGTCTATCCCAGTTGACCTGGTACGCCCGAATATTAATAGTACAGGAACATAAAATGGCAGCAGGACTTGCCTGTAAATTGCTTGGGTCTTTGTAATTTTCATCAGATGCTATCTGCAGTTTCTCTTGGATCCATTTTTCAAGCTCATCTGCATCACGCTGGAAAAACTGGAATCGATAGGAATCTTCAAGTTTTTGGCGCCTTAGAGAAGATAGTTCCTTGAACCTGTGGTAACGGTCCAAAACTTGTTGACGCCTTTCTTGGATATCTTCTGCCGTTTCCAACACTTTTACACCGCTCGGATCCATTTTCTGAAAGCCAAAGTAAATACATATTGTTTGTATTATAAAACAATGGTAGGGTAGGAGGGGATCCACGAAAGAAAAACCTGCTTTTTTAAACTTGCATGTGGTTTACTTACAGTCTTACTCTGTGTGTGTGCAGGTATGTATATAAAATATAAACATTACACAGACATGTGCATTTCTTTCTTTATATAACAGAAAACAATGGGAAAGGAATATTTACAAAGACATTTAACATCTACTTGTTTTGGAAAGATACAGCTGCAGTCATATAAAGGCCAAGTCATCTAGAACTGTAGCATGCAAGTGTCTAATACAAATGTTAAAAATGTGTTTCTGTGCATATATATACATATATTCAGATATATAGACATAAAATGTTTCCTGTACCACATATAAAATCTGGAAACATTTTATTTAAAATACTCAAAACTGATAAACTAAAGTAGGACTATTACTATTCTTTAAACAACAGCTACCCGGTCCACATAAGTATGCATGTCTACATACTGCTATGTATTAGATATAGATACACAGGTACATTTCTGTCTGTGCTATGCATCTCCTCATTGTTCTCTCAGACAATTAAAAAAAAGTTACAACTGCACCCTGCCACTCCCTACATAACCTTTCAAAAGCCCATACAAGGCTCACGCTGCGTCAGTTTTGACCTTAGTCAAGGCAGTGAAGGAGCACTTCGTGTAACTGCTGATCCTTCTCTCAACCACTTCGACTGAAAATCCCAGCAAAGAACTGAGTACAGCTCTGCTTTATCTCCTTTCTATTAAAATTGGGATAACCCTGACTTTTCAGCTCCTAAACCTTCGTAAAGCAATTTGATTTTCAGTAAGAAATCTGTGCATTAGAACAGAACTGCAACACAAATTTAAAAAGTAGTATCATTATTGTCATCGGAGTTTGGATATTTACTCATTTATTTGACAGTTCACTCTGCACATCAAGAAGCTGTTGCAACAAACACTCTATGCTTGAACAATTATGCAATTAATGTCTTGATGTACAAGTGTTTACACGTATAGCTCAGTAAGTGCTTTCATTATAAATTCTGTAAGCATCAAACTAAATGCACTTCCCATTAATCCTATCAAAGATAGGGAAGAAACCCAGTCTACAACTGCATACTAAAAGACATGGGCAATCTCTTAAAATACGTTGTTAAATATTAAATTGTTATTTAGTCACTGGTTAGCCGCATGCTTTAATTAGCCACGTATCTTGCATAATTGTATGAAAACCTCCACAGGTTGCAAAGCGATCTATATGGCCGTGTTTTCTGTTTGGTTTCCAAGCACTTGTAAAGGGAGCATCTGATAGAAAGGAACATATGGGGGCGAATTCACACATTCCCGAGCTCTCTTCCAACAGTCCCACCCTGCGGGAGCGCAGCCGTTCCAGCAGCAGTTGTTACTCCCGTGAACTCTGAGCCCCAACTGCATTGCGGCACTTTAAGGAAGGAAAGAAAATTCAGCTTTGCTTTCTCTTCCAGGCCTTCATTACTGTCAAAAGAGGGCAAGGAAAAAAAAAGAAATAAAGCACAGCCAGGCTGTATTATATAAATGAAGTCCAGGTTTCATCTGGCAGTGGTACCAAAGGCTCCACTTGATTAGTGTATCCAAGTATTAGAAGATCAAAACCCCGAACACAACTTGAGCTCAACTACAAATCTGTTTTCCTGAGGAAGCGGCTGTTTTTTTCAAGCCCTGTTTCAAACAGCCTTTTCCCTCCAGGAGAGCAAGTTATTGCTAAAAACGTCCCTTCCCGAGCTGTCACGCTGCGTTTGAATTCCAACAACACTTTTTTTAAACTGAATTGTTTTCAGGAATAACAAAGTGGTGGTTGGTCTAAATGCACTGCATGGCTGTAGCCTGTCTCTCTGCTTATTCTGGTTGTGGGCACTACTGGAAAAAAGGAAATCCTAACTGGTCTTTGGAACACTGGACAGTCTTAAATTTCAGCATTAGAAATAAACTCCACAGCCCAACTGATTTTAAATAACTTTAAATTATTATTAAAATAATTAAATTATTTAACATTAAAAAAACCCCAACAACAAAACAGCAGATAGGAGACCTCCTGTAATTTAGCCTCGGTAGCTGCTTTGCCTCTCACCACCCAAGTCATGCAATCTGGCTCATCTTTTTGCTGGAATTCGTTAAAAGAAAGGCTCCTTTTATAGCTACAGTAAGTCGAGCTAGTCAATTGTAAAAGAAGTGCTTTGGTCTAGCAATAATAGACTGTTCTTTCCTGCAGCGGATCAGCTGACGTCAGCAAGTCTGCGCTCTGCCAGAGCACCATCAGCAGTCACCAGGGAGCTGGGAGCTCAAAAGTCATCGATGCTGCAGGATGATGCAGCCACCTCCGACGGCCTCACGCTCCGGCCGTGGTACCTCTTGGAATACGAAGCAGCTCTCCCAGACGCTTCGAAACCCTCTCGGTTCAACTACACGACTGGAAGGCAGCTGGGATACATCCCGGGAGAGGGAAGAGCCAACAAGAAGTTGCGCTTTGTGTTTTTTTTAACGTGAAAAACATAGGTTATATTGGTTTTTATGCAAATACACTGATAACGGCCTCGTCCCCAGCCCCATGCACCTCTCTGCTGCCTCCAGTCCCTCCCAGCGCTGTCTGTGCCGGCTGATAAGGTCGGGCAGAGCGAAGCTTCCAGGCAATGCTGGCAGAGGGAACGACACCGGCCCACGGCCTCAGCCTTCCTGACAGCCCCAGCAGGCGTCATCGCCAACACGGCCCCAAAACAGCAGGTTTTAGCATTCCTGAAGGCGTCCGCCACCGTACTTTGGGGCTGTAACTTCAAAAAGCCACTTGTCAGTTTATGCCTAACTAAAAAAATAACCAGAAATGCTGCTTCAAAATGTACCACTGTGGTGGTATTTAAAAAAAAAAAAAAGCCAACAAAAAGAAGACGTAAATTTAAGACAAAAATACCCCAAAACAAAATCATTACTCTCGTCCTTCAATATAAAACAACCAGCCTTCCCCAGACAATATGAATTACACAAAGGGTACACTAAAATTTGCATGGGAATATCCAACTGCAGATATTTACAGACACCGCAGTGCAACAGCGATGATGTCAGCAACATCATTCAAGTTCAGGAAACAGCGGTATCGAGGTGGGTTAAGCAGGAATTACAGCGCTGCCACCGGGGCAGACACACAGAAGAGCTGTCAGCGTTTCCCTTAACAAAACACGTTTTCTGGAATTTAAAAAACTCAAATGGAAAACACACCCAGCACCAGACAGAAAATTTTAACGTATTTTTAAGAACTAAATGAAGCTTAAAGAATTAAACTACTTTGCCTGAAAACCAATCAGATATCAGGATATAAAGATCACTATCTCAAGATGTAGTAAAATAATGACTTTCTCTTATGTCCTGATGTGTGTTACATATATTCACCATACGTGACCCCAGTAACAGCCTGTAGGACAAGTACTTTCCCTGTCAGAACACTCCCTGCTTCCCACCTTGATGCATTTTTTTGCATTCATCAATATTACCCATCCGAAGCCTTGCCAAAAGAGCATTTAACTGGTATCGTCTGCTCCCTCCTGGGGAACGGGAATGGATTGCTGATCTTTTTTTCTTTAAGCAAAAAAAAAAAAATTGTATTGTGATATTGGAGGTGAAAATAACCTTCAAATGAAAGGACACGGGAAAAAAAAAACAACGTACACTTTTCTGACTTCTATTTCTTCCGTTCACAGCTTCCTCAAAAGGCTGGGGAAGAAGTAAGCCACTGCCTATGTCTCAAACACAAAACCATGACTGCCCAGTTTAGAGCTAAGTTAGGAGGTGCGAGCACTGCAGGCAAATAAAAGAGAATCCTTCGAAAAACTATGCACAGCCCTGGCTCCTGGGAAGGGAACTGCACGAGCATATTGTGTTACAAAGAAGTAATGGAAAGATGTCATATCACATACCCTATACTGGAGACTTAAAACACTGCTGAGACAAAATTAATGCCCAGTCATCTGGTTTGTTATGAATTTAAATCGACAAAATAAAGAAATATTAAGGGTGGACTATGTGCAGCAGAACCCTGCGTCCAAATCCTCCTGGTTTCTGCTAAGGAAGGTCACCTACAGCCTCAAACCTCTACAGATTCCAAGCCAGAAAAAGCAGTGAAGTGCTGCAGCACACAAAGCCAAGATGTGCTGAAGTCGCTGCTTAATGCCGTAGTCTCACACAGACTAACCGCAGCGCAGGTGAAATTCAAATGAGCCCCAAATTTTAGTAGGTATTACAGGGACACAAGAAACTGTAGCATTAAAAGAAAAAAGAAAGGTAAATTGGTTGAACCAAAGCAGGCTGCCAAGCTAGTGATTTAGGCTGATTAGAGGGTTTGTGCACAGCATTAACTATGCACTTTTGAAATACAGAAGACGATTAAAGACCTGCTCACTTTTAGGCATTTAGTCTTAAAATTTTAATTCCATTATTCAAATGAGAGCAGCTGAATTGCCAATCTGAAGCTGCTGGCTTTATGTACAAGGGGTTTCCTGGCTTTGTTTCATTTTTAATATCACCACAGACCTTTGATGAAACTATGCAGCTCTGGCAAGGGCTGCGCTCTGCCGAGACTCCTGAGAAAGCAAATTACCTTGACTGCATTGCAGAAATGCAGAGTTTACAGGTAATGGGATATTATATAATTAATCCCAGCATTTTCCATTCTCATTTGCTATCTTTTCATTGCAATTTTAATTGTAGTATAAACATCACTCTCATTTCCAAATGAAATCTAGTTGCTTGTGTTATCTAGTTGAAATTTGATCCATACATCCTATTTATTTTACCATTACCAAATGAAAAACCCCACAGATGTATAAACAGTTACACCACAACCATACAAGGGTTATAAATTTGTGCAAGTGGATGGAACAGCACCCAAAGCCCACTTCAAATGCATAGTGTTCTATGGTGCAAATCTTACCACGGTTGATTTTTAGATGCTATAAGTAAAAACATACTGCTAAAGTACGTTTTAAAACAAAACTCTCTTAGAAAATTAATCCACATGAAAACCCAATGATACTATAAAATGCTCACACATCATGCATCACAAACAGAAATTAGGAAATTCAAGGTATTAAAGGAAAGGAAGATCAGACTCAACACTCAAGTACAAACAAAGCACCTGCTACATAGAACAAACTCTCAAATAAATGGCTTTTTGTTACAAATAGGTCATTGCAATAAAGGCAGGCAAGTATGGTGATGACACTTCATGCAGTACGTAAAAATACCTGGACTTTGAGTTTACGAAACGATGACAACATGATGGAGGAATGTAGAGTCTAAAAGGGAGGGGGAAATCAAGATAACATTCAACTAATGACTAGCATAAGGACATGGCTTCATTTTTTTTTTTGTAGATAGATATTCCATCACAGCACACGTTTCATACTTTCCTTTTGGTTCCTTGCCACATACAACAATTTGACATTATTGTTACGCAAGCTACTGCGAGCAACAGACCTCCCCATGCAAAAAAAGATTACAAATATCAACAGGAAAACTTAATTTGGCATGTATTAACCTTTCCAATTAGTCTAAAAAAATACATGTTACCATAACCTGAAGGTCAAAACAGAAAGAAAGTTATCTGGATTTGGCAAATGACACTTCCTGCTACAGCGTAATCAAATGGCATTACTTAATTTAAAGACACAAACTCAATAAGGTTTTGAATGTAATTATTTACAAAGATCTTTACTTTCAATTACCACAGTAAAAAAAAAAACCAGACGTGTAGCAGTTGTGACAGACGGTATTTTCTGAGATGGCTAATTATGCATCTGTTAAGTGTATCTAACCCACTGAATTTTTAACCGAAAATTTCCTCGCCTCCCCTAAGGCTACGTTTCCCCCACGAGCACGCTGCAATCCCTGAAGCCCTTCATGGACAACTGCAGTCCTGTGCCTTTGTGCCTGCTGAAGGCAGTGCATATCTCTCGTGGCATTTGCATAGCTCCACACGTATCGGTTGCAGCAGCGAGGAGGCAGCTTGGCCACTCCATTCGATCCCCAGTCAGCTCCGGGAGCACAATGCCGGACTACGCTTGGCAACCTCCATCCACAGCATCTGCAGTCTGCTCCACCCCATTTTTCTACTGCCTACACTCCAGGGACAAATGGGAAAAACAAACTCCTACACTATCTTAACATGCAGCAGAAAAAAAAAAAAAAAAGGAGGAATTCATATTATTTCCTCCAATACCGGGGAAGCAATTAATTGCCCCTCAAAAGTAACATATTTATGAATAAAACAATTACAACCCCATAAATACAATAAGCAGATAAAAATACGGGAGCAAAGATACTAAGTTATTTGCATTACATTACTAAGGTTAGTTATAAATGTAACAGTTGAGAAATAGGAATTTCACAGCAAGAGGTACCACCCTGCCTCAAGAGATTGGAGGCTGCTCCTATCTGTCTGCCAAGCAGGAGAAAAATATGTAAAAAAACACATAAAAGACAGTCTTTGACATTCAGCCTTTTTTTGTTATTAAAAAAGCCCAACCACAAATACGTTTGCTAACTTCATCAACTATGGATCTCATAGAGCATAATATCTAAATCTGATTTTAAAATAAAATTTCTATTTCCATCTGACCAGTACGGATGCTTTATTTTTTTCAATAGCAATAGAAATAAATTGCTTCTTGTGAACAATGCAACCTGTTATCTCGGTTCAAGTCTTTTCCACAGCTTAACAATTTAATTACTACAGCTACAGATCCAGCACACAATGCAGCAGAAAATGTACCATTTTCAATCTTCTGTTGATTGTTTTTCTCTGCAAAATAAGTAAGGCCAAATGAAGATTTCATGGAAGAACTCATTGCTAGTTGCATTTAAATGCACAGAAATCACAAGGTGGGATTTAGTATTTGTTTGGAACAAATCTGAATCCCTGACCAAGGCCTTTCAGTGAATACAATCATCAGAATCTTCTGGCACTTTGCTGAAAACAAAATCCCAAAAGAAAATGGATTTTTTTTTCCCCAGAAATAAACAGAACCATTTCAGGCCCAGCTAGGGTTTTTTGGCTGCTTTTTTCCCCCCCGCTAATGTGTTCATTCGCCATCTCCAGACAACTGCTCTTAAGAACCTATTTAAATATGTATGAAAGACTGCTCAATAGTCACGTACATTTTAGACTGGAACACATCGCTGTTTTATGACAAAATAGCTACTAAAAATCCTGAACAGTCAGCACATACCTGCCGAGAAAAATGTAGCGATAAATGCTTACGCTTTTCCTTAAATGTCAGGGCAGATTGTACCCGATTGGTACATATTTATGATCTAGCAATATAGATTTATGTCACTGTGACTAGATAAGGTGTATACGGGAAATGATTTGAGAAAAACTTGACTGTCATTACTGTGATTTATGTGAAATTAGGAAAAAAAAAAAAAAAAAAAGATTAATCAGGGGAGGAACAAATCCTGATTCTTTTACAAAGGAAACCGTAGTGCTTGACCTATATACTCAAATGACACATATGTGAAATGAACACAGGTTGGGAGGATTTCTTGTAAATATCTTCCTGCTTGGCTGGACAACTCTGCTGTGTGGGCTATTGACGAGATGGTCCTTTCACACGGCTGCCTGTCTCCGGGAGGAAGGGGCTCTCCAGCCATCACCGAGCACCCAGCCCCTCCATCGCTGCCTTTTCTCCTCTCCCCTCTCACACGCTCTCTTTGCTGCATCTCCTGACCTTGGACAGGGCTGGGGAGAGCTGAGGGAAGCCATTTCTGGGCCGGGTTACCGCAGAGCGCCGGGTTCCCCGTCTCCCCCCCGGCATTTCATCCCAGGGGGCAGGGGGGCGGCAGGGTTTTACCGCAAACCCCACCGGACAGGGGCGAAGGGAAGGGCGGCCAAGGCGCGGGGGCCCTTCTCTCTGCCCCGCAGGGACGGAGATCCGCTGTCACTATTATTTACTCGCCTCTTTATCCCCTCCCCAGGGCGCTGAATGAAATTCCTACCGCGGGTCTGGACTGCCCAGGGCGGATCCCGTCGCTCCTCGACCGCCTGCCCTTTATCCGCGTCGCGCCCGCGGCTGCTCCCCCGCCCTTCCCTTCCCTCCCCTCCCTTCCTTTCCTCAGAGGGCCGCGGGGAAGGACCCCAGCTCTGCGGCCGCGGCCACCCACGATAACAAACCCCACGGCCGCCGGCGAGGGCGAGCGGTCGCCGAGGGGAGCCGCCTGAGGGAGGGCCCGCCTCAGAGCGGCGGCCTCAGCCTCCCCCGCGGCTGAGGGAAGCGCCCACCCCTACACCTGTCTCCGCGGCGGCGGAAGGCGGAGCGGGCGGGTGGGGTCGTGTGTGTGGGGGGTCTCTATCTACCCGAACGGGGTCGGATGAAGGCGGGCGCGGCTCCCTCCTTCCCTCCCCCCCTCCCGCCCGTCGCCTCACCGGGTCGGTGCGCGAAACTCCCCCGCCGGCTCCGCGCCCTCCGCCACGGACGCCGCGCGCCGCCTGCGCCCGCCTTTTTATAAGGCGGCCCGGAGGTGACGTCAGCGCCGCAGAACGGTTCTGCCGGGCGGCGGAAAGGGCCGAAGGGCTTCGGAGAGAATCGGGAGGGGGAAGGGTAGGGAAGGCCCCACCCACCCGAGCTGCCGGCGCGGCGCATGCGGGGAGGGCCGGAGCGAGCCGAGGAGTTCCGGAAAGCACCGAGCGATTCCGGAAAGAGCCGAGGGCGGGAGCTGGGCACGAAGGGGGACGGTGGAGGCATTATTCCCCCATTAGCGTTCGGCCTTCATGGCCTGACTGGCCTACGGTGACCAGCCACGGACACGAAAAAAAGGCAATATTACATCAGGAATCAGTTAAATTATCCGTGCAGCGTGGCGGCAGCTGGGTTTTCCGCCTCTTTCTCCTCAGCCAGGGTCAGTCTGGGCTCTTGCAGGCCCAAGCTGCTCTGGTGGCAGAGGGGCAGGTTCTACATAAATTTACAATTTAAATAAAGAGGCCAGACTCAAAGCAGCAGCCTCATGAGTTTTACATTATTGAAAATATATACGGTTAAGTCTCTCCTTTTGAAGCACTGTGCAGTGTCACAAGCACAAAGCAGCCTGGCAAGGACAGAGCAGACAAGGCAGCAAGTGCTTGTCAAGAGAGATCTATTTTTGAAAAGCCGATGCATAAATTCAAAGGAAAATGAGCCTTTAGTATAAACTAGATATTTAAAATAGACATGACAAAGAAGTTCTACTCTAATCTTTTTTTTTTTTTTTTAAATAAGGTCTTCTAAGGCAGCAAGAACTTCATGGGATCAAAGCGGTGAGTGGGTTTGAATGATTTTTGAGTTAATAACACTTTTTAACAGAAGTACTTAAATGGAAGAAGCACACTTGCAGTGACATTGCATGGCAGCCCCTGGGACTGCCGGGAACTATTGTCTCCAAGGAAGAGTGTGACTCACAGCAATTTTAATGCATCTCGTCCTGAATGCACAGTATTTTCACATCCCAGATGCTCTCCTTTGGCATGTGCATATTCGTATCAAATATGACAGTACCATGAATACACAAGACCCTACTTGCACTGCATCTTCCTAACGCCAAATGGCTAACCTTTAAAGCTGCTAAAACAATCAAAAAACCAGAGTAACATAATACAAGTTAACCATTGGTTCTACCAGTAGATGCAACCTTAAGCTACATCTAAAAATAAATATTGATTTATTAGGATTCTTTTGAAGTGCACTTCTCATTCAATTAGAAAACCTTGTTAGAGTTTTTGAAATAGTATGTAAGTATATGGATACCCTTTACTGACGCAGAAAAGGACACCGTGTTTGTTATTTATAAGAATATATACTTGTATTCCCCCTACAAATATTAGAAAACCCTAGTAACCTGTCCACAAAAGAGAAGAAAGCTATTGTATCTTATATATACATCATCACATCTCTCCTTGTGTTTTGGCACAGGCAGACACTTGTTTCTAACAGACAGTACCAATTACTACCTTGGCAAAGTGACTCTCCAGCATAATTGTAGATACACAAGATGTAATTAAAACATCTCCGCTCAGTATTAAAAAAAAAAAAAACAAAAACCTGAACATTTTCAAGTATACTAACGGGAGTTGTATATTGCTTCAGTGTTTTCTGGTAAAAGGATACTGGAAGGAGATTTCCAGTACCCTAGAACAACCACCAGAATTCCAAGGTCAGTGTACAAAATACATAAACCAAATACAAATTTAACTTATTTACCAGTCACTTTTAAAGCCAAGGTTAAAGGTTTTAAAGGCCTGAATTCCCAAGTAGATGTTACAACCTGTTCTCAGAAATCTCAAGAGCTACATAAAAATCAAACTCAGCTTCTCATATGGCCTCAACTCACCTTTCTACAGCTTCAAATTGCGATGCCTCTAGGAAATAACAAAAAAAAAGATAAAAATAATAATTTCTAACTTGCAACAGTATATTGCCAAAATAATGCACCACCTTCTAGAACTCAGAAGCAAATTTTCTCATCCTAGAGGCCACCAAAATAGTTCCAGTATGCCATAAATCAGCCAGATCTCCCATGGCTCCCATGCTATCTATCTCCTGTCTTCACCAAGGAGCTGTAGATTTCCTTGACCATCCCGCTTCAATAGAGAAAACAAACTGTGTAAACTTCAAATTACAAAGAAAAAAAATAATCAAACTTTAATATGAATTTAAACAGATTTCTAGAATGAACTATTCTCAGAATAATCCACCATTGGTACAAAAGTATTACAGTACTTGATACATAAAATACCTTGACATTGATAAGGAAAAAATCCATTTACATAAAAATATCTCTTATAAAATGCACCTTAGGTAACCCCCCATTTCCCCCTCAAATGATGGCAAAACACGAGCAAAAGTGCTACAATGAATGCACCATTTTGCCACCTTTTTTTTTTTCCTTTTAAATAAAAAAATGGACTATTAGCTTCCATCCATCTGATGGATAACAGATGCAGAAATTCTGCAGTTTCAGGAACTCTGCTCTTCTCCCATGAAGTTACTATCACCCGTGCAAACCTTTTGAAGCAGTGAGTCTCTCTCTCTCTTAAATCGAGAGTCCTGCCTCTTGGAGCAAAGTTACATTCAACAGAGAGAAGCGCCACCAGCACTTGGCCAAACGCCTTCATCAGTCTCCCTGTAGTCTTAAGATGTCAAGGCAAACAGGATGCAAGTACATCAGCATAATTAAAATTGAATTATAAAAGACGGATGCAATAAATACAAAAATAAGGTTCTAGAAGTAAATTTCTGAGATTGGTTACTTTGTTAAGACTTCGTAAAGCCATGAGGTATTTTCACTTCCATGAACAGAACAGCACGGTGCAAATTTTCAGCCCAAGAGTCTTTAATCTCTGAAGCCCAGAGCTCATCAGGATATTTTATGTACAACATCTTCCACATGTGTGATCATATGAAGGAAGAGTCCTTGATTTTCCATAATTTACTATACAAAAACTTGTAAAAATCCAAAGAATTGCTTCCAATTATTTGCAACAAATTAAACACAAGTTTGTTCTGCCCAACATAAATTGTGATGAATAAAACATTAACAGGCTGATGGAATATTTTCTCCTGATTCCTCTATTTACAGAATACATTTATTTTGCCTTTACATATAAACAGGAAGCCAGGTCTGAAAGCACCGACATCCAGGGGGAAAGAAATCTGAACTGATCTATGATCTCCAAAAGGAAGGCTGCAGAGAGCCCTTTGGTAGTGGAATTTCCTTCTTCTGTAGACATTTCTAAACAAAGAACAAAGAAAAAATATCTTAATTTGTCATCTCTTCTCAGGAATTACGATGGCTCTTACTGCACCCATTCAAAGCATTGCTAATAAAATGTACCAAAATTAATTCTGAAATGAAAGTACAAACTCTGAAGGGATCATATTTTAATATCATAATCTAACTCAACATTCACAAAAGAATTTAATCAAGTATTTTACAGTTTTGCAAGCCTTTTTAAAAAAATGATGCAGGATACAATGCTAAACAAGCCCTACATAAAGCATCTGCTTCCCGGTGTGTCTAATTGGGACAGCAGATAAAAAACAAGCAAATCACTGATAAAAAAAAAGCTGTTACAGAAATGACTCAGCAGAATTCTCCTCAACCTGCACATCTTCTCTCACTGGACTTCATTTATAATCAAAATACACGCTCACTGAGAAAAACTTAGATGTGAGGCAAGAAAGAAGCGAGGTGCTTGACATCCTAACTATCATTAAGGTAATTCAGTAACTGAGAAGTTACAAAAGATGGGTTACACCACAATGACAGGTCTGGACTCTCAGGTTTGCTGTGAGCAGCACCAGCCTCATTAGCGAAATGATGCATGTATCAAATGAAGGGAGAAAACCCAAACCACTTGAAAATTGAAAAAAACCCCATCTTTACCTCCAAGAATTGCTTGAAACGCATTAAAGAGCCCATCTGTCCAGAGCTGGTAATTGCTTCAATCCTGCAGAAATAACAGCATGTTTCAAAATCTACTTAGAAAGTTGGGTTTGATTTACGAGGGGGTGGAGGAGTGAATGGATGGACGAGTCATTCAAGCGCAAACACTCACGAAGTGAACACCAAGGATTATTTCCCATTCCTAATCACAGATCTCGTACCTTGGGATATAGTCTTCTTGGATAAGCAACATCATTTTCCAGAACTGAACGTGATACTGTTTCATGAGCGCGTTGCCGCACACCTACAGTACAGAAATCCACAAAGAGCAGGTTATGGAACTGGGTTTCAGGCTGGACACGACAATTTCAATGAACCTGTTCATATCAACCACTTAATATTTTATGCAGACATTTAAAGAAATATATCTACACCTACAATAAAAGAAGCAAATCCTCTAAATGCTATTACTGGTTCTGTTATCACTTTTTTTCTTGTTGACTGCGTGGTGGCCACTGACTGTTATTCTTCCTCTCCCGCCAGAAATAATAACTTTCCCTAATACCATTTAATGGGGCACATTGTGGGCACTTCCCCACCTTCATAACTGCAGTGTGGATTCATCAGCTTTTGTCACAGCCAGTTTACAGGGTGAATGTCCCTCAAACTTTACCACCACTAACAGAATCCCCACAGTGTGTTTCACTTTGCACTTTCTCATTTCTACTTTTAAAGTTCTTTGGAAGGCATTTGATAAGCACAGAAGCTGCTTGGGGTCATTTCTACTTTTAAAGTAGGCATTTGATAAGCACAGAAGCTGCTTGGGTTCAATAGCATGTGTCTCCCCTGACTTCAGCCTTTAACTTTTACTAAATCTCAGGCCTATATCCAAGCATATAGGATTAATATACATCAGGCTCTGTCTTTTTCAACCTGAAAATCCTATTTTCTGAACAAATTCAGCTGGAAAGGCCACAGGATCTTGTTGCATTGTAAAAACTGATGTCAAGAACTCAGACCTTATAGCACCATGCAACTATTTTTACGCTACCAGAAACCTTAAATGTAACCAAATCTTAACAACAGAAGTTGCATGTATGAAAGCTTCAGATTTTAAATCATTCAGCTCCAAAGCTGTATTTGCACGAATATGGAAACATTTACATTCCTTTCTGACGGAATAAGGACAAGTTAAAAAAAAAACAAAACTGCTGTTAAAATCACTATGAACCTCAGCAATCCCTTTAGAAACTAAAACATTACCAATTCAAGATCACTTTAGCTACCAGTAACCCACATCGCTTACCTCCAGAAAATCGAGCAGCACCGTCGCCGTCACATCAGCCAGAGGCTCCATATTCAACATCTGCGCAAGCCAGCGCCACCCATAGTTCAGCCCATGAGGATGTGGCTAGAAAGCAACAAAAAAGCTACTCACCACTTAAGTCTTGCAAAATGCTATTATTAAACTGGCAGTTTTCTGATGTACTTTCTTCTTTATAAAGTTATTTTACAACAGCCAAACGTAAAACTTGATCACTATGAAACTATGAAGGAAGGAAGTTTGTCTACATGACAAACTACTTTGTGTCCCTTTGTTGACTATGGTTATGACCATCTCCTTTCAAATATATTATGGGCTGGTTTAAGTTCAGCCTTAATTACGAATCAAGTTTGCAATACATACTGTTAGGATAGTAACAAGGTCTTAATTGCAGTTCCACACACACGTACCCCTTGTTTGTTTCCATAAGGCCAGCGGAGTTGAATAATAGCAGCATAAAGACGGATCAGTCCTGACATCCGTTTAAGAAAATGATCTTGCTCTTCCACTTTAGAATCCTTAACCTGATATCCAAGCATCCTAAGCAGGAGAAGACATTCCAGTATTAGTACAACAAAACACATTCAATGAGTCCCTCCCGTTCTCAGTTTACTCTAAGTCAACTGTATTGAGAATAGAGATACCCTAAAACCATGCAAGAATTATTGCCAAGGCTGATCATTACTCACTGGACCATACGTTCCACTATTTTATATCATATAGAATATTTAGGTTTTGTATTGGATATTTCCAACTTAAATCAAACTATGGCTATTGACTGCTCTTTGAGAAGGATGAGGAAGAAGCAGCAGAAAAGCACTTCCAAAGCTGAAGGACACAGCATCCTCCAGGGAAACAGAGTCAGGGGAGCTGCACACTTGTGAGTGAATCTCCAGAGTCTGTGCCAGCACATCACCGTGCCCACATCATCAGAGACATGGAAACGTGGGGTTCACTTAGAAGAACAGAGTCTTCACCCTTGCAGGGTTCATGCTGAAGAAGTACAGTAACAAACTTACCTCTGATACTCTTCCATAGAAGTCCCCTCTTTCAGTGCAGGGTAAAATGGCACAGAATAAGGACACTTTTTATGCAGATGAGCTAAAAAGAGGTCTCCAACTCGAGGGTGTATTTCCCAGATTCCTGAGGCCACCACAGCAATTGGGAAAGCTGCATCATGGTGAGAAGCTACTTCTTCTTCTCCTTGGTTCTGAAAAAGGAGGGGGTGAGGAAAGTCAGTCCCTACGCCTTCAAGCCATTTCTCAGACAAAAAAAAAATTCCTTTTTTGTGTCATTATCTTCTACTAAAGGATGCCAAAATTTCCATGGCTCTATAGCCAAGCCCAGAAAAGCTGATGAAGCCACAGGGGATGACAATAAACTTTGGCTCAGGATAGAAAAAAAAGGGGTTAGTGGATACAGGCAAAAAGTGCAAGGCTGCATGGATGTTTTCACTCCAAACAATCAAACGTTCAGAAATCAGTCGCAGTTTTACTCCATGGGCTAATTTTTGCATCTATTTGTCACAGAAAATGAAAGTTTCAAACACCCCAAATTTAGCAAATAAAGAACAGAGAAAAATATCGCCAACTAGTTTCAAACACCCCAAATTTAGGAAATAAAGAACAGAGAAAAATATCGCCAACTTCAAAAAGCAACTTAAACAGTGACACTTCATTTCTCAGGAAGGTGCTAACTACAGTTTTGTTCTCAGCAGTTGAAGACAAGAGGACAGTGTCCAAAAGAACTTCTTAAAGCACTAGCTACCACCCCAATAAAGAGAACATTTTCTCACCACAAATTTCTCCGCAAGTTTGTAATAAACAAAATCCAGACCCTGTGGATGCTGCGTCACTGATACAGTTCTCCCTCCACTCACAACAGACTTTCCAGAGAGCAGGTTATTGATCTTATCAAATATCTCTCTCAGCTGAGAGCCTGCAAACATATACAGAATGTACGGAGACAGAAGATTAGGAAACAGCAGACAAGTCTTAACCAGACGACATCACAAAAACTGGACCTACACCCTGAAGGGCAAGGCACCTCCAACTGCATGTTTGCTCCATCTGATTAAAGAAACTTAATTGTGATGAAGCAAGATGCCTCTGAGGAAAGCAACAGACCTTCAAAACATAAGCAAACACTGTGCTGCAAAAATCTGGACTGTATGCACACCAGTTTCTGCTATAGGGATAATTAGAGAAACACTGGATACTTGTGTCCTACTAAAAACTTCACAGCAAAAGGCATTTCAGTTGGATTGGGTTCTTAGCATTTTCCTGACCTGCTATTCTTGAGATCTGGCTCACAGGGATCGTAGCTGCTTTCTGCAAGTCTGTTTTTATCTTCTTAACCTGCAGAACAAACAAACAACTTTAAATAAAAACAATTCTAACTTAGCAGCCTCTATTAACAGTTATTAACTCTATTAACTCTGCTCGTGCAAACTGTCATAGTAGTCTACTTCTCTGTAAAGGTGTTTTGGTTTTGTTTTTAATGAAAGCTGTTCTATTTTCCCTAGAAATCAAGGCAATCACTCTTCAGCGTTCATTGTTCATACCTCATTGTTATCTTTGCAGTTGCTGATTCCACTGAAAGAAGCAACACATTGCTCAGCAGCATCTTGAAGCTGCTGGTACCACTGCATGGTACTTTCTTCTGCCTTGACTTGAAGTCCTGATATTAAAAAAAAAATAATCAATAACAGAAGACTAAGACAGACCTAAAACTCTAGTAAACCTTAAGAAAACTTTTTTTTAAAAAAACTGCAAGGAACTAGCAACTGCACGAGTGCTTTTTTCCCCAAGATGGAGTTTAAAAAGTTATGTTCATAAATGAACTACAAGTTTTCAAGCTATACAGGAGGCCTCCTTCTTCAGCTCAGTAGCTTGTATGTGCAGGATATCTGGAATTAACCTACTCTCAAGGAGGAAGCCACTTCAGTGCTCTCTGCTTGTGTGTTTTGTCGCATCATGCACGACCCATCTACACTCCCAAGAAGGCACAATGTTATTCTCTAATATTCCAATATATGGCATGCTGTCTAGGAAGAGCAAGTTTTGCTCTAGTTAATATCGTCAATTTATGCTGCATCAGTTTCATTTCAAAAGTTTGCTGCCAGCTGTCCTATACCCATTTTGCCAGTTGTGCTAAAAGTAAAGGCTTTGAGAAGGTAGGTAGTCACAACAGTAAGATTCCAAAGTACTATTCACCCTAACAGTACAAGAGAAGGATAGGAGGAAAGAAGGAAACTTCCTTCCTGCAAGGAAGGAAAGAAGGAAAATTTAAAAAAGGGGAAAAAAAGCCGCATCACAACAGTAAGACACCAAAGAACTATTCACCCTAACAGTAAAAGAGAAGGATAGGAGGAAAGAAGGAAAATTTTAAAAAGGGGAAAAAAAGCCGTACCAACCTTCAGTCACAACAGTAAGATTCCAAAGTACTATTCACCCTAACAGTACAAGAGAAGGATAGGAGGAAAGAAGGAAACTTCCTTCCTGCAAGGAAGGAAAGAAGGAAAATTTAAAAAAGGGGAAAAAAAGCCGTACCAACCTTCCTTCTGCTGCTTTCCACCTGACTGCTGGGCAGGGGCAGGGGTCTGAGCCTTCACCTGCTCTTTTTTCAGTAACTCTTTCTGCTTCTGCCTCTTTTCCTCTTCATCTCTCCTCCTTTTTTCTTCCACAGCTGCAGCGATTTCTTGCTGCATGCTGGATATCAACCCCCGCATCTCCTGCAGCGCTCGTTCCGTGTTGGCCACATCTACTTGAGTAGGGAAACCTCTCTGTCAAGAAACAGGGGGTAATATCACATCAGTCTTTTGTTCCATTATCTGTGGCCCAATGGCAAGAGCAAGGGGCCTTTGAAGCATTAGCCTTCAGATAACCTGGGAGCCAAATACACATTTTATCCTCTTTGGTGAAAATATCTTTTTCTCCTTTCATTGTACATTAACATTGGTCATAACATTTGTAAATAATGTTAGTCCGTGACTAGATCTCACAAGATCTTGGAACAAAAATTAATAACACACTTTGATAAGTACAGGGGAACCCAATGCAAAGCCTAGACAGCTTCCTCTGCAGAAAGCCAGCTGTGACAAGCTGAAGCAGAAAATTTGCCTTATTATAGTGTTTTATTTTTCAAGGTTTGTATCTCACTTTTACACAGAGAAAAAAAAAAAAACCACTTTAAAGGTAACTCAGTTACTGTAAAAAACCTTATAAGAGAACGTGTTCAGTATTTAACAATTTATGAACCTCTCTGCTTCCATGGTTGTCTCAAAAAGGGGCTTTACAGCATCAATAGTTTACAGTACTCTATATTGAGTCTTTCTCTTGTAGAAATCCTCATACATTTTTATAAGCCATTTTCAAGAGAACAGTTAAAGTGCCATAGAAAAGAATTCTCCTTTTAAATTAGATGCTCAATAGGATGAGTATCTAACAACATTTCTGTGACACCTTATTTAATGGCCTCATAACAAGCTGCCTTTGAAGACAACTACAGGAAGCTTTAGGAAGGAATGACAACCAAAGTTACGCACAACCCTAAAGCCTCTACCTCACTCGTGGTGCGGATGAGTCCTGACACCAGCCCACAGATCTGGTTGCCACGGTTACTGTACACAGAAAGATCAATTCTTGGCAAGTCTTTGTGTCTATAATTGGGATCAATCTGCTGGTTCAGCTGCAGCACTTCCTCCTGGATGGAATAAAGGCGACGCAATCTTTCCTGGCCCTCCTCCTTACGCAAACGCTCCAGCTCTTCCTGACGCTGCCTCTGCTGCTCTGCCTCGCGCAGTTTTAGGTTTAATATCTGGGGAGAAAAAGACAGAAACTACTTAAGTGAGTCCAGCTTTACAGGCCCTTTCTGGTCTGATGGCTCTGGCTTTCCAGATCTCTCCTGCTCCTACAACACATGTACCTTTACTGTGTTTCCATAACAATGCAGTAGGTGTCTACAACAGCACCAGAAAATACATTCTCACCCCAGGAGTGCCATGCAAATCCAAATAAATCAATTGGTCTTTCCAGTTCCCACCGAGTAGCCACGGTTCTTGTGTGAAAGATAAGTCTTAAAAGTCTCAGACCTTTGCTCGGTGTCGGTGTTCTTCCTTCAACTTCTCTTGCTGTCCCTGAGCCTCCTTTGAGCTACAACGGACAAAGACAGAAAAACTGTATTCAAGACATGCACAAGACAAAATAAAAACAATCACACAGCAAGTTACTTTTAAAATAAGCCAAACTTAAAGGCACTTTAATTGTCACAAATACATTCTTTTTGTAACCTTTGAAACCTCAATAGTAGCCAGAGATCTACTCTGGAAGACAAACAATAACATGATAGTTGATGTAAGAAAAGCAGCAGGTGAAATGTTCAAGCACAATTGACTAGGATAGAATTGTCAGGCACAAGAATTAATCCTCACATTGACTAAATGCTGTAGTATTTTAAGGATACCAGAGCTAATCTCACCTCTTCTCCATTACTTCTTGCAAATCCTGGAATTCCTGATGCTGCTTTAGCTCCTTCAGTTCATCAAAGCGCTTCAGCTGTTCACTCGCCAGGTCATACACTGCCCTCACCATCTGCTCCTGCTGCTCCTGCCGCTGCCTTAGCCCCTCCTGCAGATTGCAGAGGTGCCAGAAACACCACAACGTAGCAGTCACCGGAATTTGGACAGAAGAAAATACAAATGACATTGACCAAAGTGGGCCAACGTTTAGGATAACTTACTGTCCTGCTACTTTTACCAGGGCATTGCTACGTCTGGTTATGTAGCTCTCCTCCAATTCACATACATCCTCCAACATTTTTTCTTTTTTTACCTTTCCTTTCAACCTGTGCATCTCTTCGTACATCCGAATGCAGCCTTCGACTTCTGTAACTTTAGATGGCAGAACCGCTGAAAAGAGTTCTTGGTCCATTTCCAGCAGACTAAGATCTTCATTTCCCTGCGTGGTCAGCATATAAGCAAAATCAGGAACTGAAAGGAGCAACTCATGGAGGAAACCAGGTAGAACAAGTCTCCTAAACTGCACATTATTTGTAGAGAAACAGATAAAGGAGTCAACCAATGCACAACTTTTAGAGTAGTTATATACCCCAGTAGTGGGGCCTCACCATTTTGAATATCCTCCAGCACCTCTGTGAGGTTGGGATAATTACTTTTCCCAATTACTAAAATTGGCAGCAGAGATACCAAGAACCTATAGGACATTCACAAAGGCCAGCTGTCACCTAGAAAGGCTGGACAGGCTCCCCACGTTCTCCTAACACTCAGTGAAGATGTTACACTGGAATAAGCCAAGACAGGTTTATGCTTTGAATCGTTCTTCAGGAGGAGTCTTCAGAGTCTCTCTTACAACTTTTATCAGATCTTGCTGCTTCATTAAGATCTTTAACTCACAATATATTTCTTAAGTCTAAATGGAGCCAAGGTGATGCAAAACTTTGCTGCTCAGTATCATTGCTTGGATTGGATATGAGGAAAAATTTTTACACTGAAGGGGTTATTAAGCATTGGAATGGGCTGCCCTGGAGGTATTTAAAAGACAGGTTGACATAGTGCTTAGTGACATGGTTTAGTGATGTTTTTTTATCAGAGTTAGGTTGATGGTTGGACTAGATGATCTTAAAGGTCCCTTCCAACCTAGACAATGCTATGATTCTATGATTGTTAGGTGGTGAAGTCATAATTTAATGCATAGCAACGGACATCTGTTTTCAGTTTAGGTGCTTCATCAACTTCATTACCTCCATAACTCAACTTCCTACTCTTTCGCCTTGTAGGAGAGAGCCGTAGCACATCTAATTCATTCAAAGGCTCCAGAGAATCCAAGGGGGTACCCACAGACCCCTGCAACAGGCCTGATCCTACTCTGTGACCTTCCCTCCGCATGGATGAATCCATATGGCTAATCTATATAATCACACAGCTCCAACTAAATTTTCCTTAATTATGGTGAAAAAAGGAGTTTGCTTTTACCCTACTATAAAACACTATAAAAGCCTTGTTAATACCAATTTTATCATCACCCATTTATCCTAAAAAGTTGAAACTAAGCATGTTTTTCCCCCACAAATTAACGAAGCGCAAACCAACCTTTACCAGACAATTTCTGGCTGTGAGTTCACATGTTTTTTTCTCACAGCTGCTCACACAGGGGTTATAACCAGAGACCTACCTTGGTTTCACTTGGGTCTGTAGACAGAAGTGGTGAAGAGCCCCGGCAGCTCGCAGACGTGATCTTCTCCAGAGACGGTGACTGGTTTGTGAGAGGAGGGGATTCTTTAGGCGTTGAACTCCTGGAGGGGAGAGCTTCTGGGGCCGATCGCCCAACCACTCTGTCCAGGACCCAGCCGGAATACGGTGACAGCACCAGAGGAGACATGCATCCTTCCAAGATATCCTAGAGAGAACACATTTTCCATGAAGGCAAAACGCATCAAGAAATCGATGAAACATAACACATATTTAAAAAAAAAATCGGGTAGGTCAGCAGGTGCTTTATAACCGCAGATCAGAAGTGCACTGATGCCTTTCTTTCGCTGTTTTTTCAACACCTTTTCAAGGCTCCCTTTCTTTTGTAAGACAGCCACGCTTGAACCTTCTCCTGTCACACCTCCTCCTCCTCCTCCTCCTCCTCCCCAGGCCCCGCACCATTCAGCCAGTGTGGAGCAGAGGGGCCCGGCTGCTGACAGGCGAGGAGGAGCGGGGAGCAGAGCCACCACAAAAAACACTGATGTATTTTAAGCCCTGTTAACGAGACAAGGAGCCGAAACCACCGGGCCAGCACCGGAGGGACGACTCGCGGTTTCCCCCCTCAGCCGCCCACAGGGCGCGCAGACCCGCTGTGAGGAGCAAAGCGGGAGCCGCCGCGGCTCCCCAACCGCCCGCCGGGAGCGAGCCCTCACCTCATCCCGCAGCCAGTGGCGGCAGTAGCTCAGCCGGCCCTTGCTGGAGGTGCGCAGAGCCTCCAGAGTCTCCCAGCGCAGCTCCCGCGGCTCCATGGCGGCGCCCGCTCCCGGCACTGAGCTCACCCCGCTCCGCACTTCCGTTTCCAGGGCGCCTGCGGCAGCGGCTTCCCGCCCTGTGCCGAGGGGGCTGCCCCCTGGCGGGAGGGCGGAGCCCCGCCCCGCCCCGCCTCAGGGACGCGAGTTCGAGTCCCGCCGCAGGCGGCTCCGGTGGACAAACGGGCCCGTTTCACCGCTTTTCTCTTTATTTTGTGTATTCTCGCGGAGGAGAGAGAGTGCTATAGTACTTATCCCGGTTTGCAGAGGCAGGGAGAGGCCACTGACCACAGAAGAGGGTGAGGAGCACAGCCCAGGATGTGTTTGGTTTTCCAAAGTAAGGCCCACAGACCAGTCCTGGTTTCAGCTGGAATAGAGTTAATTGTCTTCCTAAGAGCTGCTGTGCTTTTAGATTTAGTACAAGAATAATGTTGATAACACATATAGTGTGAGTTGTTGCTAATTAACACATTAAATCAAAGACTCCCCTGTCCCCCTGGGAGTGGCGGGGGGTTGTGTGTGAACTGCTTAGGGTTAAACCACAACAAGACCCTAGACACAGCACACAGAAGAGGAAATTCCCAACACGACCAATTAAAACACCATTTATTGTTTGTTTTACCATAGCACCTTTAGGACTTTTAAAGTGTTAAACACACAAACACAATCACAAAACTCTCAAAAACCAATTAACTTAGAAAAACCTTTATGACAAATACTGCCCAGTGACCACATCGCACATAAATAGGATATAAAAGAGATAAAAAGAGTATTTATTTTTGCCCCTGTAAGAACCATTTACCAGAAAGTTTTAGGGACTCAGCACAACGAAGACCTGATTTTCCAGGAAAAGGTGCAGGCTGGTTGGACGAAGAAGTTGAGTATCTGTAGCTGCTCTTTAATTGGCTTAAGACTAAGTCAGTATTTCATGCACACCCTGAACTCACGTGGCATTCACAGCAAGACCCCAACTGAAGTGCTACTGAGGTTAAACCGCAATCTTTCCTTTGAATTCAGATGGTTTTGGCTCAGTCCTGGGCATATTCAGGATGAGGAAAGCAGGACGAGAAGAGTAAAGCAACATTAGCATCACACTCGGAAACAAAGGTGAGGATTAGAGAGCATACAAGAATCAAGTTAAATTAAAAAAAAACAAAATCATTATTTCTGGTATAAAACTGTTTATAAACACTGTGGTTGTTCAGGAGATAATCTCTTCTAAGTGTAGAGTCCAGGCACTTAAGCTATTTTCAGCTTCACACAGCTGGTGGGTGAACCCTCTCCCACCACCATCTTACTGTTCAATGTATCAATACAATGTTCAATAGTTTAAAAAAATGTAAAAAACTCCCACAAACAAGAAGCCCCACATGATCTCCCCAACACAGAAACAGAGTGAAAAAAAGAAGCATGAAAAGGAAAAGAGCTCTTATAAACATGAACATGCTCAACAAACCCCTGACAAGGGTTAAGAGCTGAAAACATCGGGACCTTACAGAATGAAAAGGACCTTTTCTGTCATATGCAAAACCACCTGGTTTTGGGGCACAGTTTAACGCCAACCTCCAACACCAAACCAGTATTGCCAAGACCCTACACTGAAGACAGACACCACCACCGTGTTATTGTCTCACACTGCAAGAAAAAGAGGAAAACTCCTCATAGTGACCCTGAAATGCCAACCTGCTCTCCAAACACTGTATGGCTTTGAAATAGGGCTCTTTCTGTGCTTAGAAGCTGAGGTGCAGAGAGAGGGCTGTCCTCATGGAGAAGAACGAGAGCGGCTCGGGGAGCCCAGCAAGGCACTTTCTCCAAAAACGTTGGCATAGGAAGACTTGAGGAACTGGACGTAGTTTTGCATGCTGCGGTTGGTGCTCTCCGACTGCTCCAACCGATCCTTTAAATCCTGTAGGCGGCTTTCGTACCGGCGCTCTGCCTGCGCAAAGAAGCACAAATCAACAGGCTGAAAGACAGCAACATTCACCCTGTTCACAGTAAAAGCTGCTCCCGAAACGTGCTGAGGACGGCAAGAATTAGCACAGCAGTAGATGACATTACCCTAGATGGTGCTGTGATATTTATAATTTGTTCTGCTCATTTCCAACTCCATTCAGCAACCCGCTGATAAAAACAGGAGACGACACGGCTAATCAGCGTCAGGCTTTTAAAACTGATTAGCTGTAGTTATGGGGAATTAAACACATTCTTTTCTGAAAAGCAGCTTGACCTGATCCATGTGCCAACCCGATTCCAAGTAAAACTCAAGTAAACAAGCAGGGCAAACAGGATATCAGGAAAAGATTTCCCTTCTTTCTTCTAGAACAAACCCTTTCCTCTAGAAGAGACATTGCATTCTCCCCCAGAAAAACAAGCACAGTAAATGAAGCTGAAATCTGTCCGTGACATCTGGTGCAAATCTGAATGTAAGAAAGGTCTGGTTCTTTTCTTAGACGCGTAAGTTTAGAACAAGTTCATTCCAATCATTGCTGTAAGTAATAAGCAAAGGAGAGCCTGCATTCTGGAATTAGTGACATAACTGGCGTGTCATATCACACATCTCTCATGGACACACATCACAACACTTCATGTTCAGACACAGCTGAGGACGACTTTCACTGCAATCTGTGAGACCTTGACACCACCAGCAGAGCAAGAGTGTCCCTTGCAACTCACTCACATCCTCTTTGCTCCGGCGCAGCTGGTTCAGCTCTGTTTTATTCCTGCTCAGCTGGGTCTCCAAATCCAACATCTTGGACTGGGCTATTCTCTCTCTAGACGCTGCTCGTTCTCGAGTCTGTTCCACCTACATGTGACAACAGAACAACAACTTTGTTAAAGGGTGTCTACCAAAGAATGATTTTTCCCTACCCCACTGCCCACAAAAGCCCTGTAAAGTTTAATTGGATGCATTCTCATACAGAAGTAATAGCTCAGTTTTGTGCTTTCCTCTCTTCTGTTGCAAGCTGGAGCACTGGGTTCAGTTTTTCAATGGTTTAAGTACATTTTATTATCTGTATTTCACTGCACAGGATGATTTTCATTAATTTGGTCATAGGCTGAGGAGGTATTTCCAGCATTCTCGCTGTTCCCTTTTTACAGTCTGGGTAGTTTTGGGAAAATTCACACACACACACAAAATGACTTACTTGTCTTTTGGCATCCTCAATGGCCATCTCCAGCTGACGTGCCAAAGAGCTGCACTCGCGGGTCTTCTCCTCTAACCGCAGCTGACACTGGTGGATCGACTCCTCGCGTTTTGCTATGACCTGAAGGAATTCTATGTTCTGGGCACTCGTTGTCTCTAGTTTTCTAGGTTAAGACAATACAGGAAGGAGACACCTATTCATTTTAAATGGAGTGTGTTTCAGTCTGCCTTTTTGTCAGGTCCTGACTCGGCTAGGAATAAATTCTATTCCCCCTTGAAAGGCGAGAGCCTCAAGAAACACCTCTCCATTTCTCAAATCAGAATTTTAAAGGCTGAAGGACACACAGAGTATTCACATACCCACATTTTACCAGACATTGTCACTAAAAGGAATTTATAAACATGACTAAAACCACTGTAATATTCAGTAACCTCAAAACTGTCAGGCTAGATTGGGCCAGGAGCTGGTTTACGTGCTGTGTAAGTCATCATCCTTTCTAACAACATTCATAAAAGGTGCTGCAAAAAACTGTAACTCTCCAGTGGACAGCTACTGATTACAGATCCTTGTGGGATAAGCAAATGCACAGAATCCTGGAGGCACGTGGGGGACTGGAACAAGACTGAAGCTGTTTCAATCCCCTGAAAAAACAACAGGAAGAGGATGAAGTAGAAGGTTAAAAGAGCAAGAAAGCCTCATATTTCTGACCTTTCTAGTTCCTCCACCTTCAAGGTGAGCTGCTTTTTCTCCTCCTGGGCAGACTGATACCTCTCTCTTGTTATCTCCATTTTGTCCCCCTGGAGCTCAATCTAAAAATTACAGTAAGTAGTTACTTTACAGAGTAGTCAATACACGCACACAACCAACCAATTAAACGTATGCAGCTCTCCAGAAGGAAACAACACACACAACCAACCACTTAAACGTATGCAGCTCTCCAGAAGGAAACATGCTCAATTCGTAACTCCCAGAGAGCCTCAGAAAAGGAAGAGTGGACAGAAAAGCAAAGCACTAAACATCCACTTCTGCCGGTGCTTGTAGTTAACGTTTGGAAAGGTCTGAGAAAATTCTTCCATACTGCAAATGAAAAGCGAGGTCCGTAAGCAGTTGTATGCAGAGCAGACACCTGCAAGCACAGCAAAGAACATACATTAAAAGCAGCCATATAGATGACAGCAGCCCCCAAAGGCATTAGAGTCAAGAAGGTTTATAATTCCAAGCTGATGAAAGAAAAGCAGTCAAATTGCCGAGATCATTTGCTGTGTGTCTTGAGGGGTGGCTGTAGAAGTCATGCCTGTCTATAATTACCCTGCGATACCTACGCAGCCCTTCTGGGACAAAAAAACAGGAACTGGGAAAACAACCTGAAATCAGGGTGAGAAAACAAGGTGGAGACAGCACTATTAGGAGAAAACCACAGGAGGGAAAGCTGACAAGACGATGGAAGTAACAGAAGCGAGTGTTGGCATTAGCAAGTGCTGTCCCTGCTGCTACTCAAGTCCCAGTAAGGTTCTGTGTCAAGGGATGAGAAACCTTTCAAACAGTAAGGGATGTACCAGCTACGCTGCTAACTTCTCACACAAAGACATAGGACACACCTTTATTTTGCAGTGCACGTTTAATCTTTTCAAAAAAGAGCAGAGATGAAGTTTGAACCTTCCTGTGATTAGAAATTCATCTTGGTGTCAGACTTGTGGATTGCAGCGCTGGAGGTATTTTCTGCCAGTCCCTTACCCGCTGACGAAGATCTGCAATCATGACAGAGAGGTCCATGTTCTTCTTCTCGTAACTCTGAAGCTGGTCCTGACATTCTGCTAGCTGTGTCTCTGTGAGCTTTAGGATCTCGGGCAGCTTTTCCAGTTCAGCAAGCTGGCTCTGGAACTGCTTACGCGCCTAGAGTCAAAGAAGAGAAGATGAGGAATTTTCAAATGTTCATAAGGTCAAGACTAAAAAAATTCTCTACTTCAATGAAGCTTTGTTAGTCTGCAACCATGATGACACTGTGTGGATATTTGGCTGGAGTTCAAAGCCTAAGGTCTTCTCCTACACCAAAAGGCTTTCTCTTAGGATTTGCCATTCCCTATGGATGGAGTGAAAATGAGTTAGTATTTTGGATCCTGGGTTTCAATTTTAATAGAAATATGAGCTCTTTTTTGAGGAGAACTCTTCCACACCAGACAATGGTGTAAACCACTATTCTAAACCACTATTTCTGCAGCAAAGGACACACTAAACAATTTAAACATTCTGAAGAATGCCAGATAGTAAAAAAGAAAGCTGCTACTCAGATAAGATTTTTATTTCCTATTCACAGCCACTTTTCACTCCATTCAGAACATTAAGATACATGAATATCTACAACATATCAGTCTGTAGAGGAATAGTTACCAGTTCAATCTCCTTGTTCATTTCATCTTTTAGTGTCCTGTTCTCTTTATCATACTCCTCCAGCTTTGCGGCTGCTTCATCTGCTTCCATTTGGGTCTTTGTCACCTGGACATACCAAAAAGCTCATAAGCTTTAGCTATTATATAATGTTTTCAACAAGTGTGGAGTGCTTTGGAGTAACTAAAACTGCTCAAGGATCAGCAACAAGAGCAAACAAAGGGCTAAGGCATTACAGAATAAACCATAACAGAGAAGGGAGAAAATATGTTTGTGCAAGGGTTGAAGGTTTTGATAAAATGTCTACCTGTGACTTGTAGCTTTCAATCATCTCTTCATAGCTCTTGACAGAGCTCCTGAGCTGCTGCACTTCCATCTGTGCTTGGTTCAGCTTCTCCTCCATTGGGATCACACTAGCCTGAAAAATGAAAACATCTTCCCTTGAGCACTTGGAAGTAACTGCCACACCAGCTGTCTAACATTGTCTAGATTAAGAAAAAAAGACTTTTGCCATTGTAAGTCGGCAAAACTTTCCAGACTTCAGTGAATTGCCACTTTATTGCCACAAATTTACACCAGCAGAGCAGAGAGGTTTGGGATAGATGTGTAACCTTTCCATTTGCCTGAGTGGACTGTGCTACTTGGATTACGGTCACTCCTTATTTGGATCAATGCCTAACTTTCCAAGAAGAAAATTATGTAGGTCACCTACAAGATCACCAGTGATAAGAGAGATGACAGAAGAAATAGGGCACTTGTTTCTTTTTAATTTATTCTGGATTACCATTCTTTCTGCACAAGTTAGGTGTAAATTCTGTGGCCAGCAGCGTGAAGATATAACAAGAAGACATAAGATCCCAGCTTGAAGAAACAGCATTTGTATTGGAGAAACTCCTAGCCAAAACACGGAAAAAACCCAGTCCTCCCAGAACATTCACTTACTTTCTTTTTGTTTCTCCCCAGTATATTTGCCTGATCATACTCAGGTCATGGTAAAACTGGTTTTAAACTAAACAGCAGCAATGGTTGCAATTCAACTCTGTCCTCAGAGGCCAAGCAGCTTGTTTAATTTCTCCTTGTTTTCCCTAGCACTTCAGCTTCAAAGCCCTAGAATCACTGACCTTCAGCCTTTCATTCTCCATTTTGAAAGACGTGTTCTCTGTAGTCTGTCGTTGCAATCTCTCCACCAAGGCTTCTCTGTCCTCCCGCGTCCTGTCCTCCAGGGTTGCCTGCTGTTCCAGCAAGTCTGCAACACGGCTGCCATACAGAAACAAAATTAATCCTTAAGTGACAAGAAAGAATAAGGCTCCTAACACACTTGAAAACTAGCTTCAGTTGGCTAGTTTTCATGGCTTTTCCCCATCCTTTTATCTTCCTCCTCCAGTCTTGTGTGCACACCTATCTGTTACACTGTTCTGCTACCTCAATCTTCTTAGCCTGCTGGAAATTAACTTGAGTTGTCCCCTTGGAGCTCAAACACATTGCCTCCAAGATACACAGGATAAAAAGCTACCTCTCTTTTGTCTTATACCTACGTATTTTTTCCTGCAGCAACAACTGGACTGCAGTGATACCAGCACATTTATTTACCTTCACAACAAAATTGTCATGAACTATACTGCCTACCTCCTCTAATCCCTTCCATTCACGTTTCTCAAACAGATTTCAAAAGAAGAATAACCTTAATTATTTCAAAGCATTACAAAATGGCAAAGGAATAGAGTCTTAAGGGTCAGCAAACACTAAAAAAGCATGTCTTTGCTACAGCAAGTCAGCAGCAGAAGCCATCTCTCTCCCTCTCTTGATCTCTCCAAACTGTGCTCTAGCCCTTAGGCCGTGCTGGTTTTGTTTGGATATTTACAGGCAATCCAATTAAACTATTTAAATTAATGCAATTATTAAATTGAATTAAATTATCTTTGAACTTAGAACTAATCCCCACTCATGCCAGTTTCTCCACACTAAGTTTATTTTAACCTGTTCAACGTAACAATTTCCAGTTCGAGGTCAGTCTTGTCCTTTACTACTTTGTTGCAGCGATTCCTCCAGGACTCCAGAGTGGACATGGCATCAGCAACGTAAGTGTCCTATCAAACAAGAGGAATACATGAGGAAAAGTCACAAAAAAAGTCTCTGGATATGGGATATGCAGACAATACACAGAGATGCTGATATGGGTAAGCATGATATGCGCAGAGACTTCACTAAGACTTTTAAAATACTGAGGACAAGTATTTATTTTTATTCTTCCTGCTCCTTCAAAGAGGGGTTCTCCAACACTACTGTCAGCCAACAGACATAACAACAGTGAAAGAGGAACCAATCTTCTTTTGAAGGCAGATGAACTATCAGAAATACAAAGCATGGCTAAGATTCTACTAGTGGCTCCTGCCCCTGGAATTCTAGAAAAAAGGGAGAAAACAAAAGTTCCATTCTGATTTGTTTTAGTCCTACCTTTTCTACTTTTTCTTGATACCCTTCAGTCATTTACCAACAGGAAATTCCAGTACACCTCTAAATCTTTGTACTTTTCTGCTCTGACCAGTTTCTTGATTAACAAACAACTCTATTCAGCATTGTCAGCCAAAACCACAAGGCTTTATTTTATTGGCTTTTGTCAACCCTCAGATGGTTCTGAAGAGCCAGGTGAAAATCAGATCTGCTAGTTTAGAATGATCTAAGTTACTGCATGTCCTAAGTTAAGGACATGCAGCGAATATAGTGACAGCTCAGAAAACTGGATTTGTTCTAAACTTAGCATAAATGGGCCAAAGCGTCAAGACAGAAATAAATCTCATTAGTTGAAAGCAGAGACTCTCCCCAGGGCTGCTCCCAGAAGTCAAAAATCTGGATGCATGACCTGAAATGAGGTCTCTCCTCCTGTATTCTCAGGTACCTTTTCTGCTAGCTGGACAGTCAATTGCTCTGCGTAGGCCTCACTTCGCTCTGCCCGCTCTTTCTGCGCACGCATGGCTTTCTTCAGGGCCTCTTTATCACGCTCTGCCTTCTGCTTCAGTTCTTTCATCTGTTCCATGGCCTCTTCCATCTCTGCCTTGTGCTGAGCTTCACCGCGCTCCAGATTCTGCAGTGGGACGGGGGGAAACAAACACACATATGGAATAATGCCCTTAAACCTGCATCCCCAAATCAGCGACTCATTTCCTACAAACAGTTGAGAGAGCTGGACATAAACCCCCAAACTTCAGCCTGGAGCTACTCGCATTTCACCTCCACAATCCTGTCCTAATGCTGACAGACACGTTAACACGACGTCTTCTTTTCTTTCCAGGAATCCTTTCTTCTTTCATAAGCTGCTCTGTAGAATAGTGATTTCCCCAGCTCTACTACCCTTTTGATCTACTCGAGAACATTCTCTTTATTAATTGAAATGCTCGCATATAATAATGTTGCTTTATACAGCGATATAGTTTAACAGAATTAAAGCTCTTCTAAACCATTATCACATACACGTTCACCATAACCATCACATCATCAACAGATACGTTAAACATAAGAGTTTCATCAAGATAAACCAGAGGAAATTTCCCTCATTAATACTGTAGAAAGCATGCGTGAGTGTGACCAAACACAGGAACCCGTGGCACCATGCTTTTTCCAGAAAGCAAATTAAATAGTTTATGATCTGTCTTGATGATTGACAAAACCAAAGCCATCTTTTAAATAATTATGTAGTAATTAACTTTAAAAAAAATTAAATCTAATAAATGCACCTAGATCTCAAGGCTACGATTTTGCCTCATGCATCAAAACTGAAACGCTTTTCCTTTTCTTACTTCATCGGTGTGAATTAATGGCATAAACATCCCCAGGAAGCATTCCAGTCTACCAGACACAGGAGAATAGTTGGTGGGTGCTATTTCCCCTGTCAGCCAATTCCATTCATGACAGTAAACCAAGAGACCGTGCCCTGGGACCACTGAAAACGTACCCGTATCTGTACAGTCAGGCGGTTGTTCTCAGCCTCTTTGTTCCGCAGCTGCGCTTGTAAACGGCCTCTCACGGCCTCCATAGATTTGGAGAGTTCACATGCTGTCTTTGCCTGGTCCTAAATAAGAAGCACCAAGATACACACCTTTTTCCTCAACAGGCTAACAGAAGGAATACTTTATAATATGTTAACAGTCTCAGATTTCTCCACTGAATGATCTCCAGCCACCTCCAGTTTCCTCAGATGGACCCTCACAGCTCCCCACAAAATGGGGAACAAATGAGTAGCCATTTATTTTACATCAGATGTGAATGACTGGCCTGGAAGATTTGTTCTAGGGCAAAGCACCCTTCATATCTGGGCTCTTCCACTACATTCTCCTTCTACTTGCTACACAGAGGAACAGACTGGAATGTGACATCAGGAACCATCAGGATCTTCAACAGAAAGGTAATTTAGTGATAAGCCCAAGTGAAAGAGAATGCTACCTAATCAACCTTGTGATGGATGTCTAGTTTTATAAGCAAGCCAGTCATCTGATCCTTTAAAAAGTACTTGTCTGCAAATACAACCCCATATTTTGGGCAATCTGTGTTTCTACAGAACTGGAAGGTGGAGGCAGGGAGGGGAAAGCAGAAAAAGGAAACTACCTTTTCTGTCTGTATCTGAATGTTGAGACTGTCCACTTCTTCTTCTTTCTCCTGAAGCCTCAGCTGAAGTTCCTGGAAAACAAACACCACTCAGATTTTAAGTAACAAATACGTTTAGGTTGGCAGGTGGCGGGAAAGAGGTTTAACTGCCTGCCTCCTGAGACCCTCCCATCCATGGCACGCTCTGGTATCCACAGCGACAGCATCCTCAGCCCCAGAAAAAACAACCTGCATCCTCCTCCAGCAGAAAGCAAAACGGCTACACGAACATTTGTGTGGCAGGGCACAGGATACCCAGTCAAGAACAAGGACTTGGCAGGACTCCACAGACAAAAAGGGGCATTTCCTATGTCTCAAAGCAAATTTTATAATTTCTATCAATGTATGAACTCCTTTCTCAGTTTACAGATAAGGAAATGAACAACGACTGGCACCACGTCACTCACTCATTTGCTGACAGAAGCGAATCTTCTTAGTGCTCTTCTATCTTTAAGGATAACATGATAAACATACAGAAAAAATAAGATGATTTCCAAACTGAAGAATTCTATCCTGACTGTCAGGAGTATTTTGATGGTAGATTTTTTTTCTTCTCTCCCACCCACAGAGTTTTCTTTTTAAAGAAAAAATGTAGTACATTTCTTGCTTTGTACATTCAGTACCATAAGAAAAAAATAAGCAGAATAATTTGTGCTTGAATTGAACAACATAATGAGAACAAGCTCAAGTTCTCCTTTGCAGCTGAAACTGTAAATCCTAAAGGTGATCTTATATGTAGGTCTCAGTTGTGCTATCCCTATTCTAAGCCTCTGTATTTCAAAGGCTGTGAAAATCTATCCACTTCAAAATATAGTTTTTTAACCAGAGGGGCAATGTAGTGGCTCTGATTACCACAAAAGCCAAAATATTTTTAATTGGTCTAAAAGACAGTATAAGACTTGATAGCTAAATACAAGACAAAGAAGAGCTTCTAATTTCAGATATCTCTGCTTTATCAGAGAAAGAAAGAGAGGTATATTTTGGTTTGCTTACCATTTTCTCTGCATCTGAGTCAGCCAGCCTTTTCAGCAGAAGTCCTTGACGCTCCAATATCTTCTGAGCACCCTTCTACAAAAGAAATGAATGAGAAAAATGGTTAACTGAAAAGTCAATTTTATACAGATTCTTTAGACGGAACTGGGCAAATCAACCATTTCCCCCCAGTTGCAGCAGCAATTCTCAGAAGATACCCAGAAGCATCAAGATTGCTAAACATTTCCTGTATCATCACCCATCTCAGAAAGCTTTTCCACTTCTCAGTCAAAGATTACAACAAAAAGCACAATGCGATTTAAGGTCTTTCAGAGCTCTCTCACTACTCAGTGACAGTCAGGTGGAAGAACTCAGTCCCTTTACCCAGTCTCACTAGTGGCTGAAATAACCATTAGCATTGGCCTGTGTTTGCTGAAATGAAACATAAACTACAGGAAGAATAGCAACTTCCTTTCTGTATTGCTCTGACAAGCAATATAGGATTGTTCTGCACAAACAGTACAGAATTGCTTACAATTTCTCTGTTATTGCTCTTGCAGACTACAAAAATAAAGTTGTGAACATCCTTAGGCCCTCACCAGCCGAGGCCATATCTAGTCCCCAGACTTCAGCCAACGCAGCTGTAGCAGTAAAATTTCAGAGGAACACGATCAGCAGACACAGCTGCATCCAGGTGAGAAAGGGCTGGCAAAACAGGAGTACCTATTCATTGTAATGCAAAGACCTAGATGCTCTAACAGCCCCACAGCAGAAAAGTCAATCTTACTCTACTGATGGAGGCAGGGACAAACAAAACTATCTATCCCTTACGACACAAGGTCAACAGTAGGGTTGGAGAAAAGGAAAAAAAGAAGATTTAAAAGCTCTCCAAATTCTGTTTCAGTTCATAAGACAATATAGCCCCCTGTAATCACCCAAGGCCAAGCACACAGCACTGCTCACCTCCCGGTTGTGCTGCTCTCTGAGAAGTTCTCGCAGTGTCTGGTTGGTTTCTTCGAAGGTGCTCAATTTCTGGAGAAGCAGCTCTTTTTGCCTTGTCAGTGAGTTAATGTCTGAGCTGCTCATGTGTTTCTCCTAGGAGGAAAACCACCAAAAAAAAAAAAGAGGACTGTTCACATGGAATGAACGTGTGAAGCCCATACAAGTATGAGCAGCGCAATAGCCAGCATCACGTGCACAGAAGGTGACTGGAAGCTGCAAGTAAACCCCCCACTTCCAAACAAAACTAGCAAACACCTTAAGCATGCTAAATCCCTCCAGTTTTCCTCACGTTCTTCTGGATCAGCAACTGTAACATTACATTAAGACAGCCATATAACAGGACAATGTAGTAAAGGCAAGAATAAAAAAGGACAACACCTACAATGTTGAGTCTCCCAATTGTATTTTTCAAGCTATGGATCTGCCTGGCTGCTGCTGCTCCATCCCGTTCTGCCTCACTCAGCTTGGACATCAAACACTCTTTCTCATGCTGCAAGTAGTTTTTCTGCAGCCTGTAATGAGAAGTCAGCCATCAGAGAAACGAGAAGCTTTGACAGCTGTACCAGCCACTCTTGATTACAGTCGATTGGGGTAAAACTGACAAAAAACCATCAAATCAGAGGATAAAAGCTCCAAACAAACACTACTTAAGATTTACCCTCTTTCAGCATGGAAGTTGTTCTGATGGAAGACAGTAAGCAGACACCAGGAGCTCACTAGGCCCACAGATATGAAACAGGAATTTTCACAGAGAGGATAAATTGGGCTTATCCCAAAGCCTGCACACAAGCCTAAACCTAAAACACAATGCTGTGCTTTCCCTGGGTGCTGAAGCCACACCAGAAATAAAGCTCCAAATGGCTGAACATAAAACAGGAAAGCACACCAAGATACACAGCTCAAAGTTTTTAGCCAGAGCTCGCAATTCACAAAGTTTTCAGAAAAGGAATATACACAGTATTAACTTCCAAGTGATCTTTCTAAAGGAAAAAATAAAACTAACTCTCTGAAAACACTAGTGTCCCCCCGAATACACAAACTTCCCAAATTCTTTAGATACAAAGCAGATGCAAAAATGTCAGACTGGAAGACCTTCAGGGTCACTAAGAAAAAAAACCCATGATTCAGTCCTCTCGGGGGCAGCCGCTCCTGTCTCAGTATGATTTTCACAAAGGCCAAAAATTCTCCTCTAGTTTTCAGCTCCATGATTATTCTTTTGGTGTTGTACCAATATCATCACAATTCAAACAGCATCTCTTAAGCTTGAAAATATCAATTGCAGAGCTAGGATGACCCTCCAGTAGGTCACACAAGCCAACTGCTCTTAGCTTCTCTCAGACTAGTTTTTTCCATTCCAATAAAGATGCTGGGGCCCTTCTCTGAAGTCCCCCTTCTAAAAGGTGACCCCAAAAAATCCAAGAACATCACTTCTTCAGCACCACTGCAACCCAGGGGACAAACTGCAACCTCAAATAATGTTAACAATAAGGGAGGTAGGTGCCCTGTAAATAGCATTGCTTGCAGTAGCAATGGAGAACTGGAGCTTTCTTACACAGTCAGATCTTTCTCTTCCTTTATGCGCTCAATATCGCGCCTGAGCAGGGAATTCTCATGTTCTGTTTCTACCAGCTCTTGTGTGACCTCGTTCAGCTCTTCTTTCTGCTCCTCAAGGAGACGCTTTGTCATTTTTTGCTGTTCCTCCTGTTTCTGCAGCTTGGCCTGATGAAGATATTGAAATAGAACTTAAGACAAACCAGGTGCTTTTAAAGCGATACCCAGAATCCACATCTCACAGCAGTGAACCAGCTCTTCAGCGGCACCAAACAACAAAGGACTGTGCTTTTTTTAAAGACAGTGAGTCTTTACACCGTGTCCTCACCTCATTCTTCAGTGTTCCCACCATATTTGCCAGTCTATCGATCTTCTTCGCGTATTGGTTCATTTTGCAGCAAGTAGCACCCACCTCATCTGTACAGAGGTCACACAAGCGCAATACTGACATCTTTTGTTCTGAGTCTGGAGGTGTGGTGTCCAGGCGGTGAGTTGGTCCCTGGTAGAAAAGCAAGAAAGAGCATCAGCTTTTTTAGCATTAATGTTAGAAACACTATTCTAACCCTAGCTCTGCCAAAACCAGAGACCAGGATCACATCACTGCAACAAGGCTAGTAAGGAAAAAAAAAACCCACACATTTATAAACAGCTCTTTCATTTCCATCAGGGAAACGTCAAGTCTCCAGAAAGACTAGAACAGAAAAAGAAGAAAAAAAAAAAAACAACAACTCAAGTTCAAATTCTCATCTAGGAAGAGCCAGGAACATAAAAGGCAAGACTATCAACCTGTGAGAAAGAAAATATTACACAATACTACACAAATGTTCCATGCTTCAGAAGAGACCAAGAACAGCAGCACCTCGCTGTGCCTCCAGATGAGATCTTGAAGTGGACAAGTAAAATGACAATAAACAAAGAAGTGTGTCTGGCTTCCAGAGACAGAAAGGCATGATACGGCCAGAAGCTGCTAATTATTTTCCAATTTTTATATATTGAAAAGTGAAAGAGATTTACGGAATACACTTAAAATGGATGGTAGGTGACAGAGTAGCCTTCTTTCAGATCAGCCCAGTTCCCTCACTACACAACTGCTCTCTTCGACCTCGGATAAACCCGAAAGTTTGTTTTAAAGCACAAAATCAGCCATACCTCCAATCTGCAGGTGGACTCCCGGACAGACATTTTGCCAGGGGGCATCCAGGGGGCCTTAGTTTTCACACGGACAGATCGGCACATGTTGACAGTATCCCCTTTAATTTTCTGCTTGTGCTTTTGCTAGAGAAAGAGAAAATAAAATAAATCACAGACTTCTAAAGAACTACTTACAATTTTTAGTGCTGCAAAACCAAATGAAAGTCCATTCATACAAAAATACCACATAGTTTTTCACACGATACATCCGATCAGATGAGCCAGCAGCCATCAGAGGAGGCTGACACCAGCCAGAAGGAAAGGTAATTGCACATTCTGTTGACAGTATGGCTGGATGTAGTAAATTCTTCTTGTTTATCGTGTAGCAGCTGTGTTCTATCACTGGGATACCTGCACTTGTGATGAGAGCCTTACCCAGCAGGGCGGGGTGGGAGATTGGGATGGTGGGGAAAGAAGTCTTCTCAGTATGGAGACACCCCAAAAAAACCCCGCAATACAACCCATTCATGTGAAGAAGGAAAAACCTGGGAGATTCCTTCTCCATCCCAATTCACCTCACAAAAGAGCAGCTCCATCATCTGACAACAGCACTACCAGAGAAAAAAAGAACAGTGCACTGTGGTTGGTTATGAAAAGTCCCTGAAGGGTTTTCCCTGCTTTGCAGTCAACCAATAGATCTGCATTTATTTGTATTGAACTCAGGTGCTTTAACTGAAGCACAATTCTAACCTTAGAGAAAAATGAGATATTCTAAATATTCCCTACAGGCAATTAATTAACAGGAGGCATTGATTTTACCTATCCCATTTGATATTTGCCATTAGCAACAAACACAAAATTAATAGAGGTCTTAGAACAGGATGTCTGCACACGAGGAAGAACGAGCTAGCAACTTCCATCATCTTTTGAGAACAACTTTACATAAACATCCAACTACAAAAGAGGATATGAGATAGCTGGAAACTCAACTTCAGCATTGCCTTCTACCTACTGTGGATAAGGCTATGATGAGATCCTCTTTGCCGCATAGCTCAGCAGACTGAGAAGGTGATTAATGCCAAAAGATGATTTGAATCCGAACTATTTTTTTCTAAACGTGTTTATTTAAATACAATTAAGATGGAATTTGAAATGCCTATTACCTTTCCCCAAACCTTTCTTACAAAACTAGTGATGAAGCCAAAGAAAAACCATTATCAAGACACAAATCCAGGAAATAAAAGGAAAAACAAAATTCCCCCAAACCACATGACACTGGAAGCAACGCTCCTCACAAGCATGTGCTTGAACATGAGAAGTAACTTTCTATATCATGCTTAGATTGTCTTAAACACAGAAGACGTGGTACTGAAAATTCACCACTGAATATGAATTCAAGTCTTACAGTTCTAATGCAACGGTAAAACAGACCTGGAAGATTTTGTGGTGCTTCTAGGACCGTTCACCTTCCTCTTTGTAGCCCTCACAAACACCCAGCTGCACACTCCTACCTGGCATTTTGCAGGTGTGGTTTTCTGACCCTTTTTAATATGGACATGGACAGGGGTGTTTTCATCCACATGGACGTGCAAAGGGGGAGATGAGGAACGGTTCTTCATGACTCTTCTCCCACAAACGGGAAAGGGTAATACAATGAAAGGAAACCTGTGAATAAGGAAACTGGAAATAACAACATTTCCCTCTGTGCCACAGAGCGACAACGGCCAGCCTTGATTAAAGCCTGAGCTTTCTTTCAGTAGCATCTGCCATTTTGAATCGTGCACTATTTTGCCATGAAGTTAGGATTATATACAAGTAATTTCTCTGTTTCTGGTATTTTCTGCTTTTAATATGGTTATTAAAGACCAAAGAGAGTTGGATTGATAGCAGGCACCTGTAAGAGTCATTGGCATTCAAAGACTTAAAGCAAGTGAGCAAATCAAGGGTTCCAGTAACCAGCACAATCTGATTATGAAGAGAAATTCAAAGCTGGGAAAAAAAGCATCAATAGTTTAGCTAAGAAAAATCAACAAGAAACCATCAGATCCTTCCATCCTAGAACGCTAAACTTGTAAACACTCTCATATGTGCTTAACTATAAGCGTCTATTGGAAGTTAAATGAAAGCTTGAAAGCTTCTGGATCGCAGCATTTGTTTATTCTTCAGGGAAAAAAAAAGCATGACCTTAACCACTATCTAACACAACATGGAAAAGCCTAGAGACGCGAGGTCAAAGTCATCACCTTTGAGCCTGATGCTTCAGTTGAGATAATGGTATCATGCAATTGCAAATCTTCCAAAAATCCACCAGCAGCACTACTCTGATTCTGGCAGAAAGGTGGGGTTTTTTGTCAGCTGAGGTAAAATTACTTACAGTTATTCTAAAGCTTTTAGCTCTTCTTGACAGCGTGCTCTGTGCAGAGAGTGAAGTCACTTCATTGCTGATGGATGAGGGACACCTGATAGAGAAATAGTAAAATGAACACTAACAGGAAAAGGTGCCAATTTCTGAACATCCTCTTCTTTTCAATTTAAGACAACATGCGGGCTCAAACACATCAAGTGTATGGACTCAGACAACAAAAGTTGATGTGTCCTGGCTTCCTCTGACAAGCATGGGATGAGGGAAGGACGGAGATTATAATTCCTTACTTATTGATAATTAAAGTTTGTTTAAACCGTAGGAAACGTTTTGCAAATTATATATGATGTCTTTACCCAGTTACAAACCTTCAAATTCTAACTGCAATTTTAACCATTTTCATAAGGAAACAAGGTTTGAACAGTCCCAGGGTACCTGTACATCCCCTCCCAAACCCCACACCCTCCCTAAATTCTGCCATTACCAACAAATTCTGTAAAGCTTGACAGAAATGTTGAGATTCTAATTTTATACAGTTCTGCAGACTGAAGAGGTGCATCCAAATTGGCACTCACACCGAAGGAAACCCAGCACTACCCAGACTCGTGTTGCAGTGGGGTCACTGTGTGTACTGGTCAGCTAACCAGTATCACCCACTGAACTGGGAGTCAGCTACAGCGTGAGCAGCTTCTTGCCTGGTGGTACCTGGGGGACTTGGAAGAAATGAGAGGGAGGGAGGAGGGATCCCCAAAGGACTACTGGGGAGCAATGAAGTACAACTATTCGAGAGGCAGAGAGGCTTAGTTAGCTAATTTTATGGTAACACCCCTTCCTAATTTGCAACATAAGAAGAAGAATCCTGCGATGATACAATACTTCTGCTAATTTAGATCACTCTTTACAGCTCCTTAGTTAATTTGTCAGCTTGCCAAGGTTCGTGTAATAACCTACTCTAAATAAAACAAATAATACTTCACCTGTTTTTAATTAGCATGCGTTTAAGACAACACATAGCTGTATATCATGTCAGATTTATGAAAATTACAGAGGGGAAGACACGGCCGCACACTCCTACATCCCTTGATGAGGAAGGGGAAGCGATAGTTTCCTGAAGGGCCGGGAAACCCCAGCTCCCAGCTCCAAACCAACTCCAAACACCTTTTAATCCTCTCCTTTCCCGGAAAAGCTTCAACTCTCCCCAGGCCCAAGCCTGGGCATCGGCCACAGCACCGACCGAGAACTTCAGAGAGTTCGGGAATCACCACAAGCGAAGCTCGGACGCTGTCACTCACCTTGCCCTAGCAACAAGGTTTATTTCCTTTCAAGTTTTAAGTAACTTCTTCCGCGGCTTTTCAGGGGGCCCGTGGCTACCTCAGGCCGGCAGGGACCTCGCCCGGGACCAGCCTCCCGCTCAACGCAGGCTCAGCCCTCAGGGGTCTCCCCGCTGGAGACCACCCCGAGATAAGAGGCGGCTTCTCCCGGCTGACACGGCGGGGAAGGCGCCGGAGGAATCACTCCGAGGGAGCTCGGACATCCCCGCGGCCACACGGCGAGGGGTCGCCCACCCTCCCCGGCCGGGTCCCCCTCCCCTCACAGGGCCCGGCGCGCCCCGGAACCCTCACCTTGAAGGGCCGCGCAGGGTCCGCTGCCGCCTCAGGAGACCTTCGTCGGCGGCGTGAAGGCGGCGGGAGGCTCCGCCGCCGCCATAGACATCCCGCAGCTGGGCCGAGGGGGGCGGGGGGTGGCCGCACCAGGGGCAGCAGCCTCCGCTGCACTTCCGGGGCCGCCGCCGCGCCGCCGCCCGCGGCTCCCCCATTGGGCGGTTCAAACCTTCCCCGTGACAAGACCCGCCGCCGCCCGCGTCACAGGGCCCCGCCCCGCAACGGGCCCCGTCGCCATAGCAACGCCAAGCGGCCCGGGCCCGCCGCCGCCGCCCTCCTCACCGGGGAGGCCCAGGCCGCGCTCACCGGGGAACCAGCCCCGGCGGGGGGGGGGGCCGGCTGTGAAG
>NW_015090763.1:77326-120968 GCF_001431845.1 Calidris pugnax
TGAGGGCCTGCGGTGACCCCTCGCAAAGAGCACAGGCACCAAAGAGTAGCACCGTACCCCTGCAGGAGCACTGCTCCAACCAGGAGCCGCCAGAGGATGCCCACACCGACCATAGAATCATAGATCACTGGACCATAGAATCATAGAATGGTTTGGGCTGGAAGGGACCTTAAAGATCATGGAGTTCCAACCCTCCTACCACAGCAGGTTGCTCCAAGCCCCATCCAGCCTGGCCTTGAACCCCTCCAGGGATGGGGCAGCCACAGCTTCTCTGGGCAACCTGGGCCAGGCTCTCACCACCCTCACAGCAAAGAATTTCTTCCTAATATCTAATCTCAATCTTCCCTCTTCCAATTTAAAGCCGTTCCCCCTTCTCCTGTCACTGCACTTCCTGACAAAGAGTCCCTCCCCAGCTCTCCTGTAGCTCCCTTCAGATATTGGAAGGCTGCTCTAAGGTCTCCCCAGAGTCTTCTCTTCCCCAGGCTGAACAACCCCAGCTGTTTCAGCCTGTCCTCACAGCAGAGGTGCTCCAGCTCTCTGATCATCTTTGTGACCCTCCGCTGGACCCATTCCAACAAATCCATGTCCTTTCTGTGCTGAGGACTCCAGAGCTGGACACAGTGCTCCAGGTGGGGTCTCACGAGTGCACCTCCATCTACCTCAGTGACCGTGTCCCCACACTGATTTTGTATTCAGGGACATAGAATCATAGAATGGTCTGGGCCAGAAGGGACCTCCAAAGGTCATCTAGTCTGACCTCCCCACAGTCAGCAGGGACACCCCCAACTACAGGGCCCAGGGCCTTGTTGAGCCTCACCTTGAATATCTCCAGGGATGGGGCCTCAACCACCTCCCCTGGCAACCTGTTGCAGTGCTCCACCACCCTCATAGAACTTATTCCTAATCTCCAATCTAAATCTGCTCTTCTCCAGCTTAAAGCCATTGCCCCTTGTCACTACAGCCCTTTGTAAACAGACTCTCAACAGAACATGATAGTTCTCCAACCATCCTCACATCAGAACATGATAGTTCTCCAACCATCCTCACAGGAGCCCACGGGGTTTGAGCACCCTTCTCCAAGCCCACATGAAAGCAGACGGGTCCCAACATCCCTGTCCCCAAGTAAAGTAGCCCTTCGGACTCGCCGAGGTGACAGGGCAGAGCCAAAACCCTCTCAGTCAGCCCCAGCTGCTGCTACAGAAGCAAGAGAAGCAGTTTGACTGTTTTCATCCATCCCCAGCCCATGGGTTTTCTGCAGGATCCTGTCTCAGACCAGTGGATCACAGACACGAACAAGTTTCAATATATGATAAAAGCCTAAACTCACTCAAATCTCAAGGGTTTCTTCAAGCTCTTGTTGATGTATGTTCAGTATATATATATTTTTTTAAAAAACAACATTATCAGCTTGAACTTTGTTTTTTTGATACTGTGGAACACAGCTTTCAGTACAGAACAGCTTAAACAAACCAAACCAGTTTGTCACAGACCAGCAACCCAGCTGGGCTTACTGTAAACATTTTCTCTGTGTCCCATCATAACTGAGTTTGAAACTAGTCTTATACTTGGAAAAACCCAACCCCTCTATCACACCTTTTGCTGTCTTACCAATAGATCTGTCCACCCATCTCCCCCCAACACAACCCACCCGTAGCTGTGTTACAGACCAACTCCAGGTGCACCCGAAATATCTCACCACACCAGCCTCCCCGCAACCTGTGCCTTCTCCCAGGGAAACAAAACTTTGTCAAGGTGACAATTAAGCAACTTTAGCCCTTGGGCTGCGCAGAGGGTCACTCTCATTCAGACCTGCATCGTCCTGGTACAACTACGACAATCCTTCTACCGGGCACAGCTCAGCAGACTTAGTATTTGCACAACGTTACCTGCAGTGATGGCTCCTAATCCAATTGTACAACCACAAATCCCACATTACTCTTGCGCAGCAGAAACACCTAGAGATCCCCCAGACATGCAGATAGCTCTTTGATCCTTCTTTTCCCCCCAAAACAAGAACAAACTGACTTTCAGGAGTATTCCAGAAAGATTTCATGCAAAGTAAATCTTTCAAATAACTGCTCAGCATTAGTGATTTCTGTGTGGGGTGTGCTTTCCAGGCGTATGGGTGAGGGAAGAACTCACAGACCTCACACAGGGCACAGGAAGAAGCAAGCCTTTATCCTTGCAGACCGTACAGAATCAAGTACTGAAAGAACCGTTTACATGGAAGAATAAAAGCGTACAATCTGCCGAGTACAGCATCATTTCTGTCACAGGAAGGAGGCCTTTCCCAGCGCCGTGGATTCCTCCAGTTCCCTCAGCACTGGGTTTGCAGGATTCTATTGCAGGAAAAATTGTCATTTAAAAACTAGTATCCAGTGTTTCAGTCGGGAAAACACTTCAGGTGACACGGATGAGTAGTGGAAGACAGCTTGAAGCCAAAGCTGCTCAGACCTGACACGGCTGTAACACTTCCTAGCCGAGAGCCACTTGCTTTTAAAGTGACCTGCTCTGAGAACAGCTCTCCCCTGAAAGAAGCCTATTTGCTGTATTCTTCAGTTCAGAGCTTCTCCTTTCCAGCAGCATCCAAGATCCGTTCCTTTTACCCTGTACCCGTCCTTCTAAATACCATGTTCAAACACACACACACACGGTGGATCCCTTCTGCTCACTGTGACGATATTCTGAACAGGACAAGTCTCTGTGCCTGCAACTCAGTCCATTAGGCGTGACCAGTCCATTCGATTCTTAAAAAATAAATGCCATTCCTTCGGAAGGTTTGTTTTTTTTTTACCATGCAAGTGCTTCAGGAAGGCAGCTGCAGCTGGCATCAGACTGCAGCTTTTTGAATGACTTCTTCCATACGCTGGTACCAGGGCTGAATCTTGGTGTGAACCATCATGTCGTCAAAGGCTTCCAGCCCCTCCATGACTCGGAGGACCCCATACACTGCCTGCGCCAGAGGATGAAGATAAGAGTCAGCAGTGGAGAATGGCTTAGGGTGCCAAGGAGTGTCACAATAGCCTAGCCAGAAAGGCTCTTCCCTGTCCTGCCATCTACTCCATTGCTCTGACTAGCAAGGAAGATTGAATGGCAGACAGGTAGTTAAGAATATGCATGTTTTTCCATGACAAAACAGTAAGAAAAGATCAGGATCTAAGTGCAGTTATGGAGCAAGAAGTTAACTCTATCTTTTCATCAAGCCCTGGTATGAAATGCTTCGTTTGCATTCCAGAGAGAATCACTGGTGCAGGGGATGAATCCTGCTCCACTCTGTGCTGCTGCCAGCAAAGGAAACCCCAGCAGCGCTGCGTGCAATGAACCTGTGCAGGTCCAAGGCTTTACTCATGAGCCAGAGGAGGGTCCTGGCTTGTAACCTGCTTTTATCAGGCTTCCACCTGCACATGGAAACTGCAGGTTCCAGCTTAGGAAACATTTCTCTGGAGAACAACAACAAAGACTATCCTACATAACAAGTATTTCTGAGTCCTCTTCCTGTGGGAATTGTATTACCGCACAAAGGACATGGGGAATGCAGCTCACGTAACTCATCTTCTCTGTCTATATGGGTATTAACCATTTCACATAGAAAAACAACTGGATAATTTGTAATACACCTAACAATAAATGCAGAAATTAACCCCTTACCAAGTCAGCAAGGTTTGGCTGGTTTCCACCCATGAACAGTCGATGTTTGCCAACAGCTTTTACCCACTCATTAACTGCTTCATACAAGTCTTCTCGGACATTATCTTGAAGGTGATGTCTGGAGAAAGAAAAGAACTAGTTTGAAGACACTGGTTTGTTCCTTTCTTTAACCTTCTACCATCTCTCATATCACAGCCTGGTCTTTGCCTGAGAATTAGGAAGGTATTTGAGAGTGAAGGGGGCAGTTAGTGATTAAACAGTAGATGAGTACAGAGGGTCAGTACCTCCCATTAAGGCAGTACAGCCGTTACTCTCATTGGATTAAACGGTTTGGTTTAAAACACTGAGGTTCTGCCCTTTGACACGTGGGGTTCACAGCTAAGGAGCTATTCCTCTTGTGTACTTGGTGCTCGGTGGTACCAACCTTTTCTTCAGCCTCTTGCTAACGAAGAACATGGCAACAGCCCCCATGTACTTGGCAAAGAAACCTTCCACGGTGCCAAACTTCCCCTCGCGGACGATGTAATCAAAAGATGCCAAGGCTTCTCTGGGGGTCCGGTAAACGTTGGGGGAGATGAGGTGAACAAGCCAATCGTCTGCCCATTTTCTCCACTTCATTTCTTCCCTGCAAGCGTTCAGAAGAGACTCATCAGTGAATGAGGTACAGATTGCAGGGCTACAGAAGGCAGACAGAATCAAAGTGGCATTAGCCAGAGGTTCTGCCAAGGACAAATGTGTCAAAAACGCCTGCCCAGCCTTGTGCTCTGGTGACCTCTCTGAAATGCACTCAGGATCATCATCTTTGGCAAGGCTCCTCCAAGCTCGAACTAAAATTAAGACTAAGACAGAGCACTAGCTTCTCCTCCCGATACAAGAATTAAAGCAGAAAAGGAAAATAGCACTTCATAGCATTCCTCTGTGACATAAAGGAAAAGCCAAGAAGGAAACCAGAGACAACTGAAGGCTGGCATGACCATGACAGTGGGAACAAGGCCATCCAACAGCATTGCTTCAGATTATCTAAGAAACACAGCAAACCCACTCTTAACTACCAAGGTTTTAAACACCAAGGAGGATGTGACAGGATTTGTCAGCTCCAGTGGGATTTTGTATCTGCACCATTCCCAAATACATCTGAAGGAGGCTGTGTCCCCACTTGGAGAGCCCCGAAACTTAAGAGCACTTACACTCTCACTTCTTTGACAGGATAAACTCGCTTCGTCTCCTTCTCATCCAGCATGAGCCAGTACTTATTCCCATACTCAAATACCTCCTTGCCTTGCTCGGTGACAGTTTTCATAGGAGGATAAAAGGACACGATCTCTTCTAAGCTATTCCTCCTGTGGACAGAAGCACAGTTAGCACTGACCTGGCTGCTACAAATACGAGCAGATCAGAGGACAGATAAAAGATAGACTCTTTAAAATTTATTCTTCTAAACATGAGTGCATGAGGTATTTATTTCAAATAAATTTATTTGAAATAAATTTTGAAAAGATGCTGGAACAGTTACTTGCAAATTACTATTATTAGCGTACATACCTTTTTCTGTGTTAGAACAGAAATTTTTGCAGGCATAAAATGTCCTACCACCTACCGTTCTCAAGTGCTTTGTAGCACAGAACTAAAAGACAAGCCACAGGCACAGCAATTTCACTTCATTCTACATGTTATAGCTGGCTAAATGTAAGCTTAGTTCCAGGATTAATATTAGTCCATGTTTAAGTAGGTTTTGTGCAAAGAGAATCTCACAGAAAAAAAAAAAAAAAAAAAAAAGAGTAGTTCTGAAAGGTAAAAAGCTTTGCTTCATTGCACACACATCACAACACATACAGACACCATCCACACCATCACAGCCAGGGTCAGGCCTGTTGGGCCACCCAGAGCTTCAGAGACCAAGGTCACCAAGATACTTATGACTGACTCAGAGAGTCTTCTCAATCTCTAGTTCTCTAGGGCCATTCACATGCAACTCTTCTCCCGTCATCCTGTTTTCTTACTTGGAAATGAGATAGGTCTTTATTGCACTGATGATCACCGATGAGTCATTCAATTGCTGGAAAACAGAATTAAACCAAAACTTTTAAAAGAGGTTGGTAAAATTGAACAGGAAATTTTTCAAAACCTTTTCCCCGTCAAGTTAGTACTGCAGTCCCTTTTCCTCCCTTCCACAAGTCTCTGCATATCTAAAGACAGCCCTGCATTCAGATCTTTTCTGTGATTCTTTTAGAGTATCACTTCAATTTTGTCTTTCATTCTGACAACAGAGGACCTGAGGGTCAAGTACACATACAATACTAGCGGGCTTTGAGTTTAAGCTCTTGGCAGCAAAGGAGGAAAAGCAACACTAACATTAAAAAAAAAAAAAAGCCAAGTTGAACCTTCAGTATTCTTGAGATCTCATTCTTTTCCCCACAAGATATAAACAGTTCCAGTTACTGCTGACACAAATGATATACCCTACATGAGGGCTGATACAAGCCAGATAATCACTGGACTAGAGAGTCACTATACAAACAACATCCCTTGTAAGAAAGGTCAACGGAAAACTCTAATAAGGTCAAGGCACAGGAAATCGTGAAGCAAAAAAAAAAAAATCTTAGGCCCTTGAGAGAGTAAGAGATGATCTAAAGATTACACTGTACACAATAAACCACAGCGACGTGACAGAGACAAAGCCTCTAAACCACTGCTTGCGGGGAAATCAAGCTTTCAACACAGTTTGACTTACCAGAGGGCTTCCAGCATTGGCTAGCAGGATAGGCACCTTTCTGTAGGAAGAGAATTTGATCTCTTTCCTCATGATCGGGTTCACTTCCACAATTTCATAGGGCAGTCCATGATAATCAAGAAAAGCTCGGACTTTGCTGCAGAAAGGACACGTTTTATACTGGTAGAGAGTGAGCTGCAGGCTCCCTGCAGGAAGCTGGGGAAGGAAAAGACCAGAAGCTTCCATTTTCTAGTAAAAACAAAAATATTACCTTCTTCCATCCTTATTTTTGTCATGAAGTTGGGGTCATTGACCTTCAGTTTCAATAACTGATCAAAATATCTTGGCTAACATGCTCTCTTCAAATGATATCACAAATATTCACCTTCCAATGGGATGACATACTTGTTTTTCTAAACAGCTATTTAATCTGTTGGAATCTCCCACTCCCAGCCAGAAAAATAAAAGCAGTTAAATCCAGGCAGCTTACCCCTCTATACACAATTCTGAAACTAAAGAAAAACACCACCATATCTTAATCATCTTTAGATCAAAGCCAAAATAGCCTTTTAAATCCAATTCCCTCTCTCCCCTCTGATAACTTCTGTTGAGGTCACAGGGTGGGAAGACCAGAGGGAGAGTCTGTTGTTGATTTCAGGCGTGTGTCTGCCCAAATTCAGGTTCCTGGCATTAACCAACCTGGGCACAACCGAGACAGGGCAGGGAGCACCCGGGCGGCACAGAGAGCGAGGCACTGGGTGAGGGACATTTCCCAACACCGGTGCACTCCAGCCATCTGACAGGCCGTGCCATTCATTAGTCACAGATTATAAAACAAATACTTTCCCGTATAAATCTTTGCTTCTCACTTGCAATTTATTGGGTTACACAACCCTCCGTGGGTGCCGGGGAAAAGCAACAACAGACAATGCCGCCTCACATCCCCAGCAATCTCTGGCTTTCTGACAGGCTTTCCTCACAGCTCCTCAAGGGGAGCGCTGCCGGGGCCTCTTTTGTACAATTTTAAGCAGTTTCCTCGCTGAAACCGGACCAAAAGCAACCGCTTGGTCCGCAGGAACGGAACACACCGCTCCACGCCCCCCCCCCTCCCCGAAGCTCTGTCGCCAGGGGCTGGCGGCCGCGGCCGTGCGCGGGCCTCGGGGGCTGGGCAGGTACCCGGGGAAGCCCGGCGGGGACGGAGAGGACCGGGAGGGGAGGAAAGCGCAGCCCGCGTGCGGGGGGAGCCACCTGAGGCGGCGAGCGGGGCCCGGCGGCGCGTTACCTCAGCGGCCGAGTGCTCCCGCAGGCGCTGCCGCGCCGCCAGGTAAAGGCCGGCGCCGCCGCCCAGCGCGAAGGCAGCGCCCAGCAGCAGCCGGCCCCGACCGGCGCGGTTAAAGGGCCCGTCCCGCCCCTCGGCGCTGCCCCCGCCCCCGAAATGGCGGCGGCGATTCTTCCCTGAGGTAAAAAAAGGACTCAAAGGGTGTTAAACTCCACGCAGGCAGGCTCCGCGGGGCCGTGTGGCTGCGGGGAGCCACAGCGAGCGCGGCCCCGCGGTGACTGTAAGCGCCGGGTTCGCTGAGGAGACGCCGAAGTGTAAAGTGGAAATAAAATAATCATAGAATGGTTCGAGTTGAAAGGGACCTTAAAGATCATCCAGTTCCAGCCCCCTGCCCTGGGCAGGGACACCTCCCACCAGACCAGGTTGCTCAAAGCCCCATCCAGCCTGGCCTTGAACCCCTCCAGGGATGGGGCAGCCACAGCTTCTCTGGGCAACCTGGGCCAGTGTCTCACCACCCTCACAGCAAAGAATGAATTTCTGGTATCTAACCTAAATCTCCCCTCTTCCAATTTAAAGCCGTTCCCCCTTGTCCTGTCACTGCACTTCCTGACAAAGAGTTCCTCCCCAGCTCTCCTGTAGCTCCCTTCAGATATTGGAAGGCTGCTCTAAGGTACCCCCGGTGTCTTCTCCAGGCTGAACAACCCCAGCTCTCTCAGCCTGTCTTCATAGCAGAGATGCTCCAGCCCTCTGATCATCTTTGTGACCCTCCGCTATACCTGTTCCAACAGGTCCATGTCCTTCCTGTGTTGAGGACTCCAGAACTGGACACAGGACTTCAGGTGGGATCTCACCAGTGCAGAGCAGAGGGGCAGAATCACCTCCCTTGCCCTCTGCCCATGCTTCTTCTGATGCAGCCCTGGATGGGGTTGGCTTTCTTGGCTGCCAGCACACACTGCCGGCTCATGTTGAGCTTCTCATCCACAATGTGGATGATGTGTTCTCTGAGGGCACGTTCTGCCCACCCCCACAGCATGAGCACAGAGCTTCACAGTGAAAGTCCTCATCTTTTTCATTAAAGCATGGATGCGTCTATTAATTACACTAATATTCAGTTCCCCCACCTTGAGGCACCACTCGGCAACACGGAACAGGGTTACCTCACAGGGAAGAGCTGGCCACATGTTAAACGAGGACATAACCTTTTCTTTGTTCTTTGCCCCAAATACCCAGTTAGTAACAGTGCTCAAACTGGGTTTATCTCAGGAGCGCTGATGGAATTAACGCTCTAATTGTAAATTATCCCGGTGACATCTCTAGGGGATGAAAAAACCACGCAGCCATTAGATCTCCTCAGGGCGCGTGAGGTACGACCAAGACTGGGCCAAAGACAAGGAAGGGCAAAGCGAATGGAGGTCTGAAGGTGACCTGAGGCTGGTTCAAGCTGCTCAGGGATGGAGCAGGGCTGGTAACACGGCTGCATTTTGGTGCTGGGCACCAAAGCCCTGGCTGCTGTGCCCTCAGCACTGGGTGCCTCTTCAGAGACCATCTCCTGCCTGGGGAAAGCAGCACTGGGTGCTCGGGACAGCTTCACTTCATGCCCAAAGGCACTTGCTTGTGCCGGTATGTGCTGTGGCTGGGCCAGCCCTGAGGACAGGGAGGCCTTGAGGGGGCTGAGGACACGTTTGGGGTCACGTTTGGGGAAAAAAACCCAAGAAATGGGGAGCACGGAGCCGTGCCCGCCCGGCCGCCCCGCCACTGCCGCTCCCGCCCGCCCGCTAACCACAGGCTTTACCCCCGCGCCGACCCGCCGGCTTTGCGTGACGCAGGCGGCGCCGAGCTTCCCCATTGGCCAGCGGGCTCTGAGGGGCGCAGCGAGGCGCCGTGCGGCCGGTTCCGGGTCGGCGGGATGTCGGGGCCCAACGGGGAGCCGCATGTGCCGGTGGGCGGTGAGGAAGAAGAGGAGGAGGAGGAGGACGGGGAGAGCTTCGGGGAGGAAGGTGCGTGGGGACGGGCCGGGGTGAGGCGGCCTGCCTGGCTGCCAGCCGACTGGCGGGGCTGTATGGCCCGGCCCGGTCCCGTGGGCCTGCTGGTGAGGCCCAGGTGTTCCCAGGTGTTTTTGCCGTTTCTGCTGGGAGCGGTGCCTGGCGCCACGGTGAGGGGCTGCGGGGGCGGGTGGGTGTTTAAACCAAGGCTGAGAGAGCTGGGGTTGTTCAGCCTGGAGAAGAGAAGGCTCCGGGGAGACCTTAGAGCAGCCTTCCAGTATCTGAAGGGAGCTCCAGGAGAGCTGGGGAGGGACTCTGTCAGGGAGTGCAGTGACAGGACAAGGGGTAACGGCTTTAAATTGGAAGAGGGGAGATTGAGATTAGATATTAGGAAGAAATTCTTTGCTGTGAGGGTGGTGAGAGCCTGGCCCAGGTTGCCCAGAGAAGCTGTGGTTGCCCCATCCCTGGAGGGGTTCAAGGCCAGGCTGGATGGGGCTTGGAGCAACCTGGTCTGGTGGGAGGTGTCCCTGGCCATGGCAGGGGGGTTGGAACTCCATGATCTTTAAGGTCCCTTCCAACTCGAACCATTCTATGATTCTATGGTCCAATGATTCCCTCCTGGCAATGGGGCGCTGAGCTGTCACACTGGTGCCTCGGGGGGATTGGGGTTTTTAGCTTCTCATGTGGAAAGAGGAGGCCATGGTTTTGCTGGTGTATGGGGTGTGGCTGGCCAAGGAGAAAGAGGACGTCCGGAGTCTGAAACTGCAGGACAGATCATGCGGGCAAGTCTGGAAGAAGTTGTTGTGGGTGGAAAAAGTGAATTTAATGCAATTAGCTTGGCAGATTCCTCCTTTGGGCATTTTTACAGCACCTAGGAGTGACCTTTCTGATACTGCCATGTCCAGTTAGAAAAAGGCAGTGGAGGAAATGAGACAATGGCAAAGCTGTATGTATGCACATGCATGGATCATTCCTAAAATTGGAGATCTTTCAAAGAGTAAGCACTTTGCTACTCTTCTCTCAAAAATGGCGAAGAATTGGGTTATGCTTTTTCCCAAAAGGCCATTCAGTTTTCCCACACAGGTGAATCTCTTCGCTGTGACTGTGATCCACCTGCAGTGACAGCAGGATCATTTCTGCCCTGAAACAGCCCAAGAGCGTTCACCGCTTTGCATCATCACAGTGATTTGTGTTTCAAAGTCTTTGAAGATGTAGGAGAGACACTGGATGTGATGGAGAGTCACTAGATCTGATCTACATAGTCATTCTGCTTGTAATTAGCTGGGGCTTTGTGTGCAGCAGCTGGTCATAGAGGTCTGGTGTTATTTCCTGGTCTCATGGAGCTGAAGCTGTGGATCAGTTCCTTGATCTCAAATAGGAAACCTCATTTTTGGCAACTGTTCTTGTAAGAATGCAGAGGAGCAAAGAGCACAATTGCTGTACTCCTGGTCAACGTTTTCATTAGGGGACATGGTTACGTTTCCACAAAAACACAGCAAGCTTGTGACTAACAGAAAACAACCAAATAAAATATTTTACAGCATGTTTAAAATTTTTTTCACTTCCCGAAGCTGCACAACTTACAGAGCCTTCACTTGAGCTCTAGGCACTGAGAACAATTAGGCTCCTGCAGTGATTACAGACTTGCCGATTTGATGAAAGATGTTACTTGTCAGAAGAGGTTCCCGTGTCTGCCTGGGAGCTGCTCAGGGTTTAATTGGAATGTGGAGCATCACACACAGATCAAATACTGGGTTGAAGTAAAAAGCTCTAATTCGTGGACGTTCGGGTATCACATACCTTGAAATGGGGTTTGCAAAATACTGATAGTGGGTGAGTACTTTTTGGAAACAATGTGTTTGTGGGATTGGTTTCTAAACGCAAGGACATCAGCAGTGCTTTTGGCTCATAATGCTGCTGCTGCATATACCTCCAAGGCTAAACTTTTTATAAACAAGCTTAGATGTTATATATGCAATTCTCCAAAGAAGTAAAGGCTGCAACGCTGCTGTGAATGGTTCCAAAGTAGTATAAGAAAAGGAGGACTTTTGTTTTTATAATGAAACTTCTCCTTAGCTATTAATAAATGCAAAAGACTGCAATATTTAAATATTCACTGTTTTTTTTTAAAGGTGCTGGTAGTGGCAGTGCCTGGGCCCCGTGTACAGGGGCACAGGGACCTACAAAAGCATCAAGAGGGTAACTGAGAGGGGCAAAGTTTGGCTTATGAGGCTGGGGGATTTCAACACAGCTCAACCCTCATCTTCCTCACTACCTCCCGTATTCTCCGTTGGCTCAGAGCAGCGCTCCAGCAGCTCCCAGAGGAGCTGGGTGGAGGGTGCCAGCCCCTGACGGGGAGGTGGGGGCTTCTCCCACCCACACAGGCATCTTTCCTTGTCCCACAGCCCACGATCCTCACGGACGTCAGCCCACGGGACTGGCTCTGCCCAAGGTCTCCTGTAACACCCCCGGGGGCTTCAGCGGATGCCAGGCTTCCAGTTCCTGAGTAACTTGCCAGCAGAGGTTTATCTTGCCTGGTTTTTCAGTTTGTTTTTTTTTGTTATTCCTTAGGATTGTGTGAATATTGCTTGGAGCAGCCCAAAAGCAAGTGTTTCATCACAGTAGCCCAGCTATCTTCATCTGATTCACAGAATTGTCAGAGTTGGAAGGGACCTTCTAGAGATCATCCAGTCCAACTCCCCTGCCAAGGCAGGGTTGCCCAGAGCACATCACTCAGGAGCATCCAGGCGGGGCTTGAAGATCTCCAGAGAAGGGGACTCCACACCCTCCCTGGGCAGCCTCTGCCAGGGCTCTGCCACCCTCACCCCAAAGAAGTTCTTCCTCAGATTTGAGTGGAACTTCCCATGTTCCAACTTGTGCCTGTTGCCCCTCGTCCTGTCACTGGGAACCACCGAAAAGAGTCCGGCTCCATCCTCCCTCAAACCGCCCTTTAGATTCTTGTCAGCATTAGCAGCGTTAATACACGTTGCTGTGAAATGCTGTTGTGCTGAGGCTAAAGCTGCACTTGAAACAAATGCTGTGAATAAGAAACTGTACCTGGGGAACTGACTGTCAGGATCAGCCCAAATGAGTTTGGTTTTAATCTGAAGTACCCAAAGCTTTACTGGTGCATGAAAATCCTGCGGTTGAACTTGGTGCCCACAGTTCATTTCCCTTTGGAAATATCGGTGCCACTTACCAGCACCTTTGGGCTCATCCCTGCTCCTGCCACAGCCACGGCCGGGCTGTTCAGCAGCCTGAGCCCAGCCAGGCCCCTGCGAAGCAGACCCCAGCCCTGGGAGCCTTACACAACCAACCCACAGAATGTAGCTGGCACTTCGGCACGCTGCCAAAATGCCTGCACCCTCCTCGGGAAAGATGATCCCTAAGGCAGCTAAAAAGGCAGCTGACTTGTCCTTGGGGTTTATTTGGGGCCGTTGTAACAGGGATCACTGCACACCAGCACTCGCCTGCCCTCAGCTATTCACGTGGGAGATGAAAGGCTGTGGGATATGTGCAGTAACGCGTCTGGAGCAGCCAGGTAACTTGCCTTAGATCTTGTTATCAATCCTCCAGCTTCCCATTGGTCTCGTTGGATGGGTGATGATGGATTCAGCTGCATTTTACTTCACCCAGCCAGTGGTAGATAAAGCACAGCCAAAATGCTGTGGGCACCTTTTGCAAGAGCTCTCGCTGCCTCCACTTGCTGCAGTGACAATACACTCATGTTACTCAGTCTCTCATTTCATTTCCTTTTAGAATATGCAGCAATAAACTCCATGCTGGACCAGATCAACTCCTGCTTGGATCACCTGGAGGAGAAGAACGATTATCTACACGCCTGCTTGAAAGAACTGCTGGAGTCCAACCGCCAGACCCGCCTGGAATTCCAGCAGCAGAGCGAGCAGCAGAACATGGAAGCTGATGTGCAGGGACCACAGCCTCCCACCTAGTGTGCTGGCCACAGACTCCCAGTTGGTGTTGCTAAGGGGACATTTACTGGCCACCTATTTAACCTAAAACTTGAATAGAGAGGTACCTCGTGCCTGTTACCTTTTCCTTCCCGTGGTCACATCCTGCCGTTCATCTCCATGTTCTGTTTTTCTTGAGCTGTGACAGGGGCAGAACAGCACAGAGGGATGGAGGAGAGTTGGTTCTTTTTGCTCCCCAGCATGAGCCTGGCGCTGACACTCGGTTCGAGCCGGCTGTAGGAAGCCTGATGCCATGCAGGCTGTTTGCCAGCAGGCCCTCTTCACAAAGGGGAAAAATCATCTCTGTTCTTTTGTACTGTTAAATCCAGACAAGAAAAGTTATGGCTTCAGCCTCCTCCCTCAAAAAGCACAGTGGGCAGGGGCTGTCCCAGCTCCAGGCTTGCCCCGAGGCGTAACGGGGGGACCCTAGACCAGCTCCTGCCTCGAAACTACAACTTCCCTGTTATTCACATTAACTGTGATGTAAGAAATATTGGCAGATGGTCCCTGATCACTGGACACCTCTATCCCCTTCTAAAAGCACCTGAGACGAGCTGCCAGGGTAATGCTTTTGGAAACTACTAACTCCATAAGCTGCCATTAAGGACTCGGGCGTTACAGGGAGGCAGGGCGAAGCACCTGAGACAAGCTGCCAGAGTAATGCTTTTGGCCATTATAATTGGAAGCTACTAACTCCATAATAAGGACTCGGGCGTTACAGGGAGGCAGGGCAGCCAGGTTAGCCCCCACCACAGCACGAGCTCTCCAGAGCAAAGAGAGAGGGGTGTCCCTGCTGTGGGCTGTGAGTAGAGTCCCCCCTCTTGTGTTTTGACAAGAGCACACATGAGCATTCTGGTCTGAAACTTTGTCATCTGGTCAGGATGGCCTAGGGCCAGCACCGTGAAGCAAGTCCTACTGTTCTCCTGCTGTAGAGTTAAGGGAGGTTTTGTTGAAAGTTAAAGAAGTTATTTATAAGAAATCTGTTTTATTAAAATCAGTTTGAAACAAAATTTGTTCCTGAGAGTCTCCACTATGAGAACAAATTGTATTAAGCCTTGTAATAATAACAAAGGGACCAAGATGCATGGTCTTGCCTCGCTTGGGACACAGGAGGGTGCATCTTTGAAAGGAAACTGACTGAGAAGCAGAATTGGGCACATGGTCTCCCAAGAGATAAATTTTTCCTCTGCCTGAAAAGGAAATGAACTACAAAGAATTCTTAGTGAAAAATAAGTCTGGATCCATCTGCTTCATGAACTTTGTCCCCTGTGGAAATCACATTACCATCTTCTTTCAGGTTCCACAATCCAAGCCTCAGTCTTTCCACATTAATTGCTGTATCCCCGCTGTACAAGTAATAACCAACACCATCCTGTATTAGACACGCTAAAGCCAGGCTTATTTTATTCTTAAAATAAAAACAGCAGTAAAGTTGAAGGTTTTTTGCTCTATTAAAAGACTCCGAAAATAAACATTTCCAGCAAATATCATATGTAAAGGGCTCTCCCCTTTAAGGCCACTCTATCTGGGTTTGCGCCTGGTAGAGCGTCTGCACCCAGCAGAGGTAAGACTGGCTGTCTCACCTTTGGCTAGGGAGGAAGGCTCTGCCTCTGCCTCCTGGCCTGCGTTTGCTGCCTCATTCTGTGCTAAACCCCCTCTGTTCCCTGGATCCTGGCAGTCGTCTGTGCCTTCCCTTTGCCTGGCTGCATCGGCTTCCTCCTCCTCCTCCTCCTCCTTAGACACAGCGTGTCCCAGCAACTCCCCTACGGCGCGGTTCTCTTCAGGGAGCGGGCCATCGGCACTAGCGGTAGTGAATTTGCTCTCTTCCTGGAGATTTTCTTCTTCTACAACCACGATTCCGCACACGTCGTCAGTCACACTGGCAAGGCTCTTCCCCTCTGCTACAGAGGTGCCCAGCTCACCCTTACCCTCCGGAGACCTCAAAGCTTGTTCTTGCAGAGCCAAAAGCTCTGTACCCTCCTTGTCTATGCCACGATCAGCGTTCAACTTCTTGCTGGTATCTGCTGTTGGAGCAGGAGGCTGTTGTGGATCATCCAGCAATTGGGAGCTGGAGCCCTGGGAATGCAAAGGAGCCTCGGGGTAGGCAGCTGTGGCGCGATGCCTCGCTGCCTTGTATCTCTGCAAACACAAACAAACCACACGTGAGAGACGAGCCCAGCTCAGCTCCTGTCACTGCAGCAAGTGGCAGCTCGTCCAGGAAAACCTGTACAAAAACAGTGGTGAGTGGCAGCTACAATCTGCAGGGGCACAGCTTGTCTCAGCAGCTCTCCTGGCCTGGCTGCTGAGGCTTTCAAGCAGAGAAGGGTCAGCTCCTGTGAGGAAAAGTGGCGATATTAAAAAAAAAAAAAACAAAAACCTGAAGTCCCTCTCACATTACTCAATGCTGAGCGAGTGCATGGCAGACCTGTGGCTCTCCCGAGACAAAAATCAGGTTCTGGCAACTGTTAATCTCAGTCAGACTCAGGACTGTGTAGATGTAACAGTGCAAGTGATGGCTCTTGCTTCAGCTACTGCCAGGACATAACTCTGGGCATGTACCCTGGATATACGAGGCGCCCTCAGCCAGAGCTGTGACTTATGTTCATCAGCCAAAGCAAGACTTAAATTGAAAGCTTAAGATTTTTTTCACTCTGTTGATAACAATCTGTGCAGTCAGTGAAAGTGTTGACAGGAACACTAAGATATCAAGAATATCTTCTTGTTACAAGGCACTGAGGTTCCCTACTCAATAAAGGTAAGCATATCATCAATAAAATGACTCATTTGCACTTGCTATCGTGATGAACCAGGAGAGGTCTGTAAAGAGATTAAAATGGCTATTAGCCATTTTCAAGATGGGATTTCAGAAAAACATCAACTCCGTACAGCTATCTAACATGCAGCAGGGCTCTGGTCTTCAAGACCCAGACAGAGCATGAGCTAAAGGAATAAAACAAAGCTCCCTCTTTTCCACAGCGGTTCCCTCCACAATCAACTCCCTTTCAGCTTTCTGCTAAAGGGTCCCTTGAACCAGCACCAGAATTAAATCTGACAATTTAAGGGAACTATTTGAGGGCACTGGCTTTCACCGCTGCCTTAAGCAGCGCTGCTGGAGTCTGCGATGTGGTGGAATTACAGCATGGCAGACAGGCAGCTTTACATTGTAATTCAGTTTATCATTGCAGGCTCGTTCTTTCTCTGTCCTCAAACACTGGGATATGCACGGTATCGTGACACATTGGAGCTACATCAGTCAAGTCATAATGTTGTACCTGAACTAAGCCAGGCCCAGGCCTGCCAGTTTGTTTTCAGAGCGATGCCATGAACCACCTCATCAGCAGACAAGTCTCTGCTTTGAAACCCTCTGCTGAGCTACTCTCTGAGCACCCCAGAAGCTGGCAACGATTTAACTCAGACTGTGGCAACCCCAAGACACCTAGGCAGCCAAGAATAATAATTATCTGCCTGCAGATATTTAAGGTTGGACTCTCATCATCAATAATCCCCTCCAGGTCACTCTGGCATCCATTTGAGGAGTGTCTGATTTCAGCTCTAAGTGGGCCAGAAGGGAGGCACACACACTGCTGCTGCAGTTTCACTCTTAAGCTGATCTAAAATAAGCCAGGAAAACTGCAAGCCCGAGTCCTTCATTCCCCAAATTACTAGCTGCAAGAGTGGGAGAGGATGAGCAACCATGAAGGAACAGCTGTGGTCTCCTCGTGCTCTTTGCCATTCCAAATCCACTGCTCTACGTGCTGGCTTCTGCAGCACCACACCCCTTTCTGGAGGCAGTGAGGACTGACTACCAGTAGTTAACCTGTCTGAAGACCAGCAGAAAAACGATTTTTTTTTTAAACACTAATAAAAGCTGGATATATCTGTGGTAGGGAAGCACAACTGCTTTTGCTGGAGCAGGTTTTGGGTGCAGGCAGAGGACAAAAATCAGTGTGTGAGCCTCCCTCCTCAGCAGGGTGAGGGGACTCCGCTCTCCTGCATGGGCAGGTCCCAGGCAGTGGCCACGGGAGAGGGCAGAGACAGCACAAGCCCTGAGGACCCACCACAAGGTACTAATCCAAGCCCCTCACCCCCTGGCAAGTCAACAAGGACAGAACGATGGAGGCAGATTCCAGGCCAGCCCAGTAGGAAAAGCTTCTAGATACGAAAGCAGCAAGGGGCAATAGGGCTTCTTTAGGTGGAGCCAGTAAAGCAAAGGAGCAGCGTCAGCTGGCAGAGCTTTGTGCTAAGGAGTTTCTAGGAAAGGGTAGCAGACAGACAGACAGACTGACTTCCTGTTGCAGGCTGACCCTGGGGACCAAATGGACTCTCATCAGCTTGTAGCTTCCATCACGTAAAGAGTCTCTTAAGTTAAATTTCCAGATTTCTAAGGCGAATACCTGGTTTTTACCAAGCCCCTTCACGGATGAATCACACCCACAATTTTGGCTAAAGGAGCTGTTCCTGCAGCATCGCATGAAAAGATGCGAATGTACCCCCTTTCTTTAAAAGGAACAGCCTCTGTCTCTTGTTCTTTCCCCGTCTTGACCCACCTGTAATCTGTCTAACAGAGAAGAGGCCTAGACTGAACGGCAGACTCCACAGGTTCAGCAAACAGAATAGACACTCTGAGAAGATTTCCAGCCAGAAATGGGCAACAAGATGACAGCAGCAGTAGCCAGGAAGCAGGACTGGACTGGTTTGAGATCTACAGTGGTGATGGGAGACAAACAGAGAGCACACCAGGAGAAAGCTATGGCACAACGGACACCAAGGATGATGGAAATGAACCAAAGACAAGACAGCTGACGTGGTGGATTTGCTTGAAGAGACACGCATGGGGGTAACAAATGCCAGGCCATGCAATCGCCAAAGGGTCTAACCTGAAAGTTCTCAAAATGCATCAGGGACTTGCAGTGTGCGAGCCGGGCAGCAGAGTCGCTATGGTAGAATTTGTGACACAGCCTGCAGAGGTAACCTGCGACGGGGACCAGAAAATCCAGGCCTGCGAAACGGGAGGGGAAGGGAAATCACAGATCACATTGAATGGAACTCAAATAATGAAAGCATGTTAAAAAGGGAAGGGGAGGGAGGAAAAGAAAAGTGGAAAGCTTTGCTTCTGTTAATCAGGGATGTGCAAGATGACTTGCTGAATATCTCATCTTACCATGGAATGGCTGTGTGGTTGATATTCAGAGAGAAATCTAGCTGCCAGAGCAAAGAAACTACACAGAGCGTTAAGGGGTGGGGGGGGAAGGAAAAAAGAATACAATGGAAAACTACAGAGAACATGTGATCTAATGTAATGGGATCAAACCAAGCAGAAGACAGCAGGCGCGCAAGAGGAACACGCAGAGAACATTCACAGCATGAATCATTATTCCATCTGCCACACGATAGTGGAAGGTTACAGCGATATGGAAGATTGGTGTAAACAGAGCTCTCCTTGGGCACAAAACAGGCTCTGCAGAGCTGCCCTCCCCGCAACACGAGTGGCCGTTAGAGGTGTGAAGTCAGAATCGCTTGCAGGGTGGGGACCAGAGACAGCCATCTGGAGGTAACACTGCCCACCAGCCCAGCAACGTGTCTGAGGAACCGCTAGGTAGAGCGTGGGGGTTCTGAAGCGGAGGAAACATGCACAGTTTGGGCTCTGGCAGAGAGCGCGATACTGTCAGTACTGCTCAGTATCTCTAGACAAGCTGCATTTCTGTTGGAAAGCATTCTATCAATATGCTTTCCGGCTCCATCTTTCCAGAGCATCCTTCATTTGCTACCTACTTTCTTCAGTAATCCTGCCCTACTTAATCCATTTCCTACCTTAGTAAGGTATCTGGCTCTCATTCTTTCTTCTTCAAAGCAAAAGGCAGCTGACAAACATCAATCACATCCTTATGTTTTATCACACAGTAATAAAGCAACGTTTGGCTCTTTCTCCAGGCAGCAGTGACTTGCACCAGTCCAATGCAGATGCTGAGCACTATGGCCCAAGAACTCATTATAGCATTAGATAGAAACTGTCCTCTCTTACAGATACAGCACATGGCCAGAGAAGGTTCTGTGGGCCTTTGTGCTTGGCTCTGCTTGCTTACCATAGGCTGTGTCTGGACAATACTTCTCGCTTCCTTCGTAATCCTCCAAAGACACTTCCTTCAGCCCAGTCTGGAAACCAAAAGAACATTAGTGCCTACTGTATCTATGTCAATTCCCTTCCTGGGCTCTTACACTTTCCTGGTAAGCTTGGGAGCAAACCAGATTATTCACATACCAGAGAAGGAGTTGTACAGCATCTGGTTAGGGCCAGATACAAAACCCAGTGTCAGGAGACCAATTCATTACAAGGATTAAAAACGCTGCTTGCACTCCAAGCCTGAAGTAGTTTAGCCATGCACCTCCTTCTTGGTTACTCCCCTCTACTGGGAAAATTATATCTATCAAGACAAACCTCCACACATACGTTTGCTATGACGCCAAGCTACTGCTGGGCTATCCAGAAGACTATGCCAATGTCTGTGTCAGAAATTCTTTCCCTGGAAAAACACTGCTTATGCTCCTCAACAAAGACACCTGTAGGAGCTGTACAGCACGGCACATGCTCCTTGCATTACCCTGTGCTCCAGAAGAACCCCAGAGCCCTCACCCTCCTGCTGTAGGGTACAAGGTTGACTGAACGCCTGAATCCCTGAGCTCAACCAGCCAAGACCAACTAAGTCTCAGGATCCCACAACAGATTCTCAGATAGGTCATTCCTCCTTTTGCATAGCGTACCTGCTTGGCAACAGAATCCTCATTCTCCATCAGCACTACATCAAGGTCCTCCTCCTCACCAGCTCCTCCCTCCTCCTCCTCCTCTTCATCATCATCATCTTCAAAACAGCCAACAGCATCCACTGTGATCAACTCCTCTGAATCTTCTGGGCTGCCCAACTCCTTCTCTCCCAGCCTCACCTGTCAGGCAGAGAAAACAAAGATCAGATCCACTCTGAACTCTCCATTTAATCAAGGAAGCCCCCAGACTCTGAACAGACTGCATCTGATAACTAGAAGGGACTGCAAGAGAGGCACAAAGCTATCTCGCTTCTAGACTCATCTAACTTCTTGTCCCTTTTTCAGTTTCTTTAAGCTCTAACAATTGAAATCCAGCAAAAGATGGAAAATTAAAACAGGGTTGGAAGAAAGCACGTCTTCCTTCCATCCCTGCAATAGTCAGGGAAGCAGAAAGTTAAGCTGCTCCACAGTGTAGCTGCCTCCAGTCCTGCCCAGCTCTCCCCTCAGGCAGTATTACCTCTTTGGCTTTCTGTTTGTGCTCAGGGGACTTCATATGTTCCACGAACTTCCGAGGGGTCTTGAAGTGGCGGCTGCAGACAGTGCAGAAAGGACGAAGCGAGCGTTTGGCCAGCTAAGGAAAGGGGGACAATTCAAGTAAGTCACAAGAGGCACGACTTTGGAGGAATGCAGATAAATCTTGAGTCAAACAAAAGTCGGAGTCCTGCATCTGAAACAGGGAGACTACAAAGAGGGTCATCTTTTTAGCAGAAAGGACTCCCTAGCTCTTATCCACCAAAAAGATGGAAAACATGCAGAGCAAAATAAATGTGGCTTATAAAAGGTGTTCTGACCCTTCTCCTTTAGGAGCCAATAAACGTGATGGCCCACCTGATTTTTAGCTTGAAAATTTACAGGCCACCCACCAATCATTCCATTCAATCAGTGAGTACGACGGGCTGTATTTCTTGAGAAGAGTCAAGAATTACAAACTCGAAGTGCTTCAGGCCACACTGACATAGCACAATAAACTGGAGTCCTAACAGTTCAGCAGCAGGAAGTAGCATGGCACTGCCCTTAGACAGCCAGGATCTTACTGGCAGAACTTTATGTGCATCTCTCCACTACAATCACTTTGCCTTTGGTACTTGGGGAGCAGGAGATGCCAGACACTTCCATTCAATCCCCACAAAAGGTCAGCACAAAGACAAAATCCATGCTATGGTTGTTACCTTGTGTTCTTGGGTCCTGCGATGTTTGATTAGATCTCCTGTGAAGTGTATCTGACAAGTGTTACACCATCGCTGCTGGGTCTCTCTGAAATGACAACAGATATATCTGCAAGTCACACCTTTTGACATTCTCCACGGAATCCTGCAATCTGTCCTCGGCATTGTCTTCCCCAGAATTCCTATCTTTACAGGCTCGGATTTATCTTCTTCCCTTCACAGCCATTTGCAGGGGTTGCTTTAGCTCATGCTGACAAGAAGGTGCCAGTTAAAACAAGTCTCTGACCTGTTCTACTGTATTAAAAACTACACAGCAGGTCAAAATCAACACTGGTGTCCTTCAGCAGGAAGAAAGTTGCCTGAAGGAGATTAAGGCCCCTGAAACCAGAGGGATTTTGTACCTTACCTAGAACCTAAGGGCACCCTTGTGCAGTGAGGAATTTTAGAACCCATGAAGGTCTGCATTCAGATTGTGTTTTCTAGCACAGACCAACACTTACCCATCCTTCTCTGACAGCACCTTCTCCTCCTTCACCATGGGCAGTAGTGAAACAAAACAAACATTGCTCATGTGCTGAATCTCCCCAAGTCGCTGCTGGTGCTGAATCCCAGCCATGTGGGACTGGAAGTTCTGAGAGAGAGGTTAGGAGAAAAATCCATTTAAATGTATTCAAAAATACAGAAAATAATAGGTATGAGCTATGCTTTCCGTTCTCTCAACTGCTGTTTAACAATGAAATGGTATAAAAGCTTAAGAGCATGGCCGCCTGTGGATCCACCCACATTCCCTCTCTAGCAGAACACTTACCCATCTTTCTCTGACAGCACCTTCTCCTCCTTCACCATGGGCAGTAGTGAAACAAAACAAACATTGCTCATGTGCTGAATCTCCCCAAGTCGCTGCTGGTGCTGAATCCCAGCCATGTGGGACTGGAAGTTCTGAGAGAGAGGTTAGGAGAAAAATCCATTTAAATGTATTCAAAAATACAGAAAATAATAGGTATGAGCTATGCTTTCCGTTCTCTCAACTGCTGTTTAACAATGAAATGGTATAAAAGCTTAAGAGCATGGCCACCTGTGGATCCACCCACATTCCCTCTCTAGCAGGTTGCTTGCCAGCTCCTCGGGAGTGTTTTATTTTATCTACGTGCTTGTCATCATTTTTTAATGTTCCTTGTTCCCGATGCGTGAGCCCTTGCAAACAAGTCTCCTGCTGCACCTCCCCATGGCAGCTGGCCATCCAGTTCCCTTCTCTTCACCACCCAGACCGCGGTCAGAGCTGTGGATTTTTACCTGCTGACTGCAGCAGTTGGTCTTGCAGATGTAGCAGTAGAATTTAAGGACGGATTCAGGGCTGGGATCAGCTGTGCCCACCTCACAGGTCCAGTGCCCTGGTTTCAGAGCCGTTGTACTGATAGCTCTGCTCTCGCTGCTCTGCTGGATAGTCACTTTCAGTGAACCTCCAGAGCTCAACACCTGCCAAAAGGAGGAGTCAAGATTAAGTCCAATCTCTCAGCAGAAGACACTAAAAATGACACCTGCTTTTTGTACATGATCTAAGCTCTCCACCCCTTAAGAAAATGCATTTAAGCTTGAATCCACAGGAGGCTGACCAGGAAGACTCTCATACATGGTCCTTCTCCCAGCACTGTTAAATCAGTGATCCCTGTGTCACAGCACCGAGCCTATCAGTACAGTTGGTTGTGTCATCCAGCCTCTGGAGACTGGAGCAAACAACAAACTGGTAAGGGACACAACCAGCTCATACTTACCCTCTGCAGAACTAAAGGCAACTTAGCACCACACCTCATGGACTAAGGTACTCAAACAAGGGCAGGATGACACATTTGACCACATCAACTAACGTCTTAAATTATGGAAGACTATCAAGTCGGATTCACACCATTGGTTAAATCTTTGTCTGCTTACAGATTTACACAGTGTAAGCTCCTGGTTTAACATCTAGCACGTGGCACAGTATTTCATGCAAAATGCTCTCAGGTTGCTGGCTTCACCTGTGTCTCATTTGTCCAAGCTGCCTTTCGAAAGCACAGACTCCCCCATTCTGCTCTTGCCTGCTGTGATGACAAGTGCCACAGCAGCTGCATCTTTACTACCATCACCTGAGTTTTTTCACATCTGCCCTTCAGCAACATAAAGCACGCATTTAGCTATGGCCCTCAATACATGTATTTGTCAGTGGCTCTTTCAATTCAACTCTCCATCTTCCCAGATGAATACTGAAATCTTAACGAACCCCAGCATCCACAAACAGCCAGCAGTAGGTGAGGTACAGGCAAAAAGAGGTACAAAAGCAGCGAGTCAGAGCAGACTGCGCACTAATTGCAGACATATTATGCCTTATTGCCAGGGACAACAGCTTGCAGCAGGAGACAGAGCTCCAGACGTGGGTGCCATCTGGTTCCCAGTGGCAACGGGCTTCTCTGGGATGGAGGGGGTGGTTGTATGTTCTGCACCACCCCAGACTGCAGAGAGTGGTGTCTACTCACCTCAGGAGCCTTTGGTTCCTCAGAGAATTTCCTCTCTTTAGAGAGATCTTCAGCTGTATACTGCTTGGCGTTGCCTGTACCTAGGAAGAGAGAGGCCTTTTAGCTGCCTTAAATCAAAATAGCAATGACAGAAAAAACAAAGCAGCAGGTGAGTGAAGTCAGGGAGCTTTCCTCACAGTGCTGTTGGCCATAAGCCCAGCTCACAAACCTTTCTCCAAAGAAATCCTTATTAAAGAGTGAAAGTTCCCATCATTTGCATTTGGTAAGCAACAGGTTTTAGGGGTTGGGATTTGGTTCCTAGATTTTTCTCCTCCTTTCCCCATCCTGTATGACTGGAGGAAGGACGTTTCTGGCAAGACCCATGGGATCTACGGGTGCAGTTCCAGCAAGGAGTGCCCTAAAAGTGCAAATCATGGTGCCCAGCAACTCACCATCAGCTTGGACATGGGCACCTGACTCTTCCGCTTCCTTGCTGTCCGTTACATCCGCCAACGCAGACTCCTCAGTTACACTTCAAGGATATCAAGAAAATAATCTTATTTTCCACGTTACAGATGAAGAGATTCAGACCAAAGCACAGGCTGGGGTCTAAGCTACCACACTCTCCACTAAACCCTCAAATCAACAAGCTACTGCAAGTGGTATTTCAGGCAAGGATTCAGCAGAAATAAATACAAACAACGAAGAGTGGGCATTCTAGAACAGATTCAGAAACAGCAGCCAAATAATTTAGACAAGGAGGTTACAACTGATTTTTGGATCACTGCCTTCTCCTGCAAGAGGCCTGCAGGGAAATAAGTTCATACAGGAAATATTCTTAGTAAGACCTCCGAGAGCTCACTCCTGTCTTGATTGGTGACCTGCTGGGAAACTGCAATACCTGGCCAGTACTCCAGGCTGCTCTGTGCGTGAGGGAACATGCAGAGACCTCTCAGAACTGAACAGGTTTTCAATGGTGTCTTTACAGGGATTTCATTGTAACTGCCTGCTCTATTCACATCAGTTGTGTTTCGCTCTGGAGTCCCTACAGCTCTGCTTGTGGGGGAAGCGGAGCCGTAAAAGACACCAATAAAAAAAGACTTTGTTTTATTTGGTATTGGTGATCTGCTAAGGAGAAAAAAGATCCTGAGGGGACTGCTGAGAATAAACGGTTGAATTGCAGAGGGCACAAAGTGCTCTTTACCATGCGTTTCTCCATCCCCCATTTTTCAATCAGGGCTAACACTTTTCACCATGGCTTGAATGTATTCTCTCTCAGGCCAGCTCAGAATCCCACCCGCTGGTGTCCTTCTGCCGACACGGAGCAGCACGTTCTACACAAGCAGGAACGCAGACCGTGCAGGTGCTGCATCCAGGGATCCAAACACGAACGCACCGCATAATTTACCAGATTGATAAGTGATAATGTAACTGGGTTACGTGGCTATAAATATGCAGCAGGGGTTGGGCAGTGCAAACACGAAGAAAACAAGAGTGACTGGCATTAACATTATTTGTCAAGTGCTGCCAGCAGGCTCAACACTATACCACACACAGATGGTGACAGCACTCCAGGGCAAGGGTTTGCAGTCTAAACTGCAAATCTAAGGAGCAATCTAAGGGAGCAAAAGCCATCACAAGCATGATCTAAGGAGGAAATGGTATTATATGGATACTTGTCAGACCATGCTAGAAGTGGGTGTTCAAGGAGGGTTTGAAGATGATGAGTGCTTTCTGCACTGGAATGAGGATGTTGTTCCAGGCATACAGATGGTACATAGGAGAAAAGGCAGAAGTGGGAAAAACCTGAAATGAAGAAGGAGGCTGGTATTCCTGGCCAAAGGGAAATGGAACAATGACGCATGAAACAAAAGTTTGTGACATGGATAGGGGAAATGCCCTTCTCATCTGTGAAGGACAATATGAGAAGAGTAAACTATTTTTTTTCAGAGACCCATCATCTGTTCTTTGGAAGTCAGCAGAAACACTTCAAAAAAAAAAAAAACAACGAAGGAATTATCTATTCTAAATAAATGCCAGCCATAATATATGCATCAAATCTGGCAATCCCCAACTACTGCTTAGGAAAGGATTTTCCTAACAACAAGCTTGCCGCAGTGAGATCTGTCATTCCTCAAACTTGATTCTTTTTTTCAGTGTATGTAACAGGACTTTGATTAATACCCTACTAAATATTAATGTAATTAAAATTAAATTAGCTTTGGCAAACAGATTAACAAAGCATATGCTAAAATGCATTTGACTTAGCTTTAATTGAATTTATTCACTTTCTGGCTGATCAGAGTCCGTAATTCATGATGGTCCCCGCTCACATAGCATTTATCACTCTCCAATATTTTACATGATCAAGGTGGTACCTGAACATCAAAGTAATCCTGGAATACTCTCCCTAAAGCTACCCACTAATCTCTAATCTACAGACAGGAAACAGAGAGGTGAAGAAACTTGTCTGAAACCACGCAGTAAATTGTTAACAGGGAAGATAAGAGGACCCAGGAGTCCTGACTCATCGTCATTAACATATGTTGGAGAATTCTTAAATCAATGCCTCCAGAAATCTGTATTCACTCCCTCCTCTTCTCCCTCTGCACGAGCTAACAGCGACCAGTTCTGAGAGGATGGACACCATAGAGATGGCACCAGGAGCTCCGTGATGTGCCTTCCCACTAGATGGCAATACAGCCTTGTCTGTTCCTTCCTGCACCAGGAGAGGCAGGGAGGGCCAAGATGGGCCTGCCATGGCCAACATGCCTGCGCTGCGCATCCCTCCTGGATAATAGGATTGCCTTTGTCTATTTTTACCCAGTGGACAGGGGTACTGGCAAGACAATCTTCCCAGAAGGGATACAGAACTCACCACTCGTGGATACAGGCTTGGATACTAGGGAGTATTGATTACCTTCCTTTTCTCATTCCTCTGAATAAAGTATCCTTGCCTACGCTGACTATAAACTAACATATTCCAAGGCTTTTCCTCTCTGCTCATTTCTTTTTTGACATTTGGGGAAGAAAATTAGAGAGACACACGGCTGCTCATTTCCTTTTTTTGACATTTGGGGAAGAAAATTAGAGAAATATATCAGAATAGAAAAGAACTCTCTGTTTCTCAGAAGAATCCTGGCAGGAGAACACATGAGCAAACTCCACTTTATTGCACATTCACACGAGCTGCATCTTATTTTTCATTCCCATAGTTGGATCACCAGATCCAGAGACCCTAAAATCCTGGATCTCAGCATCATGAGATTTTCTGAATTGTCCACAAGCATCTGAAATACCTCCTACATGCTAGACATCAGGCCACTACAGTACAGCCCTAATTATTAGAAAATAAAAATAGACAATAATTCTAAATCCAGTAACTATTTCAATACCCCATTCAATAAATACCTCTTCAGTCTTTTTGCTGCAGGCTCAGTGTTCAACACAGATTCTGTTGGAATTCTTGGCTCTGCAGGAACACAGAGGGAGATCTCCTTAGCAAAGCAGATCAGGCCACCTTGAATATATTCCCTAACTGAATGCCAAATGACAATAAAGCTCTGTTAAAATCTACCTGACAGCAATCATTTAATCAGGTAATTTTCCCCACAGCATATACACTGGTCACAACATCGTCATATGCCTGCATTTTTAGATTTGGCACTCTTCAGTCAGAAATAACATTCCCAACATTCCCACATCTGTCACTGCAAGAGATTCATTGCCAGCAGTTTCTGTTCTGACAACTGGAGCACAAGTACTCTTTCAACTCCTCTTTTCCTTCGCATGTTGATTGCAACTGGTTCTGCTTCATACGTGTGACTCCATAAGATGCTGAGTTCAGCACAGGCACAGCAACGTGGAAGCTTTAATATAAAACCAGCTTTATTCCCCCCCACCCCCATCTCAAATGGGGTTCTCTGTAAAAGTGACTTCGGAGAGGCTTCCATGCAAGAACTATGGAAATAGCTTATAAAACCCCAAAATATCCAGGAAAAAGGTATATATGAAGCACATAGCAGGGGCTGCTACAGGCAGTTTATTTACAATTAGAGCAAAATGTAGATGACTAGGACTAAAGCCATCTCCCATCCTTACTGCAGGAATAGCAAAGAGAAGTTTATAACGTCTAGAACCATTTGTCTCTCTACAGGCTGCCCTTTACCTGTGGACGGCAAGTTGTTCTGCTCTGACTTTATGTGCACTCCCTCTGGGATCTCCATTTTCTCATCACCTTGTGTTTGAGATGAAGAGCCAGGATCCAGCTCCCGCTTCCTGTCAGGGACCCTCTGGAAGTCCTGCAATGGTTAGAGAGTCACTGCCAGCTCTCAGTCCTCCCTCAAACCAAGCACACTGGCCCAGAGCACCAGACTTTTACTGTGGGACAGAACAGGAATTCCAGCACATGGCAATGGAAGTGATGGGTTACCACAGACTGTCCTGCTTCAGGCAAGTTTATATGGTTAAACAGAGCAATGGACTTGAATTCAACAGGCAGACCATGACACTCCTCCAGTGCTTTAAGTAGCAGCTTTAGGAGACCCAGCTTCTTTCAGAGAGATTGCTCTAGAGGGACTCTGGCAAGAGGTGCATGGGCAGGGAAAAAGAATAGTTCCAAATAATCCCCTATTGTTTTGACTCTGGAGAAAAGACAATCCAAGAGTGGAAGTCTACCTTATCCAGCACATTTTTTTGACAAAATGGGACCAAACATGCAAAAGCTAATCAAAGAGGAGGGAAATACCAGTCAATTAAACCAAGAACCATTTCTAGGATACAAAAGGAGCCTTAATGGTGGAAAGCAAGGAAGGGTTTTACAAAAAAAAAAAAAAAAAATTGTAGATTTTACAAAATCCACAGGAACAAATATGATCTTAGAAGGAGGGAAAATAGCCCAAAAAGGCAGAGTGACATGTCCGTGGTAGGAGCAAGTAATTTGGGAACAATAAACTGCTTTGGAAGGCTAATGGGGCAGAACTCTGCCCTCTGCAAAAAGCAAAGCACTCAGCCAGAATTTCTTCTATCACAGTTACTCTGAAGCTGGTGCTTCTAAAGGCTCCGTTTATATCTTAGGTTTAAACAGTTCTGCTATGAGGAATTTTCTCTTGCATAAGAAGTGGCAAAAAAATTTTGCATCACAAATGTAAATATGGACCACAAGAACCTTAGGGATAGACTTATTTCTACATTTCTCTGTCAGCAGCGTGGTGCAAAGCACAGTTTTCATTGTAAGGCTCTGTCCTTTCTCTTTTGTTCTCCACCTACAATCCAGTCAACTGCTGTGCAAAAGGAACACCAAGCTCCCAAACGATTGGAAACCACAAGCCCACCTTGCGAAAGGTCCGGTTCTGCCGCTGGAAGGGAAGGTTGGGAAAGCCCAGCCGAGCTGGCTTTAGTGAGACCCCAACAGGTGGTGGCCCCAGGAGGGAATGTCTTGTAGCCTGAGGGAAAAACTGCTGCAATGCTGGCGCTGTCATGTTAAATCCACGCAGGTTTCCTATAAACGCAAACACACAGTACATCACCACCCTGCAGTGTGCAAAGGAGAGAGAAAACCTTCCCCCTGTATGACAGCAGGTAAGAGAGGGGAAGGGCTCCTCTGTGCTAGAGTCTGTACTTCACTGGGCACCATACGGGTGTTCTGTGCTCTACCCTCTTCAGCACCCACCAAATAATTTGATGTGATAGCAACCATTACCATGTATCAGACTATTTAATTATAATTGTCACTGCAGGCTAAGATCATTAGAGCAATTATTTGATCTGAGCACACTAGCGCTTGTGTTTGCAACGAACAAGGTCTCGTTTTACAGAAATTCTCTGTAAAAAAAAAGGAAAATTCATCCCACATTGGTGCAGCTGGCAGCTCCCACCATAGTATGGATGCTGTTCAACACAAGCCAGTAACAGCGTTTCATTTAAAACAACACTGGACTTTTCAAACAAAATATTCCAGAGTTGTCTCTACCACCTGGTTGTCATGCAAGTTCAACATGTCAACCTAAACGCTGACACTTGAGACTCTGCCATTTCCAATTATAATGCTTTGCTTTCTGAACAGTTCTTTTCAGCATCCACAGACTATTAACTAAGTCTCAACAATTTCTCACGAAGGCAGTCCTTGCTATCCCCATTTCAGGGGTGAGAGAATGGAAATGACCAGATGCCTCAGGTACACCCTCAGAAGCTGCCCACCATTCCAGGAACCTGGATTTACACACACTTGAATTAGCGCATACTCTGGCTTCTTAGAAGCTGTCAAAAGAGGCCAGAGAAATTTGGAGACAGGCTCCCCAAAATCCGAACAACCAAGGTACACTGTTTAAAGCCTGCAACACAAAAGGAAGTACTCCCCTATGCTTGTCTTCAAAAGTAACCTAATCTCTTATTATTTACCATAAATAATCTCTTGCTGTAAAAAGCCACAGCTAGATTGAAAAGAAACCTAGAAGGCAAGAAATTATCTCCTGCTCTCGGTTTAGTACCTTTAAGGAACCATACATCCATCTCACCTTGAAGTATTTATATTTTCCTATTCCCATTGCTGAAGCCACATACAGCCAGTTAATTATTTATGCTGATGTTTCCCAGGTACAGAAGTACTACAGCATCAGATATTCTTACATGTAACTCAAACCTGAATGACCAAAAAAATTCAGCTCCCTAAGAAGGGCCACACTGGACATTGCAACCACACGACATGTTACCTGTGGCCAGCTGATGTGGGTTATTGAAAGAGAAGTCACAACTCAACTCTGCATGTAGAGGTGGAAGGAGTTAAAACGCTAAGTCAAAGCGCATGTAGAGTGTTCATTAACACACCTTATCCTGCTATCATATCTAATTTGCCCCAGGTCTCTGGCATACTATTTAAATACAACTTCTCAATAAGAAATTTTGCTTTAGGGAAAAGGTCAGCCCACGCTAACATCAAACATATCAGAAAAGACTATGGCTGACTCGAGCAGAGTCAGGCTTTTTTCCTGACACAAACACATACACCAATCTTCAGAGCGGGGCTTGCCCTTTTTCACTGCTAGTTTCCCTACAACCTGGGAGAGATCTGTAGAGAGCCACTGGAGTCACTAGAGAGCCCTCCCGTTAAATGGGCAAGAGAGAACAAAAGGAGCCTTAACGACATGCAGAATAAATCTATTGTCTTCACATCTGGGCAGGATTCACAGGCAAGATTAAAATTGTGGGCATTAATCTAAACTCGGCACTTTAAAACTATCCCAGGTACTGATTTGCTGTGTTGAAAAGAGCTGTCAGGTTAAGAGGTAAGCAAAAATAAAAACATAGCTTTATTCCCAATATCTTTATGTTAGCAATGCTATTACTAAGGCAGCTTCATAAATTTGTTTTGAAAACATCACATCTGGCAAAAAAAATCCACTTGTGGAAATACAGCAATGGAAGAACAGTGATATTATCCACCACACAAATGACAAATCATTTCAGGGAATAGGAAATTCACAAGGTGATTGAAACCCAAACCATTTTCCACCACAATATACTTCATTTGTTTGTACTGTGCTAAGTTTTGACAAAAACAAGCCTATACTGCAAACAAGGTTAGCACAGGTGAAACAGACAATGAAATAAATTGTTTTAACCTTCCAACCAAGAAAGACCAACAAATAATAAAAATCTAAGCATTTTATCTAAATATATTGATGGAAGAATGTACTCTCTCCACCAAGTCTAAAAGGGAAAGCACATATTTAGAATCTAACCTGACACCTTCTAGTGCTATTCCCAGTTGCGAACAGTTGGGCACGTGGGATTTTCAACAACTGAAGAACCTCTGTGATGTGAGATATGGACAAATTACAAGAGAAAAAAAAAAAAAAAACAACAGAAAAGACAAATGGAACTGCCAAATACAAGGACTGCACTGGTTTGGCAAGAAATAACCATGCTACGGTTTCCGTCCATGAAGGATGATTAAATAACTCCAATAAGTAAGCGTCTCCCATAACGACAGTACCTTGCATCTGCTGCATGAGTAAGGCCCGCTGAAGCATAGGATTGGCATTGAGCAGCGATGGTTGATTTGTTGCCCGTAAGCTCAGCATCTGTTGCTGTTGCGGTGGTGGCAAACCCCTGGAAAAGAAGGCATTAATCATAAGAACCCAATAAAAACAGCACCCTTCAACTCCAGGCACCTAACAAGTATAAAGCAGAGGAGGAAGGAACAGCTGAAATGCTGATATACAGGCATTAAAAGATACCATACACCGGCACTGTATCCTCTTTCTTCCACTCTCCTGGAATTTCCAAAGCTGACAGATTGTCTATCAAGGAATTTGAGGTCAGAGAGAACTCCTTAGCACCAAGCCCACATAAAGCCTGTCAAGCAGCATAAAAAAAGCCCAGGAGCTGACTGCAGTTCTACAGAATTATGCAGCACTCGTCAGTAGAGACGAGTGATCTAGATCAGCACCTACATTTAACACAACAACAAAAAAGAAGTTTTAAAAACCAGGGAGTTTTCTCAGTAGCTTAAAGCGCATTTTTCCAAAATTGATGCCTCCCACAAGGAGCCAGACAGGCCATAACTGTAAATGGTGCCCCCTAACTGCAAGAACCGGATGGAAAAATAAAGCACAGCCTTCATATTTAAAACACGAGGAGGAAGAAGCGAGCGGAGAAGGACTTTCCTAAGGAGGGTGGAGCAGACATGAGAGAAAAGTCTGAAGAAACTGGCAGGCACTTCTTCAGGCGATTGCAAGGTCAGGCCCACCTCTAAACACGACTGCTGACACAGCTCTATCCGTTAGGGCTGTAAAGAGGGACAAACATGGATCAAAATATCCACACTGACAAAAAAAAAAAAACCCAACCCTCCTAACAGCATTTATGGCAGCTCATCTTCACGTTCGCTGCTCCAGATTGATCCAGTCTCAGAGCTGAGATATTTATACCAGAAAAGTCGTACTTTTAAAGGTGTTAAGATGCATCCATGCTATCTTGCAGTCACTCCCATACTGGCATTTTAAGGGCAGCTTTGTTTATAATACAACATGTAAGAAAATGGTATAAAAAGACTGAGAGATATTAGTGTTTCTCACAGAACAGAAAGATTCCCACGTTCACCACAGAGATATATACCTTATATGGATAAAATAATTACTATAATTTATTAAATAAGGAATAAATTTTCTTCTTAAATTCACCCCCATTGCTTGTGATTTCCAGCGGCTTTACAGAGAACAGCAACTGCAATAAATGTACCATCTCAGAGAATTTGTGTTAGTTCTACAAATCTCAGCTCATCAGAGACAACTATTCCTACCTAAGACAGTTATTTTATCTATTGCGTTTCTTAGAAAAACCCTGGCTATTTGCCTTTTCGTTTCTGTCATTTTTCTTTTAACAAACAAAACATGATTTTCTCCACCCCTACCCCCCAGCGCTCAGTCACACCCTCAGCACCGGTGCCACCGCAAAAAAAATAAGTTCAATAATCTCACCTAGGCCGGGAGAGCCAGCCTGAGAAAGAACAAAAAAATAAATAAATAAGTGAAGTCCGATAATAAAATAAAGTGTGTGTCCCTGCTCAGGGCGGCTCGGTTCGGTGCGTACCAGCATTTCTGCGGGAGAAGGCGTTTTCCCCCCAGCCCCCTCCGAGCCCCCAGCCAGGAGGAGGGTCGCCCGGCTCCGGAGCATCCCCCCCTGCCCGGGGTCGCCCCCGGGGACCCCCCGGCGGGAGCTGGGCGGCATCTCCGTGGGGGGAAGAGGAGTCGAACGGCCACGGAAGCACCGGCAGCCCCCGGCCCGCCCGGCCGCCCCCCTCAGGCACCGCTCCCCGGCTCCCCGAGGCCTCCAGCCCCCCGGCTCTGCCCCGGTGGCGGCCTGAGGACCCCCACGCCCCCGTCTCCCTTTGTCGCCTTCCCCACCGGGGGAGGACAGGCCCGCAGCCGGCCCCGCCGCGGCTTTGGCGGGGCGAGGAGGAACGGGAGGCGGAGGAGAGCGATCCCCCCGGGACAGGCCCCAGATCCCCGGCCTCGCGTAGCGGCGCTTACCGGCCTCCCTGCTGCGCCGAGGGGTGGTGGTGCTGCTGCTGCTGCTGGAGGAGGTGCTGGAGCTGCAGCAGCTGCTGCTGGAACTGCTGCTGGTTGAACATGTCTGGGGAGCTGCGAGCGGGGCCAGCCTGAGACAAAACACGGGAGGGCGAGGGAGGCACCGGTTGCGGGGCTGGCGCCTACCAGCCCAGCAGCCATTGAGCAGGGGAGCCGCCGCCGCCGCTGCCGCCCATTCATTCACTGAGCCGATCCCCCCCAGCCTCCTCCTCCTCCTTCCCCCCGGGGTCATCGCAAGCAGCAGCTTGTGGAGGAGGTTTCCAAACCCCACCTCCCCAAACCCCGCTCCCCACCCTCCCCTGCCAGCCCAGCCCAGCCCCGCTCCGCTCCCCGCAGCCCCCTTTCCCTTCCCCGCCGGCACTCACGGCGTTCACCGCTCCCCGCCGGCCGCCTCCATCTTCCCCGCCGGGAACAATAACCACCTGCCCGGCCCCCGGCAGGGTTGGAGGAGCCGCCCCGCTCCCGCAAGGTGCGGGATCAACCCCGCAACCCCCGCTCAGGTCGCCCCATCTCGCAGCACCTCCGTGTGTCGTCCCCGGCAGGGCGAGAGGAGCGGGGTCCCCTCTCCCCGGAGAGGGCTGGGAGGGGACGGACACCATCTGTGCAGGGGGAATGGAATAAACGGCTGGAGAGGGGGAGCAGATGGCTTCCAACAGCGTGGGTTTTCTGCTCTTTGTTTTTTGGTGATTTTTTTTTTTTTTCAAATAGTCCAGGGGAATCTTTGGTAACCATCTCGCCGAGGAGATGGAAAAAACCCAACACAGCCTCTGGCCATTCCCTGTGGCCACATCCCGGCAAGTCTGCCATGAGAACCTGCAAGAAAACAAACAGGGATTCTCGCCAGATTTTACCCAGCTACCCCAAAAATAATCCTGACTTTGTGTAGATCAAATGTTAGTATTTCCAGTCTTATCTCGGTGATCAGTTTGTATTGAACAACTTGGCTGACAAATTTAATCAGATTTATTCTTCGTGTATATCCAAAGGTTTATTCAATGGTTGTGAATCTGTAGTTTCAGTAGAGCAACTGGTCACTCAAGTTCCAATGCGTTGCCCCAGTTCTTGGACTGGATGGATTCACTGTTTTTTTTTTTTTTTTTTTTTTTTTGGCGAGTTTGCAGCAAAACCTTTCCTGCAGCACCTGCTTTCTATAAGTAAATTAATTTTCAGGGGGTTCAGTACTCACAGCCTCTGTATGAAAATATACTGTGACTGTCATTTCTTCTTATACTAAACCTAGCAAGAGTAAAGATGCATTTCTGCTCTTGGCCATTCCAGAGAATCCATCCTGAAATAATTTATTTTATAGTCTTACTATTCATGCCAATAAAGACAATTCATTAAAGGCCTTGGAATTGATTTTTAGCTGAAAGTATTGTAAGCTGAACACAGTTACTGGTGATATACAGTTAGCATTCATAATTTTCACTGCAGCAGCATATGTTGATTTTTCCTTGGGGCATTTTAATACCATCCTGATTTCGCAATAATCAACTTGGAGATGACCATCCATATGAATCAATGACTGACCATGTTAATGCCCAGAGTCCTTCATCCAGTCACAGCCGTCTGCACACACAGAAAATGCTCTCCTGTTAAGCATGAAAGCTTAAGTATCATCCCAGGGAATACAGACATGGAACAGAAAATATATGTGGGGTCTTTTTCAAATCATTTTGCATAGTTGATCCTCTGCCCCTGTCATCATGCCATTACAGCAGCTATCAGCCTGGCTAGTTGCAGTGAGGGGAGAGGATTAATTTTAGGACCCTACAGATGTCTAGCTGGTCTGTATATGAGCCGGACACCCAAAAGACAGAATTCAGGTTGTATGAATAAATGTAAACCTGAAATTGATGTCTTCGTAATTCTACACCTCAAGTTCTTGTAAGTTCTTTGTATGTAACCTTTGGAAATCTACAAAACACCATGTTAGTGAGATAGGTAACTAAATCTACTGGTAAATATTATATTCTTTCTGACACAGTCTAGAGGCTTCTCCTCAGAGACTGGGCTTTCTTCTGAGAGGTCCTATTTACAAATGATTAAATAAAGAGCCTTTTTGAGTTTATGAGGAGTAACCCTACAGTTCAACGCACAGATACACTACTGCATCACACACAAGTCTGGACGTGGATTCAGTCTCATGCACACACAACACAAGTCAGGATTAGGGCTGTAGGAAACGGAGACACAAGCTGCTCCATCAACCTACGATCCAAGGGCTGATTTTCAGAGATATCTTTATGTGCCAGACGGAGATATCACACCTCCCAGAGATGGTTTAACTGAATCCAGAAGAGAAGGTTCCAGATTCAGCCAATCGCACCCTTCAGTTTGAAAGTCATGCAGAGACGTAAAGTAACAGCGCAGAAAATTGGGCGAGGATCCCGTCTTCCATTACAGGCAATAAAACAGCATCTCCTAAGCTGACAACCAAAAGGTACATGCTGTTGGTGCCCACTGAGCATTGGTACAGCCCTTGACATCCCATCTACTTGTTTTTTCCTGCAAGGAACTTTCAATTATTAAGCAACTTGCTGTTCAGTACGCAGCGGTGAATACATGTCATTATGTGAGAATACATGGAACCTTAAAAACATAGCACTACGACACAGACGACAACATTATTACTCAATAATAACCTAGGGATCCACTAGGCTCAGGGGTGGTTACGCAAAGATTGTGCCTCATTGACTACGGGAGTGAATGAAACAGAATTAGAAGGTCGAGGCAAGAAAATGACCCAGAAAGTACCCTGCAATACAGACACCAACATCAGGGGAGTTGTGGGATCATCACTACAAGGCAACCTCCATTACACCTCTATATGATTAGATCAGGGTTGTGAAATTTCTTGCAGATTTGTTGACATACAAATGCTCTTTATTCAGGAGCTGGGCTGCATTGAATAGCCAAGTTTTTGTTGGGCTATCTGAATTTTTTCCAGGTACCAGATCAGGGGCTCAGAAAACTGGGGATTTCTAGTTTTCAGCACATGACTGGACTGTGCAGTTGTAGGTTTTAATTTTGGCTTTGGAAAAGACTTGGTATGTAACCCTCGGTGAAGCCACATAGCTTTTGAAAATCCAAGTGTTTTTCAGTGCCTACGACAGCACCGAGAAACTGTGATGCCCACAATTTCCTCTGCAATCCGCAAGGATGGTGTTATTACTCATCCGTTTCACTAGGATACAACTAGTTCTCACCATAATGTCCTTAAACCTCCCAAACTCCCTGGAGAAAAAGGCATATGGAGCTTCAAAATACTTTTTCCTCCTGCTTTTGGGGCCTGTCCACTGAAAGAATGGGTCAAGTTTCACCAGACCTGCTCTCAACAGCTGATACCAATTACTGGAGTTACACTGTTTTGCATGTCTGTTTTATTAGGAGGAAGATCGTATTCACACATGAGAACGCAGCAGCACACAACGTTTCAAAGCAAAACAATTTGTGCATTAAGGGATATTTGCACCCACTCTTTGTTCTATTGCTCTAGAAACCTATTCCCAGTATCTCTTGATTGGCAGGACTGGATGTAAACTAAGATACTGGTTTTACACCCATTTGCCATGTGGCAAATCAGCTTCTGTCAGTGATTTTCAGTCTCACAAGGAAAATATATTCCAGGAGTCATTTTGTATCATCTCACTGGACGTGGAAAGCACAGAGAACTCAGCTTTGTTGCTCTTAAAATATTAATTTAAACTCACATCTATGTCCACATCCCTTTCCTAATGGACTCTAACAATCAGTTTATTTCTTTCCTTATGTATATTCTGGCTTCTGTGGAGTCACCCCAAAAATAAGCCTGACCCAGTGTCTCATACAACTAGATTCACCTTGATTTACCTTATTTTACCTTTTCTTGAGGAATTATCAGACCAGTTCAGCAAATTTCGTGTTTCAGAATGGAAGAGAAAATGAGGAAGCTTTTCACTATTTTATTCTACAAAGAAAAGCTCTATATTTGAAAATCAAAAATTAAAGACTGCTTTTCTTTCAGATAGCTTTTCCAACCAATATGGAAATTATAGAGAAACTTTTCCTTTCTGAGCAACTGATACCACAAGAGACCAATGTTAGTCTGGTATCATTGCTACTATAGTGGCATTTAAGTACCTATAAAACAGATACTTAAATTGTTTCTATCTCTATAGGCAGCTTTACATGGTCATGGAAATTTAAGAGGCTAATTTTAATTAAGTTTCTTAACAATGACAGCTGTATAATGTACACTATAATGATAGAGACAGTGAGAATCCTAGCCCTGATTCTTCATGGCGCTTGTATTCTAACGTCTACTTGTAAACATTTAATTTAAATTCTTACCTGTACTTAAGAAATATTTCTTAGGAACCCAAAGGTCGAAGAGCATCCACTTCACAACCCACTGCAAAGTGTTCTGGTCATGCACAGCTCTACCTGGAGTCAACAGAAAGAATTTGCAGATGACTAGGAGACTCTTAAACTGATTGTATTCCACATTTTCACCTCCCTTTTTTTTTTTTTTTTTTAAGGACTAGATGTGTTATTTTTGCAAGGGCAAGGAATGAGGGACAGAATCTAACACTCAAGTGTCTATTTCTAATTATGCTAACTAAAGCTAAGGACTAGATGTGTTATTTTTGCAAGGGCAAGGAATGAGGGACAGAATCTAACACTCAAGTGTCTATTTCTAATTATGCTAACTAAACTGGGAGTTCTATTTGCATGAGGTGACAAAAATCAGTGTACAAAGCTGTCATCGTTTTGATAGCCATACATAGAAACATGCGTAGTTATGCCCATATGCATTTTTAGGCATTCGTATTAAAGTACATCCAGAAATATTTATAGCACCTTCAAGGGGAGAAAAAAAAAAGCTCTCATCCTTCTTGTTTTTCTTTACTCACATCTTAAGATTTTCTACCAAGGTAGAAAGAAATAGATTTTTCCTGTCCGCTCCAGTTTATAAAATTCCTTTTTATTTCACAGACATTGCAGTGTTTCAGTATTTCCCATGAAGTGGGGAACACAGTTACACGGTTGTTTTTCCTCCGATAGCTGCTTCATGCTGCCACATAAGTCACAGGTGGGAGGTATTATAGAATCAAAAGGCCTGTTTGCTGCTAACTTCCTTGCAACTCGGTTTCTTGCAGAAGAGAAAATGGAAGGCTTTAGGAGTGATTCCGAGCGCCTGCAGTTCTCTCTTTCATCAATGGGAGGTGTAGGTTTCTAAAGCTTCTTAAAAACCAAACCTTGCTGACTCTGAGTTCGGGTCTCTTCAGGCTATGATCACAATTGCTGCAGAAGCACTTAGACAGACCCTGGAACATTAATGAGTTCTTGGGGGGGGTAACACTGCAGGTGTACACCATGGTCGCATTTGCTTACAAGCATCACTGCAAGCCAGGGGAAGCAGGAGCACATTTTGTGCATCTTACAGTTTTACACTAATATTGATCTGCTGAGAAATCTGTGTAAAGATCACCCATATTTCTGCAGGTATTTACCACTTCTGCCACCCCTTTTCTTCCTTTGTTCTCTACCTGGAAAGCTCACTATTAACTCTCCCCATCCCTCCAGAGTACTTTTGCCCTTTGAGTACAGTAAGTCAGGCCAAGGACACTTCCCAAGATTCAAATACTAGTTTCACAGAAAAATAAAACCAAAGAACATATGAAAGAATACCTGCAGAGAAATTACACTTAACCTTTTCTGCTGTACCAGCTCCTTAACTAGCAATAAGCCCTATTTCCCCCCCCCATAGTCTTGGATATTAGCTGCTGACATACTGTCCTTTTTATGTTCTTTCACAAACCTTTCTCAAAGGAAGTGTATTAAATTAATTTTAGCTTTTCCAGAAAACAGTATTATCCTGAATTACTATTCATCAACTGAAGTGGGCTCACCCAGAACAAAATACCCGCTTAGAATATCAACTGGGGAGTGGAATACAATACTTGCAAGTTGATGTTTCCATTGTTAGCAAAAAATGTCAGTCGCCACAATCAAATAGTTGCTTTTGTAGAAGTATTAAAGGCAGGTGTGGATTCACAGGGTGGGGTAGAGGGACAAGAAGGGGAGGAAAGTCAAGTCATATTACATACTGCTAAGCAGCTAATGCTGTTGTCAGGAAACAGCAAGAGCAAGGCTGATCCCCAGGGGAAGGGGAGGCAGGAACCAAGGGATAAATCCTACAATTGTCAAGGTTATTCCTAACTGGGGCCCAGTCCCACAGCACCCAAGGGAAGCAAACAGCATAGACTAAGAATAACAGCTAGGTCCAACAAATAATTCAAACTGTAAGTCAACAGTATGGCAATGAGGCAGGTCCAAAGTCAAACAGAGATACCAACCTGCAGGCCAGGATTAAGACCGGATCTAGTGAACTCTAGGCACATCCATAACAATAAGAATAACCAAAGAATCAGTCTAGAAGTTAAAACCAGACTCGAGGATTCCATGGGCACATAGGTTTGCAACCAAGTTAGAGACTTGCACCTCTCCACAATTCATCAGGGACTGATGTCCCTGGGCTAAGCTTAAATAGACCTCTTTGGCCCACAGGTGTGGGGAGAGGCGCCAGGTGAGGCTGGTCATGGCCATTAATGGTTATTAGTGCAACTTACATCATGTGAGATGATTGCAGTGATGTAGCTGGGCAATCTTCCTTTGTATTGAAATTAGAACTGTATGGGTGAATTTCAGGTTACAGCAACCTCTGGGAAAAGGAAAATTTTCTTCTTATGGTTCTTCAAATAAAGCATCAAAGATCCTCATGATCTAAAGTTCCCTGAGCATCAGCTCTGACCCAGGGAGGAAGGTGACACCATTCTTTAAGCCTTTGATACTCTTCACTGTTCTTTTTGTGGTGATCTCTAACAAGGAGTATCTACCTGACTTCTGAAGGAAAACAATGGGGTTTTTTTCTCCTGGTTCCTTCAACACAAATAATCAGAATGGCTGCAGAGATTCTCAAAGACTTTTGTCCACAGTCTATATTGAGTTTCTTAAGCTTGTTTCTTGAGATTTGCGAGGCAGTTTGCTGAGAGGAAAAAATAGCATTGACAGCCCCCAAAACAGCCCACGTATGCCCTACAATGGTGTTACCCATACAGATAGAGCAGCTCCCTTCCCTTCCTTCACCTGCACTCTAGTGATATTTTCAGAACCTCTTCCTTGGGCATCTTCACTAATACAGCGAGGCAAACTGACACCTCAGAATGGTTTGTCCGATTTCTCTGTATACTCAAGTAGGTATTTCTGCATGGATTACATTTGATGGACATCTGTGAAATCTTCCTTAGAATAATTATAACTAAAAAGTTGCTGTTTAAAACAAAACATACAGTGGAAAATCTGTTGCAATTTTTTGTTATTCCTTTCCCCCACCGCCCCCAGCTAGCTCTGAGCTGTGAACAAGAGTGCTGGGTAGCACGAACTGAGAGGTGTGTGAAATGCAGCATTCTCCATCCTCCTGAGTCACCGCTAGCCATCGGCTTCTTTTCTGAATGCTTGTTTTCACTGCTACATTTTCAAATTAAACATGGCTTCACTTTATATTCTTACTAAAAGCTCAGCCCTTTTAAAAGCCTAAAATCAGTTTCTTTACTGTAGAAAATTATTTTTAAAAACAAAATCTCTGTACATAAAGTGAAGCACTTGTTTGTGTTTCTGTAAAACAAACATAGCTACAACAGCAATATATAGTTTTGCAGCCATAAACAGAAATTGATGTATTTTTCATCCATATTTGAATGAAGATGAAGCAGCAGCAGCTCGGTAGTGTTTCTGCAGGCCTCCAGTTTAATTGTATCAAATATTTATTGTATGTTCTTCAAGTGCTGTCCTGGCACAAAGCCCTCCCATACTGGTGTACCACCCAACTGCACCAGTACTGTAATCAAACTGCACGAGTGTATCAACCAAACTGTATGGGTGCAAAGACCAAACTGTGAGGGTGTAGTAACCAAACCATGCGGCTACATTGACCAAACAGGTGTAGTAAACAAACTGTATGGCTACATTGACCAAATCATACCTGTACATTGAATGCACTGCATAGATACAGTGACTGAACCCTATGGGAATAGTGACCAAGATGCACAGTCTCACAGACAGGTGTAGAACCACAGAATAGTTTGGGTTGGAAGGGACCTTAAAGATCATCTTGATCCAAACCCCCTGCCCTGGGCAGGGACACCTCCCACCAGACCAGGTTGCTCCAAGCCCCAATCAGCCTGGCCTTGAACCCCTCCAGGGATGGGGCAGCCACAGCTTCTCTGGGCAACCTGGGCCAGGCTCTCACCACCCTCACAGTAAAGAATTTCATCCTAATATGTAATCTAAATCTCCCCTCTTCCAGTTTGAAGCCACCATCCCTTGTCCTACCACTACATGCCCTGTAAAAAGCCCCCAAAGCAGGCAGGTACACCTACCAATGGAACCACAGGACACGCTGACTGGGCCACACAGGTACACTGGCAGGACTGTAGCAGTGTATCAACCCTCCATGGCACCCCACAGCCCTGGAGGCCTGGGGACAACCTGTGCCGCTCTCATTTCAGATCATCGAGCTGGCCCATTCCCGACATCTCCGAGCGTGGACTTTGAAGCCATCCCTGCCCTCGAAGGAGGGTGTGTATGTGAGGGCTTTGCCCCCCCCAGCGCCTCCCCTCAGTCCACCTGGACTACATCTCCCAGGGTGCACCGCGGCGCCGGCGCCCTTAAGGCCCCCTGGCGGCGGCGCGCGGCTGACTGCAGGAGCGGCGGGGCGGGCTGAGGCGAGCCGAGCCCGGGCGGCGTCGAGCGGGGCGAGGGACGCGGGCTGGTGCCGGGGCCCGTGCCCACCGGCCCGGGGCGGCGAAAGCCGGGCTTACCCGCCGGGGAGGGCTCGGGGAAAATAAAATAAAAAAAAGGTTCATAGTCTTGAGCTCGCCCCTGCGAGGAGCCGGTGCCGCGCCGCAGCCATGGGGAACCGGGGGATGGAGGATCTCATCCCGCTGGTCAACCGGCTGCAGGACGCCTTCGCCGCCATCGGGCAGAACGCCAACCTCGACCTGCCGCAGATCGCCGTGGTGGGGGGGCAGAGCGCCGGCAAGAGCTCCGTGCTGGAGAATTTCGTCGGGAGGTGAGGGAAGGAGGCGGCGGCGGTGGTGGCGGTGGTCCCTGGGGAGCCCCGCCGCGGGCAGGGCTGAGGGGGAATGGAGGGGGGGTACGGGTAGAGCGGTGGGGTGACCGGGCGGTGCAGGGACACTGAGGGGCTCGGGGTGTCGCGGTGCAGGGACAATGGGGTGCCCGGGTATTGTGTCTGGGTTCCGGGGAGCATCGCGGCTCCCCGGCAGCGCCGTGCGGGATGCGTGTGCGGTGCAGGAGCCGGGGCAGCGCTGCAGGACGCCCGGGCGCTGCGGTGCAGGGGCAAGGAAGGGCGGAGGAGGTCTCCCCTCCTCGGAGGCGGGGGGGGGCAGCATCTCCGCAGCGGGGTCCCCGCCTTTGTCGCACCTTC